>NW_026870406.1:0-300000 GCF_963576545.1 Limanda limanda
GTTGCATCTGGACTAATTTGGGTCCTGCGGATCGATTGGTACCATCCCCGAGCTTGTACGACCTTCAGAAGAGGTCGACCGACGAAATTCCCCCAAATCTGAGGAGATATTCTTGAATAACTTTTTTTGTGAAGGTCGGAGAGACTTGCAAGTAGGCTCTACTCCCACTAAATGGGGTAGCGCGCATCGATTGGTACCATCCCCGAGCTTGTACGACCTTCGGAAGAGGTCGACCGACGAAATTCCCCCAAATCTGAGGAGATATTCTTGAATAACTTTTTTTGTGAAGGTCGGAGAGACTTGCAAGTAGGCTCTACCCCCACTAAATGGGGTTGCGCGCATCGATCGGTACCATCCTTGAGCTTCTCCGACTTTCGGAAGGGTTAGGGTTAGGGTTAGGGATGAAAGCACATAGGAGAAAGAGATATTCTTGAATAACTTTTTTTGTGAAGGTCGGAGAGACTTGCAAGTAGGCTCTACCCCCACTAAATGGGGTAGCGCGCATCGATCGGTACCATCCTTGAGCTTCTCCGACTTTCGGAAGGGTTAGGGTTAGGGTTAGGGATGAAAGCACATAGGAGAAAGAGATATTCTTGAATAACTTTTTTTGTGAAGGTCGGAGAGACATGAAAAGTGGTTGCATCTGGACTAATTTGGGTCCTGCGGATCGATTGGTACCATCCCCGAGCTTGTACGACCTTCGGAAGAGGTCGACCGACGAAATTCCCCCAAATCTGAGGATATATTCTTGAATAACTTTTTTTGTGAAGGTCGGAGAGACTTGCAAGTAGGCTCTACTCCCACTAAATGGGGTAGCGCGCATCGATTGGTACCATCCCCGAGCTTTTACGACCTTCGGAAGAGGTCGACCGACGAAATACCCCCAAATCTGAGGAGATATTCTTGAATAACTTTTTTTGTGAAGGTCGGAGAGACTTGCAGGTAGGCTCTACCCCCACTAAATGGGGTAGCGCGCATCGATCGGTACCATCCTTGAGCTTCTCCGACTTTCGGAAGGGTTAGGGTTAGGGTTAGGGATGAAAGCACATAGGAGAAAGAGATATTCTTGAATAACTTTTTTTGTGAAGGTCGGAGAGACTTGAAAAGTGGTTGCATCTGGACTAAATTGGGTCCTGCGGATCGATTGGTACCATCCCCGAGCTTGTACGACCTTCGGAAGAGGTCGACCGACGAAATTCCCCCAAATCTGAGGAGATATTCTTGAATAACTTTTTTTGTGAAGGTCGGAGAGACTTGCAAGTAGGCTCTACCCCCACTAAATGGGGTTGCGCGCATCGATCGGTACCATCCTTGAGCTTCTCCGACTTTCGGAAGGGTTAGGGTTAGGGTTAGGGATGAAAGCACATAGGAGAAAGAGATATTCTTGAATAACTTTTTTTGTGAAGGTCGGAGAGACTTGCAAGTAGGCTCTACCCCCACTAAATGGGGTAGCGCGCATCGATCGGTACCATCCTTGAGCTTCTCCGACTTTCGGAAGGGTTAGGGTTAGGGTTAGGGATGAAAGCACATAGGAGAAAGAGATATTCTTGAATAACTTTTTTTGTGAAGGTCGGAGAGACTTGCAAGTAGGCTTTACCCCCACTAAATGGGGTAGCGCGCATCGATCGGTACCATCCTTGAGCTTCTCCGACTTTCGGAAGGGTTAGGGTTAGGGTTAGGGATGAAAGCACATAGGAGAAAGAGATATTCTTGAATAACTTTTTTTGTGAAGGTCGGAGAGACTTGGAAAGTGGTTGCATCTGGACTAATTTGGGTCCTGCGGATCGATTGGTACCATCCCCGAGCTTGTACGACCTTCGGAAGAGGTCGACCGACGAAATTCCCCCAAATCTGAGGAGATATTCTTGAATAACTTTTTTTGTGAAGGTCGGAGAGACTTGCAGGTAGGCTCTACCCCCACTAAATGGGGTAGCGCGCATCGATCGGTACCACCCTTGAGCTTCTCCGACTTTCGGAAGGGTTAGGGTTAGGGTTAGGGATGAAAGCACATAGGAGAAAGAGATATTCTTGAATAACTTTTTTTGTGAAGGTCGGAGAGACTTGCAAGTAGGCTCTACCCCCACTAAATGGGGTAGCGCGCATCGATCGGTACCATCCTTGAGCTTCTCCGACTTTCGGAAGGGTTAGGGTTAGGGTTAGGAATGAAAGCACATAGGAGAAAGATATTCTTGAATAACTTTTTTTGTGAAGGTCGGAGAGACTTGGAAAGTGGTTGCATCTGGACTAATTTGGGTCCTGCGGATCGATTGGTACCATCCCCGAGCTTGTACGACCTTCGGAAGAGGTCGACCGACGAAATTCCCCCAAATCTGAGGAGATATTCTTGAATAACTTTTTTTGTGAAGGTCGGAGAGACTTGCAAGTAGGCTCTACCCCCACTAAATGGGGTAGCGTGCATCGATCGGTACCATCCTTGAGCTTCTCCGACTTTCGGAAGGGTTAGGGTTAGGGTTAGTGATGAAAGCACATAGGAGAAAGAGATATTCTTGAATAACTTTTTTTGTGAAGGTCGGAGAGACTTGCAAGTAGGCTCTACCCCCACTAAATGGGGTAGCACGCATCGATCGGTACCATCCTTGAGCTTCTCCGACTTTCGGAAGGGTTAGGGTTAGGGTTAGGGATGAAAGCACATAGGAGAAAGAGATATTCTTGAATAACTTTTTTTGTGAAGGTCGGAGAGACTTGGAAAGTGGTTGCATCTGGACTAATTTGGGTCCTGCGGATCGATTGGTACCATCCCCGAGCTTGTACGACCTTCGGAAGAGGTCGACCGACGAAATTCCCCCAAATCTGAGGAGATATTCTTGAATAACTTTTTTTGTGAAGGTCGGAGAGACTTGCAAGTAGGCTCTACCCCCACTAAATGGGGTAGCGCGCATCGATCGGTACCATCCTTGAGCTTCTCCGACTTTCGGAAGGGTTAGGGTTAGGGATGAAAGCACATAGGAGAAAGAGATATTCTTGAATAACTTTTTTTGTGAAGGTCGGAGAGACTTGCAAGTAGGCTCTACCCCCACTAAATGGGGTAGCGCACATCGAACGGTACCATCCTTGAGCTTCTCCGACTTTCGGAAGGGTTAGGGTTAGGGTTAGGGATGAAAGCACATAGGAGAAAGAGATATTCTTGAATAACTTTTTTTGTGAAGGTCGGAGAGACTTGGAAAGTGGTTGCATCTGGACTAATTTGGGTCCTGCGGATCGATTGGTACCATCCCCGAGCTTGTACGACCTTCGGAAGAGGTCGACCGACGAAATTCCCCCAAATCTGAGGAGATATTCTTGAATAACTTTTTTTGTGAAGGTCGGAGAGACTTGCAAGTAGGCTCTACCCCCACTAAATGGGGTAGCGTGCATCGATCGGTACCATCCTTGAGCTTCTCCGACTTTCGGAAGGGTTAGGGTTAGGGTTAGGGATGAAAGCACATAGGAGAAAGAGATATTCTTGAATAACTTTTTTTGTGAAGGTCGGAGAGACTTGCAAGTAGGCTCTACCCCCACTAAATGGGGTAGCGCGCATCGATCGGTACCATCCTTGAGCTTCTCCGACTTTCGGAAGGGTTAGGGTTAGGGTTAGGGATGAAAGCACATAGGAGAAAGAGATATTCTTGAATAACTTTTTTTGTGAAGGTCGGAGAGACTTGAAAAGTGGTTGCATCTGGACTAATTTGGGTCCTGCGGATCGATTGGTACCATCCCCGAGCTTGTACGACCTTCGGAAGAGGTCGACCGACGAAATTCCCCCAAATCTGAGGAGATATTCTTGAATAACTTTTTTTGTGAAGGTCGGAGAGACTTGCAAGTAGGCTCTACCCCCACTAAATGGGGTTGCGCGCATCGATCGGTACCATCCTTGAGCTTCTCCGACTTTCGGAAGGGTTAGGGTTAGGGATGAAAGCACATAGGAGAAAGAGATATTCTTGAATAACTTTTTTTGTGAAGGTCGGAGAGACTTGCAAGTAGGCTCTACCCCCACTAAATGGGGTAGCGCACATCGAACGGTACCATCCTTGAGCTTCTCCGACTTTCGGAAGGGTTAGGGTTAGGGTTAGGGATGAAAGCACATAGGAGAAAGAGATATTCTTGAATAACTTTTTTTGTGAAGGTCGGAGAGACTTGGAAAGTGGTTGCATCTGGACTAATTTGGGTCCTGCGGATCGATTGGTACCATCCCCGAGCTTGTACGACCTTCGGAAGAGGTCGACCGACGAAATTCCCCCAAATCTGAGGAGATATTCTTGAATAACTTTTTTTGTGAAGGTCGGAGAGACTTGCAAGTAGGCTCTACCCCCACTAAATGGGGTAGCGTGCATCGATCGGTACCATCCTTGAGCTTCTCCGACTTTCGGAAGGGTTAGGGTTAGGGTTAGTGATGAAAGCACATAGGAGAAAGAGATATTCTTGAATAACTTTTTTTGTGAAGGTCGGAGAGACTTGCAAGTAGGCTCTACCCCCACTAAATGGGGTAGCACGCATCGATCGGTACCATCCTTGAGCTTCTCCGACTTTCGGAAGGGTTAGGGTTAGGGTTAGGGATGAAAGCACATAGGAGAAAGAGATATTCTTGAATAACTTTTTTTGTGAAGGTCGGAGAGACTTGGAAAGTGGTTGCATCTGGACTAATTTGGGTCCTGCGGATCGATTGGTACCATCCCCGAGCTTGTACGACCTTCGGAAGAGGTCGACCGACGAAATTCCCCCAAATCTGAGGAGATATTCTTGAATAACTTTTTTTGTGAAGGTCGGAGAGACTTGCAAGTAGGCTCTACCCCCACTAAATGGGGTAGCGCGCATCGATCGGTACCATCCTTGAGCTTCTCCGACTTTCGGAAGGGTTAGGGTTAGGGATGAAAGCACATAGGAGAAAGAGATATTCTTGAATAACTTTTTTTGTGAAGGTCGGAGAGACTTGCAAGTAGGCTCTACCCCCACTAAATGGGGTAGCGCACATCGAACGGTACCATCCTTGAGCTTCTCCGACTTTCGGAAGGGTTAGGGTTAGGGTTAGGGATGAAAGCACATAGGAGAAAGAGATATTCTTGAATAACTTTTTTTGTGAAGGTCGGAGAGACTTGGAAAGTGGTTGCATCTGGACTAATTTGGGTCCTGCGGATCGATTGGTACCATCCCCGAGCTTGTACGACCTTCGGAAGAGGTCGACCGACGAAATTCCCCCAAATCTGAGGAGATATTCTTGAATAACTTTTTTTGTGAAGGTCGGAGAGACTTGCAAGTAGGCTCTACCCCCACTAAATGGGGTAGCGCGCATCGATCGGTACCATCCTTGAGCTTCTCCGACTTTCGGAAGGGTTAGGGTTAGGGTTAGGGATGAAAGCACATAGGAGAAAGAGATATTCTTGAATAACTTTTTTTGTGAAGGTCGGAGAGACTTGCAAGTAGGCTCTACCCCCACTAAATGGGGTAGCGCGCATCGATCGGTACCATCCTTGAGCTTCTCCGACTTTCGGAAGGGTTAGGGTTAGGGTTAGGGATGAAAGCACATAGGAGAAAGAGATATTCTTGAATAACTTTTTTTGTGAAGGTCGGAGAGACTTGAAAAGTGGTTGCATCTGGACTAATTTGGGTCCTGCGGATCGATTGGTACCATCCCCGAGCTTGTACGACCTTCGGAAGAGGTCGACCGACGAAATTCCCCCAAATCTGAGGAGATATTCTTGAATAACTTTTTTTGTGAAGGTCGGAGAGACTTGCAAGTAGGCTCTACCCCCACTAAATGGGGTTGCGCGCATCGATCGGTACCATCCTTGAGCTTCTCCGACTTTCGGAAGGGTTAGGGTTAGGGTTAGGGATGAAAGCACATAGGAGAAAGAGATATTCTTGAATAACTTTTTTTGTGAAGGTCGGAGAGACTTGCAAGTAGGCTCTACCCCCACTAAATGGGGTAGCGCGCATCGATCGGTACCATCCTTGAGCTTCTCCGACTTTCGGAAGGGTTAGGGTTAGGGTTAGGGATGAAAGCACATAGGAGAAAGAGATATTCTTGAATAACTTTTTTTGTGAAGGTCGGAGAGACTTGAAAAGTGGTTGCATCTGGACTAATTTGGGTCCTGCGGATCGATTGGTACCATCCCCGAGCTTGTACGACCTTCGGAAGAGGTCGACCAACGAAATTCCCCCAAATCTGAGGAGATATTCTTGAATAACTTTTTTTGTGAAGGTCGGAGAGACTTGCAAGTAGGCTCTACCCCCACTAAATGGGGTTGCGCGCATCGATCGGTACCATCCTTGAGCTTCTCCGACTTTCGGAAGGGTTAGGGTTAGGGTTAGGGATGAAAGCACATAGGAGAAAGAGATATTCTTGAATAACTTTTTTTGTGAAGGTCGGAGAGACTTGCAAGTAGGCTCTACTCCCACTAAATGGGGTAGCGCGCATCGATCGGTACCATCCTTGAGCTTCTCCGACTTTCGGAAGGGTTAGGGTTAGGGTTAGGGATGAAAGCACATAGGAGAAAGAGATATTCTTGAATAACTTTTTTTGTGAAGGTCGGAGAGACTTGCAAGTAGGCTCTACCCCCACTAAATGGGGTAGCGCGCATCGATCGGTACCATCCTTGAGCTTCTCCGACTTTCGGAAGGGTTAGGGTTAGGGTTAGGGATGAAAGCACATAGGAGAAAGAGATATTCTTGAATAACTTTTTTTGTGAAGGTCGGAGAGACTTGCAAGTAGGCTCTACCCCCACTAAATGGGGTAGCGCGCATCGATCGGTACCATCCTTGAGCTTCTCCGACTTTCGGAAGGGTTAGGGTTAGGGTTAGGGATGAAAGCACATAGGAGAAAGAGATATTCTTGAATAACTTTTTTTGTGAAGGTCGGAGAGACTTGGAAAGTGGTTGCATCTGGACTAATTTGGGTCCTGCGGATCGATTGGTACCATGCCCGAGCTTGTACGACCTTCGGAAGAGGTCGACCGACGAAATTCCCCCAAATCTGAGGAGATATTCTTGAATAACTTTTTTTGTGAAGGTCGGAGAGACTTGCAAGTAGGCTCTACCCCCACTAAATGGGGAAGCGCGCATCGATCGGTACCATCCTTGAGCTTCTCCGACTTTCGGAAGGGTTAGGGTTAGGGTTAGGGATGAAAGCACATAGGAGAAAGAGATATTCTTGAATAACTTTTTTTGTGAAGGTCGGAGAGACTTGGAAAGTGGTTGCATCTGGACTAATTTGGGTCCTGCGGATCGATTGGTACCATCCCCGAGCTTGTACGACCTTCGGAAGAGGTCGACCGACGAAATTCCCCCAAATCTGAGGAGATATTCTTGAATAACTTTTTTTGTGAAGGTCGGAGAGACTTGCAAGTAGGCTCTACCCCCACTAAATGGGGTAGCGTGCATCGATCGGTACCATCCTTGAGCTTCTCCGACTTTCGGAAGGGTTAGGGTTAGGGTTAGTGATGAAAGCACATAGGAGAAAGAGATATTCTTGAATAACTTTTTTTGTGAAGGTCGGAGAGACTTGCAAGTAGGCTCTACCCCCACTAAATGGGGTAGCACGCATCGATCGGTACCATCCTTGAGCTTCTCCGACTTTCGGAAGGGTTAGGGTTAGGGTTAGGGATGAAAGCACATAGGAGAAAGAGATATTCTTGAATAACTTTTTTTGTGAAGGTCGGAGAGACTTGAAAAGTGGTTGCATCTGGACTAATTTGGGTCCTGCGGATCGATTGGTACCATCCCCGAGCTTGTACGACCTTCGGAAGAGGTCGACCGACGAAATTCCCCCAAATCTGAGGAGATATTCTTGAATAACTTTTTTTGTGAAGGTCGGAGAGACTTGCAAGTAGGCTCTACCCCCACTAAATGGGGTTGCGCGCATCGATCGGTACCATCCTTGAGCTTCTCCGACTTTCGGAAGGGTTAGGGTTAGGGTTAGGGATGAAAGCACATAGGAGAAAGAGATATTCTTGAATAACTTTTTTTGTGAAGGTCGGAGAGACTTGCAAGTAGGCTCTACTCCCACTAAATGGGGTAGCGCGCATCGATCGGTACCATCCTTGAGCTTCTCCGACTTTCGGAAGGGTTAGGGTTAGGGATGAAAGCACATAGGAGAAAGAGATATTCTTGAATAACTTTTTTTGTGAAGGTCGGAGAGACTTGCAAGTAGGCTCTACCCCCACTAAATGGGGTAGCGCGCATCGATCGGTACCATCCTTGAGCTTCTCCGACTTTCGGAAGGGTTAGGGTTAGGGTTAGGGATGAAAGCACATAGGAGAAAGAGATATTCTTGAATAACTTTTTTTGTGAAGGTCGGAGAGACTTGGAAAGTGGTTGCATCTGGACTAATTTGGGTCCTGCGGATCGATTGGTACCATGCCCGAGCTTGTACGACCTTCGGAAGAGGTCGACCGACGAAATTCCCCCAAATCTGAGGAGATATTCTTGAATAACTTTTTTTGTGAAGGTCGGAGAGACTTGCAAGTAGGCTCTACCCCCACTAAATGGGGAAGCGCGCATCGATCGGTACCATCCTTGAGCTTCTCCGACTTTCGGAAGGGTTAGGGTTAGGGTTAGGGATGAAAGCACATAGGAGAAAGAGATATTCTTGAATAACTTTTTTTGTGAAGGTCGGAGAGACTTGGAAAGTGGTTGCATCTGGACTAATTTGGGTCCTGCGGATCGATTGGTACCATCCCCGAGCTTGTACGACCTTCGGAAGAGGTCGACCGACGAAATTCCCCCAAATCTGAGGAGATATTCTTGAATAACTTTTTTTGTGAAGGTCGGAGAGACTTGCAAGTAGGCTCTACCCCCACTAAATGGGGTAGCGTGCATCGATCGGTACCATCCTTGAGCTTCTCCGACTTTCGGAAGGGTTAGGGTTAGGGTTAGTGATGAAAGCACATAGGAGAAAGAGATATTCTTGAATAACTTTTTTTGTGAAGGTCGGAGAGACTTGCAAGTAGGCTCTACCCCCACTAAATGGGGTAGCACGCATCGATCGGTACCATCCTTGAGCTTCTCCGACTTTCGGAAGGGTTAGGGTTAGGGTTAGGGATGAAAGCACATAGGAGAAAGAGATATTCTTGAATAACTTTTTTTGTGAAGGTCGGAGAGACTTGGAAAGTGGTTGCATCTGGACTAATTTGGGTCCTGCGGATCGATTGGTACCATCCCCGAGCTTGTACGACCTTCGGAAGAGGTCGACCGACGAAATTCCCCCAAATCTGAGGAGATATTCTTGAATAACTTTTTTTGTGAAGGTCGGAGAGACTTGCAAGTAGGCTCTACCCCCACTAAATGGGGTAGCGCGCATCGATCGGTACCATCCTTGAGCTTCTCCGACTTTCGGAAGGGTTAGGGTTAGGGATGAAAGCACATAGGAGAAAGAGATATTCTTGAATAACTTTTTTTGTGAAGGTCGGAGAGACTTGCAAGTAGGCTCTACCCCCACTAAATGGGGTAGCGCACATCGAACGGTACCATCCTTGAGCTTCTCCGACTTTCGGAAGGGTTAGGGTTAGGGTTAGGGATGAAAGCACATAGGAGAAAGAGATATTCTTGAATAACTTTTTTTGTGAAGGTCGGAGAGACTTGGAAAGTGGTTGCATCTGGACTAATTTGGGTCCTGCGGATCGATTAATACCATCCCCGAGCTTGTACGACCTTCGGAAGAGGTCGACCGACGAAATTCCCCCAAATCTGAGGAGATATTCTTGAATAACTTTTTTTGTGAAGGTCGGAGAGACTTGCAAGTAGGCTCTACCCCCACTAAATGGGGTAGCGCGCATCGATCGGTACCATCCTTGAGCTTCTCCGACTTTCGGAAGGGTTAGGGTTAGGGTTAGGGATGAAAGCACATAGGAGAAAGAGATATTCTTGAATAACTTTTTTTGTGAAGGTCGGAGAGACTTGCAAGTAGGCTCTACCCCCACTAAATGGGGTAGCGCGCATCGATCGGTACCATCCTTGAGCTTCTCCGACTTTCGGAAGGGTTAGGGTTAGGGTTAGGGATGAAAGCACATAGGAGAAAGAGATATTCTTGAATAACTTTTTTTGTGAAGGTCGGAGAGACTTGAAAAGTGGTTGCATCTGGACTAATTTTGGTCCTGCGGATCGATTGGTACCATCCCCGAGCTTGTACGACCTTCGGAAGAGGTCGACCGACGAAATTCCCCCAAATCTGAGGAGATATTCTTGAATAACTTTTTTTGTGAAGGTCGGAGAGACTTGCAAGTAGGCTCTACCCCCACTAAATGGGGTTGCGCGCATCGATCGGTACCATCCTTGAGCTTCTCCGACTTTCGGAAGGGTTAGGGTTAGGGTTAGGGATGAAAGCACATAGGAGAAAGAGATATTCTTGAATAACTTTTTTTGTGAAGGTCGGAGAGACTTGCAAGTAGGCTCTACTCCCACTAAATGGGGTAGCGCGCATCGATCGGTACCATCCTTGAGCTTCTCCGACTTTCGGAAGGGTTAGGGTTAGGGTTAGGGATGAAAGCACATAGGAGAAAGAGATATTCTTGAATAACTTTTTTTGTGAAGGTCGGAGAGACTTGAAAAGTGGTTGCATCTGGACTAATTTGGGTCCTGCGGATCGATTGGTACCATCCCCGAGCTTGTACGACCTTCGGAAGAGGTCGACCGACGAAATTCCCCCAAATCTGAGGAGATATTCTTGAATAACTTTTTTTGTGAAGGTCGGAGAGACTTGCAAGTAGGCTCTACCCCCACTAAATGGGGTTGCGCGCATCGATCGGTACCATCCTTGAGCTTCTCCGACTTTCGGAAGGGTTAGGGTTAGGGTTAGGGATGAAAGCACATAGGAGAAAGAGATATTCTTGAATAACTTTTTTTGTGAAGGTCGGAGAGACTTGCAAGTAGGCTCTACTCCCACTAAATGGGGTAGCGCGCATCGATCGGTACCATCCTTGAGCTTCTCCGACTTTCGGAAGGGTTAGGGTTAGGGTTAGGGATGAAAGCACATAGGAGAAAGAGATATTCTTGAATAACTTTTTTTGTGAAGGTCGGAGAGACTTGCAAGTAGGCTCTACCCCCACTAAATGGGGTAGCGCGCATCGATCGGTACCATCCTTGAGCTTCTCCGACTTTCGGAAGGGTTAGGGTTAGGGTTAGGGATGAAAGCACATAGGAGAAAGAGATATTCTTGAATAACTTTTTTTGTGAAGGTCGGAGAGACTTGCAAGTAGGCTCTACCCCCACTAAATGGGGTAGCGCGCATCGATCGGTACCATCCTTGAGCTTCTCCGACTTTCGGAAGGGTTAGGGTTAGGGTTAGGGATGAAAGCACATAGGAGAAAGAGATATTCTTGAATAACTTTTTTTGTGAAGGTCGGAGAGACTTGGAAAGTGGTTGCATCTGGACTAATTTGGGTCCTGCGGATCGATTGGTACCATGCCCGAGCTTGTACGACCTTCGGAAGAGGTCGACCGACGAAATTCCCCCAAATCTGAGGAGATATTCTTGAATAACTTTTTTTGTGAAGGTCGGAGAGACTTGCAAGTAGGCTCTACCCCCACTAAATGGGGTAGCGCGCATCGATCGGTACCATCCTTGAGCTTCTCCGACTTTCGGAAGGGTTAGGGTTAGGGTTAGGGATGAAAGCACATAGGAGAAAGAGATATTCTTGAATAACTTTTTTTGTAAAGGTCGGAGAGACTTGGAAAGTGGTTGCATCTGGACTAATTTGGGTCCTGCGGATCGATTGGTACCATCCCCGAGCTTGTACGACCTTCGGAAGAGGTCGACCGACGAAATTCCCCCAAATCTGAGGAGATATTCTTGAATAACTTTTTTTGTGAAGGTCGGAGAGACTTGCAAGTAGGCTCTACCCCCACTAAATGGGGTTGCGCGCATCGATCGGTACCATCCTTGAGCTTCTCCGACTTTCGGAAGGGTTAGGGTTAGGGTTAGGAATGAAAGCACATAGGAGAAAGAGATATTCTTGAATAACTTTTTTTGTGAAGGTCGGAGAGACTTGCAAGTAGGCTCTACCCCCACTAAATGGGGTAGCGCGCATCGATCGGTACCATCCTTGAGCTTCTCCGACTTTCGGAAGGGTTAGGGTTAGGGTTAGGGATGAAAGCACATAGGAGAAAGAGATATTCTTGAATAACTTTTTTTGTGAAGGTCGGAGAGACTTGCAAGTAGGCTCTACCCCCACTAAATGGGGTAGCGCGCATCGATCGGTACCATCCTTGAGCTTCTCCGACTTTCGGAAGGGTTAGGGTTAGGGTTAGGGATGAAAGCACATAGGAGAAAGAGATATTCTTGAATAACTTTTTTTGTGAAGGTCGGAGAGACTTGAAAAGTGGTTGCATCTGGACTAATTTGGGTCCTGCGGATCGATTGGTACCATCCCCGAGCTTGTACGACCTTCGGAAGAGGTCGACCGACGAAATTCCCCCAAATCTGAGGAGATATTCTTGAATAACTTTTTTTGTGAAGGTCGGAGAGACTTGCAAGTAGGCTTTACCCCCACTAAATGGGGTTGCGCGCATCGATCGGTACCATCCTTGAGCTTCTCCGACTTTCGGAAGGGTTAGGGTTAGGGTTAGGGATGAAAGCACATAGGAGAAAGAGATATTCTTGAATAACTTTTTTTGTAAAGGTCGGAGAGACTTGGAAAGTGGTTGCATCTGGACTAATTTGGGTCCTGCGGATCGATTGGTACCATCCCCGAGCTTGTACGACCTTCGGAAGAGGTCGACCGACGAAATTCCCCCAAATCTGAGGAGATATTCTTGAATAACTTTTTTTGTGAAGGTCGGAGAGACTTGCAAGTAGGCTCTACCCCCACTAAATGGGGTTGCGCGCATCGATCGGTACCATCCTTGAGCTTCTCCGACTTTCGGAAGGGTTAGGGTTAGGGTTAGGAATGAAAGCACATAGGAGAAAGAGATATTCTTGAATAACTTTTTTTGTGAAGGTCGGAGAGACTTGCAAGTAGGCTCTACCCCCACTAAATGGGGTAGCGCGCATCGATCGGTACCATCCTTGAGCTTCTCCGACTTTCGGAAGGGTTAGGGTTAGGGTTAGGGATGAAAGCACATAGGAGAAAGAGATATTCTTGAATAACTTTTTTTGTGAAGGTCGGAGAGACTTGGAAAGTGGTTGCATCTGGACTAATTTGGGTCCTGCGGATCGATTGGTACCATCCCCGAGCTTGTACGACCTTCGGAAGAGGTCGACCGACGAAATTCCCCCAAATCTGAGGAGATATTCTTGAATAACTTTTTTTGTGAAGGTCGGAGAGACTTGCAAGTAGGCTCTACCCCCACTAAATGGGGTTGCGCGCATCGATCGGTACGATCCTTGAGCTTCTCCGACTTTCGGAAGGGTTAGGGTTAGGGTTAGGGATGAAAGCACATAGGAGAAAGAGATATTCTTGAATAACTTTTTTTGTAAAGGTCGGAGAGACTTGGAAAGTGGTTGCATCTGGACTAATTTGGGTCCTGCGGATCGATTGGTACCATCCCCGAGCTTGTACGACCTTCGGAAGAGGTCGACCGACGAAATTCCCCCAAATCTGAGGAGATATTCTTGAATAACTTTTTTTGTGAAGGTCGGAAAGACTTGCAAGTAGGCTCTACCCCCACTAAATGGGGTTGCGCGCATCGATCGGTACCATCCTTGAGCTTCTCCGACTTTCGGAAGGGTTAGGGTTAGGGTTAGGAATGAAAGCACATAGGAGAAAGAGATATTCTTGAATAACTTTTTTTGTGAAGGTCGGAGAGACTTGCAAGTAGGCTCTACCCCCACTAAATGGGGTAGCGCGCATCGATCGGTACCATCCTTGAGCTTCTCCGACTTTCGGAAGGGTTAGGGTTAGGGTTAGGGATGAAAGCACATAGGAGAAAGAGATATTCTTGAATAACTTTTTTTGTGAAGGTCGGAGAGACTTGGAAAGTGGTTGCATCTGGACTAATTTGGGTCCTGCGGATCGATTGGTACCATCCCCGAGCTTGTACGACCTTCGGAAGAGGTCGACCGACGAAATTCCCCCAAATCTGAGGAGATATTCTTGAATAACTTTTTTTGTGAAGGTCGGAGAGACTTGCAAGTAGGCTCTACCCCCACTAAATGGGGTTGCGCGCATCGATCGGTACGATCCTTGAGCTTCTCCGACTTTCGGAAGGGTTAGGGTTAGGGATGAAAGCACATAGGAGAAAGAGATATTCTTGAATAACTTTTTTTGTAAAGGTCGGAGAGACTTGGAAAGTGGTTGCATCTGGACTAATTTGGGTCCTGCGGATCGATTGGTACCATCCCCGAGCTTGTACGACCTTCGGAAGAGGTCGACCGACGAAATTCCCCCAAATCTGAGGAGATATTCTTGAATAACTTTTTTTGTGAAGGTCGGAGAGACTTGCAAGTAGGCTCTACCCCCACTAAATGGGGTTGCGCGCATCGATCGGTACCATCCTTGAGCTTCTCCGACTTTCGGAAGGGTTAGGGTTAGGGTTAGGAATGAAAGCACATAGGAGAAAGAGATATTCTTGAATAACTTTTTTTGTGAAGGTCGGAGAGACTTGCAAGTAGGCTCTACCCCCACTAAATGGGGTAGCGCGCATCGATCGGTACCATCCTTGAGCTTCTCCGACTTTCGGAAGGGTTAGGGTTAGGGTTAGGGATGAAAGCACATAGGAGAAAGAGATATTCTTGAATAACTTTTTTTGTGAAGGTCGGAGAGACTTGCAAGTAGGCTCTACCCCCACTAAATGGGGTAGCGCGCATCGATCGGTACCATCCTTGAGCTTCTCCGACTTTCGGAAGGGTTAGGGTTAGGGTTAGGGATGAAAGCACATAGGAGAAAGAGATATTCTTGAATAACTTTTTTTGTGAAGGTCGGAGAGACTTGAAAAGTGGTTGCATCTGGACTAATTTGGGTCCTGCGGATCGATTGGTACCATCCCCGAGCTTGTACGACCTTCGGAAGAGGTCGACCGACGAAATTCCCCCAAATCTGAGGAGATATTCTTGAATAACTTTTTTTGTGAAGGTCGGAGAGACTTGCAAGTAGGCTCTACCCCCACTAAATGGGGTTGCGCGCATCGATCGGTACCATCCTTGAGCTTCTCCGACTTTCGGAAGGGTTAGGGTTAGGGTTAGGGATGAAAGCACATAGGAGAAAGAGATATTCTTGAATAACTTTTTTTGTGAAGGTCGGAGAGACTTGCAAGTAGGCTCTACCCCCACTAAATGGGGTAGCGCGCATCGATCGGTACCATCCTTGAGCTTCTCCGACTTTCGGAAGGGTTAGGGTTAGGGTTAGGGATGAAAGCACATAGGAGAAAGAGATATTCTTGAATAACTTTTTTTGTGAAGGTCGGAGAGACTTGAAAAGTGGTTGCATCTGGACTAATTTGGGTCCTGCGGATCGATTGGTACCATCCCCGAGCTTGTACGACCTTCGGAAGAGGTCGACCGACGAAATTCCCCCAAATCTGAGGAGATATTCTTGAATAACTTTTTTTGTGAAGGTCGGAGAGACTTGCAAGTAGGCTCTACCCCCACTAAATGGGGTTGCGCGCATCGATCGGTACCATCCTTGAGCTTCTCCGACTTTCGGAAGGGTTAGGGTTAGGGTTAGGGATGAAAGCACATAGGAGAAAGAGATATTCTTGAATAACTTTTTTTGTGAAGGTCAGAGAGACTTGCAAGTAGGCTCTACTCCCACTAAATGGGGTAGCGCGCATCGATCGGTACCATCCTTGAGCTTCTCCGACTTTCGGAAGGGTTAGGGTTAGGGTTAGGGATGAAAGCACATAGGAGAAAGAGATATTCTTGAATAACTTTTTTTGTGAAGGTCGGAGAGACTTGCAAGTAGGCTCTACCCCCACTAAATGGGGTAGCGCGCATCGATCGGTACCATCCTTGAGCTTCTCCGACTTTCGGAAGGGTTAGGGTTAGGGTTAGGGATGAAAGCACATAGGAGAAAGAGATATTCTTGAATAACTTTTTTTGTGAAGGTCGGAGAGACTTGCAAGTAGGCTCTACCCCCACTAAATGGGGTAGCGCGCATCGATCGGTACCATCCTTGAGCTTCTCCGACTTTCGGAAGGGTTAGGGTTAGGGTTAGGGATGAAAGCACATAGGAGAAAGAGATATTCTTGAATAACTTTTTTTGTGAAGGTCGGAGAGACTTGGAAAGTGGTTGCATCTGGACTAATTTGGGTCCTGCAGATCGATTGGTACCATGCCCGAGCTTGTACGACCTTCGGAAGAGGTCGACCGACGAAATTCCCCCAAATCTGAGGAGATATTCTTGAATAACTTTTTTTGTGAAGGTCGGAGAGACTTGCAAGTAGGCTCTACCCCCACTAAATGGGGTAGCGCGCATCGATCGGTACCATCCTTGAGCTTCTCCGACTTTCGGAAGGGTTAGGGTTAGGGTTAGGGATGAAAGCACATAGGAGAAAGAGATATTCTTGAATAACTTTTTTTGTAAAGGTCGGAGAGACTTGGAAAGTGGTTGCATCTGGACTAATTTGGGTCCTGCGGATCGATTGGTACCATCCCCGAGCTTGTACGACCTTCGGAAGAGGTCGACCGACGAAATTCCCCCAAATCTGAGGAGATATTCTTGAATAACTTTTTTTGTGAAGGTCGGAGAGACTTGCAAGTAGGCTCTACTCCCACTAAATGGGGTAGCGCGCATCGATCGGTACCATCCTTGAGCTTCTCCGACTTTCGGAAGGGTTAGGGTTAGGGTTAGGGATGAAAGCACATAGGAGAAAGAGATATTCTTGAATAACTTTTTTTGTGAAGGTCGGAGAGACTTGCAAGTAGGCTCTACCCCCACTAAATGGGGTAGCGCGCATCGATTGGTACCATCCTTGAGCTTCTCCGACTTTCGGAAGGGTTAGGGTTAGGGTTAGGGATGAAAGCACATAGGAGAAAGAGATATTCTTGAATAACTTTTTTTGTGAAGGTCGGAGAGACTTGGAAAGTGGTTGCATCTGGACTAATTTGGGTCCTGCAGATCGATTGGTACCATCCCCGAGCTTGTACGACCTTCGGAAGAGGTCGACCGACGAAATTCCCCCAAATCTGAGGAGATATTCTTGAATAACTTTTTTTGTGAAGGTCGGAGAGACTTGCAAGTAGGCTCTACCCCCACTAAATGGGGTTGCGCGCATCGATCGGTACCATCCTTGAGCTTCTCCGACTTTCGGAAGGGTTAGGGTTAGGGTTAGGGATGAAAGCACATAGGAGAAAGAGATATTCTTGAATAACTTTTTTTGTGAAGGTCGGAGAGACTTGAAAAGTGGTTGCATCTGGACTAATTTGGGTCCTGCAGATCGATTGGTACCATCCCCGAGCTTTTACGACCTTCGGAAGAGGTCGACCGACGAAATTCCCCCAAATCTGAGGAGATATTCTTGAATAACTTTTTTTGTGAAGGTCGGAGAGACTTGCAAGTAGGCTCTACCCCCACTAAATGGGGTTGCGCGCATCGATCGGTACCATCCTTGAGCTTCTCCGACTTTCGGAAGGGTTAGGGTTAGGGTTAGGGATGAAAGCACATAGGAGAAAGAGATATTCTTGAATAACTTTTTTTGTGAAGGTCGGAGAGACTTGCAAGTAGGCTCTACCCCCACTAAATGGGGTAGCGCGCATCGATCGGTACCATCCTTGAGCTTCTCCGACTTTCGGAAGGGTTAGGGTTAGGGTTAGGGATGAAAGCACATAGGAGAAAGAGATATTCTTGAATAACTTTCTTTGTAAAGGTCGGAGAGACTTGGAAAGTGGTTGCATCTGGACTAATTTGGGTCCTGCGGATCGATTGGTACCATCCCCGAGCTTGTACGACCTTCGGAAGGGTTAGGGTTAGGGATGAAATCACATAGGAGAAAGAGATATTCTTGAATAACTTTTTTTGTGAAGGTCGGAGAGACTTGCAAGTAGGCTCTACCCCCACTAAATGGGGTAGCGCGCATCGATCGGTACCATCCTTGAGCTTCTCCGACTTTCGGAAGGGTTAGGGTTAGGGTTAGGGATGAAAGCACATAGGAGAAAGAGATATTCTTGAATAACTTTTTTTGTGAAGGTCGGAGAGACTTGCAAGTAGGCTCTACCCCCACTAAATGGGGTAGCGCGCATCGATCGGTACCATCCTTGAGCTTCTCCGACTTTCGGAAGGGTTAGGGTTAGGGTTAGGGATGAAAGCACATAGGAGAAAGAGATATTCTTGAATAACTTTTTTTGTGAAGGTCGGAGAGACTTGAAAAGTGGTTGCATCTGGACTAATTTGGGTCCTGCGGATCGATTGGTACCATCCCCGAGCTTGTACGACCTTCGGAAGAGGTCGACCGACGAAATTCCCCCAAATCTGAGGAGATATTCTTGAATAACTTTTTTTGTGAAGGTCGGAGAGACTTGCAAGTAGGCTCTACCCCCACTAAATGGGGTTGCGCGCATCGATCGGTACCATCCTTGAGCTTCTCCGACTTTCGGAAGGGTTAGGGTTAGGGTTAGGGATGAAAGCACATAGGAGAAAGAGATATTCTTGAATAACTTTTTTTGTGAAGGTCGGAGAGACTTGCAAGTAGGCTCTACCCCCACTAAATGGGGTAGCGCGCATCGATCGGTACCATCCTTGAGCTTCTCCGACTTTCGTAAGGGTTAGGGTTAGGGTTAGGGATGAAAGCACGTAGGAGAAAGAGATATTCTTGAATAACTTTTTTTGTGAAGGTCGGAGAGACTTGAAAAGTGGTTGCATCTGGACTAATTTGGGTCCTGCGGATCGATTGGTACCATCCCCGAGCTTGTACGACCTTCGGAAGAGGTCGACCGACGAAATTCCCCCAAATCTGAGGAGATATTCTTGAATAACTTTTTTTGTGAAGGTCGGAGAGACTTGCAAGTAGGCTCTACCCCCACTAAATGGGGTAGCGCGCATCGATCCGTACCATCCTTGAGCTTCTCCGACTTTCGGAAGGGTTAGGGTTAGGGTTAGGGATGAAAGCACATAGGAGAAAGAGATATTCTTGAATAACTTTTTTTGTGAAGGTCGGAGAGACTTGCAAGTAGGCTCTACCCCCACTAAATGGGGTAGCGCGCATCGATCGGTACCATCCTTGAGCTTCTCCGACTTTCGGAAGGGTTAGGGTTAGGGTTAGGGATGAAAGCACATAGGAGAAAGAGATATTCTTGAATAACTTTTTTTGTGAAGGTCGGAGAGACTTGGAAAGTGGTTGCATCTGGACTAATTTGGGTCCTGCTGATCGATTGGTACCATCCCCGAGCTTGTACGACCTTCGGAAGAGGTCGACCGACGAAATTCCCCCAAATCTGAGGAGATATTCTTGAATAACTTTTTTTGTGAAGGTCGGAGAGACTTGCAAGTAGGCTCTACCCCCACTAAATGGGGTTGCGCGCATCGATCGGTACCATCCTTGAGCTTCTCCGACTTTCGGAAGGGTTAGGGTTAGGGTTAGGGATGAAAGCACATAGGAGAAAGAGATATTCTTGAATAACTTTTTTTGTGAAGGTCGGAGAGACTTGCAAGTAGGCTCTACCCCCACTAAATGGGATAGCGCGCATCGATCGGTACCATCCTTGAGCTTCTCCGACTTTCGGAAGGGTTAGGGTTAGGGATGAAAGCACATAGGAGAAAGAGATATTCTTGAATAACTTTTTTTGTGAAGGTCGGAGAGACTTGCAAGTAGGCTCTACCCCCACTAAATGGGGTAGCGCGCATCGATCGGTACCATCCTTGAGCTTCTCCGACTTTCGGAAGGGTTAGGGTTAGGGTTAGGGATGAAAGCACATAGGAGAAAGAAATATTCTTGAATAACTTTTTTTGTGAAGGTCGGAGAGACTTGGAAAGTGGTTGCATCTGGACTAATTTGGGTCCTGCGGATCGATTGGTACACTCCCCGAGCTTGTACGACCTTCGGAAGAGGTCGACCGACGAAATTCCCCCAAATCTGAGGAGATATTCTTGAATAACTTTTTTTGTGAAGGTCGGAGAGACTTGCAAGTAGGCTCTACCCCCACTAAATGGGGTTGCGCGCATCGATCGGTACCATCCTTGAGCTTCTCCGACTTTCGGAAGGGTTAGGGTTAGGGTTAGGAATGAAAGCACATAGGAGAAAGAGATATTCTTGAATAACTTTTTTTGTGAAGGTCGGAGAGACTTGCAAGTAGGCTCTACCCCCACTAAATGGGGTAGCGCGCATCGATCGGTACCATCCTTGAGCTTCTCCGACTTTCGGAAGGGTTAGGGTTAGGGTTAGGGATGAAAGCACATAGGAGAAAGAGATATTCTTGAATAACTTTTTTTGTGAAGGTCGGAGAGACTTGGAAAGTGGTTGCATCTGGACTAATTTGGGTCCTGCAGATCGATTGGTACCATCCCCGAGCTTGTACGACCTTCGGAAGAGGTCGACCGACGAAATTCCCCCAAATCTGAGGAGATATTCTTGAATAACTTTTTTTGTGAAGGTCGGAGAGACTTGCAAGTAGGCTCTACCCCCACTAAATGGGGTTGCGCGCATCGATCGGTACCATCCTTGAGCTTCTCCGACTTTCGGAAGGGTTAGGGTTAGGGTTAGGGATGAAAGCACATAGGAGAAAGAGATATTCTTGAATAACTTTTTTTGTGAAGGTCGGAGAGACTTGAAAAGTGGTTGCATCTGGACTAATTTGGGTCCTGCGGATCGATTGGTACCATCCCCGAGCTTGTACGACCTTCGGAAGAGGTCGACCGACGAAATTCCCCCAAATCTGAGGAGATATTCTTGAATAACTTTTTTTGTGAAGGTCGGAGAGACTTGCAAGTAGGCTCTACCCCCACTAAATGGGGTTGCGCGCATCGATCGGTACCATCCTTGAGCTTCTCCGACTTTCGGAAGGGTTAGGGTTAGGGTTAGGGATGAAAGCACATAGGAGAAAGAGATATTCTTGAATAACTTTTTTTGTGAAGGTCGGAGAGACTTGCAAGTAGGCTCTACCCCCACTAAATGGGATAGCGCGCATCGATCGGTACCATCCTTGAGCTTCTCCGACTTTCGGAAGGGTTAGGGTTAGGGATGAAAGCACATAGGAGAAAGAGATATTCTTGAATAACTTTTTTTGTGAAGGTCGGAGAGACTTGCAAGTAGGCTCTACCCCCACTAAATGGGGTAGCGCGCATCGATCGGTACCATCCTTGAGCTTCTCCGACTTTCGGAAGGGTTAGGGTTAGGGTTAGGGATGAAAGCACATAGGAGAAAGAAATATTCTTGAATAACTTTTTTTGTGAAGGTCGGAGAGACTTGGAAAGTGGTTGCATCTGGACTAATTTGGGTCCTGCGGATCGATTGGTACACTCCCCGAGCTTGTACGACCTTCGGAAGAGGTCGACCGACGAAATTCCCCCAAATCTGAGGAGATATTCTTGAATAACTTTTTTTGTGAAGGTCGGAGAGACTTGCAAGTAGGCTCTACCCCCACTAAATGGGGTTGCGCGCATCGATCGGTACCATCCTTGAGCTTCTCCGACTTTCGGAAGGGTTAGGGTTAGGGTTAGGAATGAAAGCACATAGGAGAAAGAGATATTCTTGAATAACTTTTTTTGTGAAGGTCGGAGAGACTTGCAAGTAGGCTCTACCCCCACTAAATGGGGTAGCGCGCATCGATCGGTACCATCCTTGAGCTTCTCCGACTTTCGGAAGGGTTAGGGTTAGGGTTAGGGATGAAAGCACATAGGAGAAAGAGATATTCTTGAATAACTTTTTTTGTGAAGGTCGGAGAGACTTGGAAAGTGGTTGCATCTGGACTAATTTGGGTCCTGCAGATCGATTGGTACCATCCCCGAGCTTGTACGACCTTCGGAAGAGGTCGACCGACGAAATTCCCCCAAATCTGAGGAGATATTCTTGAATAACTTTTTTTGTGAAGGTCGGAGAGACTTGCAAGTAGGCTCTACCCCCACTAAATGGGGTTGCGCGCATCGATCGGTACCATCCTTGAGCTTCTCCGACTTTCGGAAGGGTTAGGGTTAGGGTTAGGGATGAAAGCACATAGGAGAAAGAGATATTCTTGAATAACTTTTTTTGTGAAGGTCGGAGAGACTTGAAAAGTGGTTGCATCTGGACTAATTTGGGTCCTGCGGATCGATTGGTACCATCCCCGAGCTTGTACGACCTTCGGAAGAGGTCGACCGACGAAATTCCCCCAAATCTGAGGAGATATTCTTGAATAACTTTTTTTGTGAAGGTCGGAGAGACTTGCAAGTAGGCTCTACCCCCACTAAATGGGGTTGCGCGCATCGATCGGTACCATCCTTGAGCTTCTCCGACTTTCGGAAGGGTTAGGGTTAGGGTTAGGGATGAAAGCACATAGGAGAAAGAGATATTCTTGAATAACTTTTTTTGTGAAGGTCGGAGAGACTTGCAAGTAGGCTCTACCCCCACTAAATGGGGTAGCGCGCATCGATCGGTACCATCCTTGAGCTATTCCGACTTTCGGAAGGGTTAGGGTTAGGGTTAGGGATGAAAGCACATAGGAGAAAGAGATATTCTTGAATAACTTTTTTTGTGAAGGTCGGAGAGACTTGGAAAGTGGTTGCATCTGGACTAATTTGGGTCCTGCGGATCGATTGGTACCATGCCCGAGCTTGTACGACCTTCGGAAGAGGTCGACCGACGAAATTCCCCCAAATCTGAGGAGATATTCTTGAATAACTTTTTTTGTGAAGGTCGGAGAGACTTGCAAGTAGGCTCTACCCCCACTAAATGGGGTAGCGCGCATCGATCGGTACCATCCTTGAGCTTCTCCGACTTTCGGAAGGGTTAGGGTTAGGGTTAGGGATGAAAGCACATAGGAGAAAGAGATATTCTTGAATAACTTTTTTTGTAAAGGTCGGAGAGACTTGGAAAGTGGTTGCATCTGGACTAATTTGGGTCCTGCGGATCGATTGGTACCATCCCCGAGCTTGTACGACCTTCGGAAGAGGTCGACCGACGAAATTCCCCCAAATCTGAGGAGATATTCTTGAATAACTTTTTTTGTGAAGGTCGGAGAGACTTGCAAGTAGGCTCTACCCCCACTAAATGGGGTTGCGCGCATCGATCGGTACCATCCTTGAGCTTCTCCGACTTTCGGAAGGGTTAGGGTTAGGGTTAGGGATGAAAGCACATAGGAGAAAGAGATATTCTTGAATAACTTTTTTTGTGAAGGTCGGAGAGACTTGCAAGTAGGCTCTACCCCCACTAAATGGGGTAGCGCGCATCGATCGGTACCATCCTTGAGCTTCTCCGACTTTCGGAAGGGTTAGGGTTAGGGTTAGGGATGAAAGCACATAGGAGAAAGAGATATTCTTGAATAACTTTTTTTGTGAAGGTCGGAGAGACTTGGAAAGTGGTTGCATCTGGACTAATTTGGGTCCTGCGGATCGATTGGTACCATCCCCGAGCTTGTACGACCTTCGGAAGAGGTCGACCGACGAAATTCCCCCAAATCTGAGGAGATATTCTTGAATAACTTTTTTTGTGAAGGTCGGAGAGACTTGCAAGTAGGCTCTACCCCCACTAAATGGGGTTGCGCGCATCGATCGGTACCATCCTTGAGCTTCTCCGACTTTCGGAAGGGTTAGGGTTAGGGTTAGGGATGAAAGCACATAGGAGAAAGAGATATTCTTGAATAACTTTTTTTGTGAAGGTCGGAGAGACTTGAAAAGTGGTTGCATCTGGACTAATTTGGGTCCTGCGGATCGATTGGTACCATCCCCGAGCTTGTAAGACCTTCGGAAGAGGTCGACCGACGAAATTCCCCCAAATCTGAGGAGATATTCTTGAATAACTTTTTTTGTGAAGGTCGGAGAGACTTGCAAGTAGGCTCTACCCCCACTAAATGGGGTTGCGCGCATCGATCGGTACCATCCTTGAGCTTCTCCGACTTTCGGAAGGGTTAGGGTTAGGGATGAAAGCACATAGGAGAAAGAGATATTCTTGAATAACTTTTTTTGTGAAGGTCGGAGAGACTTGCAAGTAGGCTCTACCCCCACTAAATGGGGTAGCGCGCATCGATCGGTACCAACTTTGAGCTTCTCCGACTTTCGGAAGGGTTAGGGTTAGGGTTAGGGATGAAAGCACATAGGAGAAAGAGATATTCTTGAATAACTTTTTTTGTGAAGGTCGGAGAGACTTGAAAAGTGGTTGCATCTGGACTAATTTGGGTCCTGCAGATCGATTGGTACCATCCCCGAGCTTGTACGACCTTCGGAAGAGGTCGACCGACGAAATTCCCCCAAATCTGAGGAGATATTCTTGAATAACTTTTTTTGTGAAGGTCGGAGAGACTTGCAAGTAGGCTCTACCCCCACTAAATGGGGTTGCGCGCATCGATCGGTACCATCCTTGAGCTTCTCCGACTTTCGGAAGGGTTAGGGTTAGGGTTAGGGATGAAAGCACATAGGAGAAAGAGATATTCTTGAATAACTTTTTTTGTGAAGGTCGGAGAGACTTGCAAGTAGGCTCTACTCCCACTAAATGGGGTAGCGCGCATCGATCGGTACCATCCTTGAGCTTCTCCGACTTTCGGAAGGGTTAGGGTTAGGGTTAGGGATGAAAGCACATAGGAGAAAGAGATATTCTTGAATAACTTTTTTTGTGAAGGTCGGAGAGACTTGCAAGTAGGCTGTACCCCCACTAAATGGGGTAGCGCGCATCGATCGGTACCATCCTTGAGCTTCTCCGACTTTCGGAAGGGTTAGGGTTAGGGTTAGGGATGAAAGCACATAGGAGAAAGAGATATTCTTGAATAACTTTTTTTGTGAAGGTCGGAGAGACTTGCAAGTAGGCTCTACCCCCACTAAATGGGGTAGCGCGCATCGATCGGTACCATCCTTGAGCTTCTCCGACTTTCGGAAGGGTTAGGGTTAGGGTTAGGGATGAAAGCACATAGGAGAAAGAGATATTCTTGAATAACTTTTTTTGTGAAGGTCGGAGAGACTTGCAAGTAGGCTCTACCCCCACTAAATGGGGTAGCGCGCATCGATCGGTACCATCTTTGAGCTTCTCCGACTTTCGGAAGGGTTAGGGTTAGGGTTAGGGATGAAAGCACATAGGAGAAAGAGATATTCTTGAATAACTTTTTTTGTGAAGGTCGGAGAGACTTGAAAAGTGGTTGCATCTGGACTAATTTGGGTCCTGCAGATCGATTGGTACCATCCCCGAGCTTGTACGACCTTCGGAAGAGGTCGACCGACGAAATTCCCCCAAATCTGAGGAGATATTCTTGAATAACTTTTTTTGTGAAGGTCGGAGAGACTTGCAAGTAGGCTCTACCCCCACTAAATGGGGTTGCGCGCATCGATCGGTACCATCCTTGAGCTTCTCCGACTTTCGGAAGGGTTAGGGTTAGGGTTAGGGATGAAAGCACATAGGAGAAAGAGATATTCTTGAATAACTTTTTTTGTGAAGGTCGGAGAGACTTGAAAAGTGGTTGCATCTGGACTAATTTGGGTCCTGCGGATCGATTGGTACCATCCCCGAGCTTGTACGACCTTCGGAAGAGGTCGACCGACGAAATTCCCCCAAATCTGAGGAGATATTCTTGAATAACTTTTTTTGTGAAGGTCGGAGAGACTTGCAAGTAGGCTCTACCCCCACTAAATGGGGTTGCGCGCATCGATCAGTACCATCCTTGAGCTTCTCCGACTTTCGGAAGGGTTAGGGTTAGGGTTAGGAATGAAAGCACATAGGAGAAAGAGATATTCTTGAATAACTTTTTTTGTGAAGGTCGGAGAGACTTGCAAGTAGGCTCTACCCCCACTAAATGGGGTAGCGCGCATCGATCGGTACCATCCTTGAGCTTCTCCGACTTTCGGAAGGGTTAGGGTTAGGGTTAGGGATGAAAGCACATAGGAGAAAGAGATATTCTTGAATAACTTTTTTTGTGAAGGTCGGAGAGACTTGGAAAGTGGTTGCATCTGGACTAATTTGGGTCCTGCAGATCGATTGGTACCATCCCCGAGCTTGTACGACCTTCTGAAGAGGTCGACCGACGAAATTCCCCCAAATCTGAGGAGATATTCTTGAATAACTTTTTTTGTGAAGGTCGGAGAGACTTGCAAGTAGGCTCTACCCCCACTAAATGGGGTTGCGCGCATCGATCGGTACCATCCTTGAGCTTCTCCGACTTTCGGAAGGGTTAGGGTTAGGGTTAGGGATGAAAGCACATAGGAGAAAGAGATATTCTTGAATAACTTTTTTTGTGAAGGTCGGAGAGACTTGCAAGTAGGCTCTACCCCCACTAAATGGGGTAGCGCGCATCGATCGGTACCATCCTTGAGCTATTCCGACTTTCGGAAGGGTTAGGGTTAGGGTTAGGGATGAAAGCACATAGGAGAAAGAGATATTCTTGAATAACTTTTTTTGTGAAGGTCGGAGAGACTTGGAAAGTGGTTGCATCTGGACTAATTTGGGTCCTGCGGATCGATTGGTACCATGCCCGAGCTTGTACGACCTTCGGAAGAGGTTGACCGACGAAATTCCCCCAAATCTGAGGAGATATTCTTGAATAACTTTTTTTGTGAAGGTCGGAGAGACTTGCAAGTAGGCTCTACCCCCACTAAATGGGGTAGCGCGCATCGATCGGTACCATCCTTGAGCTTCTCCGACTTTCGGAAGGGTTAGGGTTAGGGTTAGGGATGAAAGCACATAGGAGAAAGAGATATTCTTGAATAACTTTTTTTGTAAAGGTCGGAGAGACTTGGAAAGTGGTTGCATCTGGACTAATTTGGGTCCTGCGGATCGATTGGTACCATCCCCGAGCTTGTACGACCTTCGGAAGAGGTCGACCGACGAAATTCCCCCAAATCTGAGGAGATATTCTTGAATAACTTTTTTTGTGAAGGTCGGAGAGACTTGCAAGTAGGCTCTACCCCCACTAAATGGGGTTGCGCGCATCGATCGGTACCATCCTTGAGCTTCTCCGACTTTCGGAAGGGTTAGGGTTAGGGTTAGGGATGAAAGCACATAGGAGAAAGAGATATTCTTGAATAACTTTTTTTGTGAAGGTCGGAGAGACTTCCAAGTAGGCTCTACCCCCACTAAATGGGGTAGCGCGCATCGATCGGTACCATCCTTGAGCTTCTCCGACTTTCGGAAGGGTTAGGGTTAGGGTTAGGGATGAAAGCACATAGGAGAAAGAGATATTCTTGAATAACTTTTTTTGTGAAGGTCGGAGAGACTTGGAAAGTGGTTGCATCTGGACTAATTTGGGTCCTGCGGATCGATTGGTACCATCCCCGAGCTTGTACGACCTTCGGAAGAGGTCGACCGACGAAATTCCCCCAAATCTGAGGAGATATTCTTGAATAACTTTTTTTGTGAAGGTCGGAGAGACTTGCAAGTAGGCTATACCCCCACTAAATGGGGTTGCGCGCATCTATCGGTACCATCCTTGAGCTTCTCCGACTTTCGGAAGGGTTAGGGTTAGGGTTAGGGATGAAAGCACATAGGAGAAAGAGATATTCTTGAATAACTTTTTTTGTGAAGGTCGGAGAGACTTGAAAAGTGGTTGCATCTGGACTAATTTGGGTCCTGCGGATCGATTGGTACCATCCCCGAGCTTGTAAGACCTTCGGAAGAGGTCGACCGACGAAATTCCCCCAAATCTGAGGAGATATTCTTGAATAACTTTTTTTGTGAAGGTCGGAGAGACTTGCAAGTAGGCTCTACCCCCACTAAATGGGGTTGCGCGCATCGATCGGTACCATCCTTGAGCTTCTCCGACTTTCGGAAGGGTTAGGGTTAGGGATGAAAGCACATAGGAGAAAGAGATATTCTTGAATAACTTTTTTTGTGAAGGTCGGAGAGACTTGCAAGTAGGCTCTACCCCCACTAAATGGGGTAGCGCGCATCGATCGGTACCATCTTTGAGCTTCTCCGACTTTCGGAAGGGTTAGGGTTAGGGTTAGGGATGAAAGCACATAGGAGAAAGAGATATTCTTGAATAACTTTTTTTGTGAAGGTCGGAGAGACTTGAAAAGTGGTTGCATCTGGACTAATTTGGGTCCTGCAGATCGATTGGTACCATCCCCGAGCTTGTACGACCTTCGGAAGAGGTCGACCGACGAAATTCCCCCAAATCTGAGGAGATATTCTTGAATAACTTTTTTTGTGAAGGTCGGAGAGACTTGCAAGTAGGCTCTACCCCCACTAAATGGGGTTGCGCGCATCGATCGGTACCATCCTTGAGCTTCTCCGACTTTCGGAAGGGTTAGGGTTAGGGTTAGGGATGAAAGCACATAGGAGAAAGAGATATTCTTGAATAACTTTTTTTGTGAAGGTCGGAGAGACTTGCAAGTAGGCTCTACTCCCACTAAATGGGGTAGCGCGCATCGATCGGTACCATCCTTGAGCTTCTCCGACTTTCGGAAGGGTTAGGGTTAGGGTTAGGGATGAAAGCACATAGGAGAAAGAGATATTCTTGAATAACTTTTTTTGTGAAGGTCGGAGAGACTTGCAAGTAGGCTCTACCCCCACTAAATGGGGTAGCGCGCATCGATCGGTACCATCCTTGAGCTTCTCCGACTTTCGGAAGGGTTAGGGTTAGGGTTAGGGATGAAAGCACATAGGAGAAAGAGATATTCTTGAATAACTTTTTTTGTGAAGGTCGGAGAGACTTGCAAGTAGGCTCTACCCCCACTAAATGGGGTAGCGCGCATCGATCGGTACCATCCTTGAGCTTCTCCGACTTTCGGAAGGGTTAGGGTTAGGGTTAGGGATGAAAGCACATAGGAGAAAGAGATATTCTTGAATAACTTTTTTTGTGAAGGTCGGAGAGACTTGCAAGTAGGCTCTACCCCCACTAAATGGGGTAGCGCGCATCGATCGGTACCATCTTTGAGCTTCTCCGACTTTCGGAAGGGTTAGGGTTAGGGTTAGGGATGAAAGCACATAGGAGAAAGAGATATTCTTGAATAACTTTTTTTGTGAAGGTCGGAGAGACTTGAAAAGTGGTTGCATCTGGACTAATTTGGGTCCTGCAGATCGATTGGTACCATCCCCGAGCTTGTACGACCTTCGGAAGAGGTCGACCGACGAAATTCCCCCAAATCTGAGGAGATATTCTTGAATAACTTTTTTTGTGAAGGTCGGAGAGACTTGCAAGTAGGCTCTACCCCCACTAAATGGGGTTGCGCGCATCGATCGGTACCATCCTTGAGCTTCTCCGACTTTCGGAAGGGTTAGGGTTAGGGTTAGGGATGAAAGCACATAGGAGAAAGAGATATTCTTGAATAACTTTTTTTGTGAAGGTCGGAGAGACTTGAAAAGTGGTTGCATCTGGACTAATTTGGGTCCTGCGGATCGATTGGTACCATCCCCGAGCTTGTACTACCTTCGGAAGAGGTCGACCGACGAAATTCCCCCAAATCTGAGGAGATATTCTTGAATAACTTTTTTTGTGAAGGTCGGAGAGACTTGCAAGTAGGCTCTACCCCCACTAAATGGGGTTGCGCGCATCGATCAGTACCATCCTTGAGCTTCTCCGACTTTCGGAAGGGTTAGGGTTAGGGTTAGGGATGAAAGCACATAGGAGAAAGAGATATTCTTGAATAACTTTTTTTGTAAAGGTCGGAGAGACTTGCAAGTAGGCTCTACCCCCACTAAATGGGGTAGCGCGCATCGATCGGTACCATCCTTGAGCTTCTCCGACTTTCGGAAGGGTTAGGGTTAGGGTTAGGGATGAAAGCACATAGGAGAAAGAGATATTCTTGAATAACTTTTTTTGTGAAGGTCGGAGAGACTTGGAAAGTGGTTGCATCTGGACTAATTTGGGTCCTGCGGATCGATTGGTACCATGCCCGAGCTTGTACGACCTTCGGAAGAGGTCGACCGACGAAATTCCCCCAAATCTGAGGAGATATTCTTGAATAACTTTTTTTGTGAAGGTCGGAGAGACTTGCAAGTAGGCTCTACCCCCACTAAATGGGGTAGCGCGCATCGATCGGTACCATCCTTGAGCTTCTCCGACTTTCGGAAGGGTTAGGGTTAGGGTTAGGGATGAAAGCACATAGGAGAAAGAGATATTCTTGAATAACTTTTTTTGTAAAGGTCGGAGAGACTTGGAAAGTGGTTGCATCTGGACTAATTTGGGTCCTGCGGATCGATTGGTACCATCCCCGAGCTTGTACGACCTTCGGAAGAGGTCGACCGACAAAATTCCCCCAAATCTGAGGAGATATTCTTGAATAACTTTTTTTGTGAAGGTCGGAGAGACTTGCAAGTAGGCTCTACCCCCACTAAATGGGGTTGCGCGCATCGATCGGTACCATCCTTGAGCTTCTCCGACTTTCGGAAGGGTTAGGGTTAGGGTTAGGGATGAAAGCACATAGGAGAAAGAGATATTCTTGAATAACTTTTTTTGTGAAGGTCGGAGAGACTTGCAAGTAGGCTCTACCCCCACTAAATGGGGTTGCGCGCATCGATCGGTACCATCCTTGAGCTTCTCCGACTTTCGGAAGGGTTAGGGTTAGGGTTAGGGATGAAAGCACATAGGAGAAAGAGATATTCTTGAATAACTTTTTTTGTGAAGGTCGGAGAGACTTGAAAAGTGGTTGCATCTGGACAAATTTGGGTCCTGCGGATCGATTGGTACCATCCCCGAGCTTGTACGACCTTCGGAAGAGGTCGACCGACGAAATTCCCCCAAATCTGAGGAGATATTCTTGAATAACTTTTTTTGTGAAGGTCGGAGAGACTTGCAAGTAGGCTCTACCCCCACTAAATGGGGTTGCGCGCATCGATCGGTACCATCCTTGAGCTTCTCCGACTTTCGGAAGGGTTAGGGTTAGGGTTAGGGATGAAAGCACATAGGAGAAAGAGATATTCTTGAATAACTTTTTTTGTGAAGGTCGGAGAGACTTGAAAAGTGGTTGCATCTGGACTAATTTGGGTCCTGCGGATCGATTGGTACCATCCCCGAGCTTGTACGACCTTCGGAAGAGGTCGACCGACGAAATTCCCCCAAATCTGAGGAGATATTCTTGAATAACTTTTTTTGTGAAGGTCGGAGAGACTTGCAAGTAGGCTCTACCCCCACTAAATGGGGTTGCGCGCATCGATCGGTACCATCCTTGAGCTTCTCCGACTTTCGGAAGGGTTAGGGTTAGGGTTAGGGATGAAAGCACATAGGAGAAAGAGATATTCTTGAATAACTTTTTTTGTGAAGGTCGGAGAGACTTGCAAGTAGGCTCTACCCCCACTAAATGGGGTAGCGCGCATCGATCGGTACCATCTTTGAGCTTCTCCGACTTTCGGAAGGGTTAGGGTTAGGGTTAGGGATGAAAGCACATAGGAGAAAGAGATATTCTTGAATAACTTTTTTTGTGAAGGTCGGAGAGACTTGAAAAGTGGTTGCATCTGGACTAATTTGGGTCCTGCAGATCGATTGGTACCATCCCCGAGCTTGTACGACCTTCGGAAGAGGTCGACCGACGAAATTCCCCCAAATCTGAGGAGATATTCTTGAATAACTTTTTTTGTGAAGGTCGGAGAGACTTGCAAGTAGGCTCTACCCCCACTAAATGGGGTTGCGCGCATCGATCGGTACCATCCTTGAGCTTCTCCGACTTTCGGAAGGGTTAGGGTTAGGGTTAGGGATGAAAGCACATAGGAGAAAGAGATATTCTTGAATAACTTTTTTTGTGAAGGTCGGAGAGACTTGCAAGTAGGCTCTACTCCCACTAAATGGGGTAGCGCGCATCGATCGGTACCATCCTTGAGCTTCTCCGACTTTTGGAAGGGTTAGGGTTAGGGTTAGGGATGAAAGCACATAGGAGAAAGAGATATTCTTGAATAACTTTTTTTGTGAAGGTCGGAGAGACTTGCAAGTAGGCTCTACCCCCACTAAATGGGGTAGCGCGCATCGATCGGTACCATCCTTGAGCTTCTCCGACTTTCGGAAGGGTTAGGGTTAGGGTTAGGGATGAAAGCACATAGGAGAAAGAGATATTCTTGAATAACTTTTTTTGTGAAGGTCGGAGAGACTTGCAAGTAGGCTCTACCCCCACTAAATGGGGTAGCGCGCATCGATCGGTACCATCCTTGAGCTTCTCCGACTTTCGGAAGGGTTAGGGTTAGGGTTAAGGATGAAAGCACATAGGAGAAAGAGATATTCTTGAATAACTTTTTTTGTGAAGGTCGGAGAGACTTGAAAAGTGGTTGCATCTGGACTAATTTGGGTCCTGCGGATCGATTGGTACCATCCCCGAGCTTGTACGACCTTCGGAAGAGGTCGACCGACGAAATTCCCCCAAATCTGAGGAGATATTCTTGAATAACTTTTTTTGTGAAGGTCGGAGAGACTTGCAAGTAGGCTCTACCCCCACTAAATGGGGTTGCGCGCATCGATCGGTACCATCCTTGAGCTTCTCCGACTTTCGGAAGGGTTAGGGTTAGGGTTAGGGATGAAAGCACATAGGAGAAAGAGATATTCTTGAATAACTTTTTTTGTGAAGGTCGGAGAGACTTGCAAGTAGGCTCTACCCCCACTAAATGGGGTAGCGCGCATCGATCGGTACCATCCTTGAGCTTCTCCGACTTTCGGAAGGGTTAGGGTTAGGGTTAGGGATGAAAGCACATAGGAGAAAGAGATATTCTTGAATAACTTTTTTTGTGAAGGTCGGAGAGACTTGGAAAGTGGTTGCATCTGGACTAATTTGGGTCCTGCGGATCGATTGGTACCATCCCCGAGCTTGTACGACCTTCGGAAGAGGTCGACCGACGAAATTCCCCCAAATCTGAGGAGATATTCTTGAATAACTTTTTTTGTGAAGGTCGGAGAGACTTGCAAGTAGGCTCTACCCCCACTAAATGGGGTTGCGCGCATCGATCAGTACCATCCTTGAGCTTCTCCGACTTTCGGAAGGGTTAGGGTTAGGGTTAGGGATGAAAGCACATAGGAGAAAGAGATATTCTTGAATAACTTTTTTTGTGAAGGTCGGAGAGACTTGCAAGTAGGCTCTACCCCCACTAAATGGGGTAGCGCGCATCGATCGGTACCATCCTTGAGCTTCTCCGACTTTCGGAAGGGTTAGGGTTAGGGTTAGGGATGAAAGCACATAGGAGAAAGAGATATTCTTGAATAACTTTTTTTGTGAAGGTCGGAGAGACTTGCAAGTAGGCTCTACCCCCACTAAATGGGGTAGCGCGCATCGATCGGTACCATCCTTGAGCTTCTCCGACTTTCGGAAGGGTTAGGGTTAGGGTTAGGGATGAAAGCACATAGGAGAAAGAGATATTCTTGAATAACTTTTTTTGTGAAGGTCGGAGAGACTTGGAAAGTGGTTGCATCTGGACTAATTTGGGTCCTGCGGATCGATTGGTACCATGCCCGAGCTTGTACGACCTTCGGAAGAGGTCGACCGACGAAATTCCCCCAAATCTGAGGAGATATTCTTGAATAACTTTTTTTGTGAAGGTCGGAGAGACTTGCAAGTAGGCTCTACCCCCACTAAATGGGGTAGCGCGCATCGATCGGTACCATCCTTGAGCTTCTCCGACTTTCGGAAGGGTTAGGGTTAGGGTTAGGGATGAAAGCACATAGGAGAAAGAGATATTCTTGAATAACTTTTTTTGTGAAGGTCGGAGAGACTTGCAAGTAGGCTCTACCCCCACTAAATGGGGTAGCACGCATCGATCGGTACCATCTTTGAGCTTCTCCGACTTTCGGAAGGGTTAGGGTTAGGGTTAGGGATGAAAGCACATAGGAGAAAGAGATATTCTTGAATAACTTTTTTTGTGAAGGTCGGAGAGACTTGAAAAGTGGTTGCATCTGGACTAATTTGGGTCCTGCGGATCGATTGGTACCATCCCCGAGCTTGTACGACCTTCGGAAGAGGTCGACCGACGAAATTCCCCCAAATCTGAGGAGATATTCTTGAATAACTTTTTTTGTGAAGGTCGGAGAGACTTGCAAGTAGGCTCTACCCCCACTAAATGGGGTTGCGCGCATCGATCGGTACCATCCTTGAGCTTCTCCGACTTTCGGAAGGGTTAGGGTTAGGGTTAGGGATGAAAGCACATAGGAGAAAGAGATATTCTTGAATAACTTTTTTTGTGAAGGTCGGAGAGACTTGCAAGTAGGCTCTACCCCCACTAAATGGGGTAGCGCGCATCGATCGGTACCATCCTTGAGCTTCTCCGACTTTCGGAAGGGTTAGGGTTAGGGTTAGGGATGAAAGCACATAGGAGAAAGAGATATTCTTGAATAACTTTTTTTGTGAAGGTCGGAGAGACTTGGAAAGTGGTTGCATCTGGACTAATTTGGGTCCTGCGGATCGATTGGTACCATCCCCGAGCTTGTACGACCTTCGGAAGAGGTCGACCGACGAAATTCCCCCAAATCTGAGGAGATATTCTTGAATAACTTTTTTTGTGAAGGTCGGAGAGACTTGCAAGTAGGCTCTACCCCCACTAAATGGGGTTGCGCGCATCGATCGGTACCATCCTTGAGCTTCTCCGACTTTCGGAAGGGTTAGGGTTAGGGTTAGGGATGAAAGCACATAGGAGAAAGAGATATTCTTGAATAACTTTTTTTGTGAAGGTCGGAGAGACTTGAAAAGTGGTTGCATCTGGACAAATTTGGGTCCTGCGGATCGATTGGTACCATCCCCGAGCTTGTACGACCTTCGGAAGAGGTCGACCGACGAAATTCCCCCAAATCTGAGGAGATATTCTTGAATAACTTTTTTTGTGAAGGTCGGAGAGACTTGCAAGTAGGCTCTACCCCCACTAAATGGGGTTGCGCGCATCGATCGGTACCATCCTTGAGCTTCTCCGACTTTCGGAAGGGTTAGGGTTAGGGTTAGGGATGAAAGCACATAGGAGAAAGAGATATTCTTGAATAACTTTTTTTGTGAAGGTCGGAGAGACTTGAAAAGTGGTTGCATCTGGACTAATTTGGGTCCTGCGGATCGATTGGTACCATCCCCGAGCTTGTACGACCTTCGGAAGAGGTCGACCGACGAAATTCCCCCAAATCTGAGGAGATATTCTTGAATAACTTTTTTTGTGAAGGTCGGAGAGACTTGCAAGTAGGCTCTACCCCCACTAAATGGGGTTGCGCGCATCGATCGGTACCATCCTTGAGCTTCTCCGACTTTCGGAAGGGTTAGGGTTAGGGTTAGGGATGAAAGCACATAGGAGAAAGAGATATTCTTGAATAACTTTTTTTGTGAAGGTCGGAGAGACTTGCAAGTAGGCTCTACCCCCACTAAATGGGGTAGCGCGCATCGATCGGTACCATCTTTGAGCTTCTCCGACTTTCGGAAGGGTTAGGGTTAGGGTTAGGGATGAAAGCACATAGGAGAAAGAGATATTCTTGAATAACTTTTTTTGTGAAGGTCGGAGAGACTTGAAAAGTGGTTGCATCTGGACTAATTTGGGTCCTGCAGATCGATTGGTACCATCCCCGAGCTTGTACGACCTTCGGAAGAGGTCGACCGACGAAATTCCCCCAAATCTGAGGAGATATTCTTGAATAACTTTTTTTGTGAAGGTCGGAGAGACTTGCAAGTAGGCTCTACCCCCACTAAATGGGGTTGCGCGCATCGATCGGTACCATCCTTGAGCTTCTCCGACTTTCGGAAGGGTTAGGGTTAGGGTTAGGGATGAAAGCACATAGGAGAAAGAGATATTCTTGAATAACTTTTTTTGTGAAGGTCGGAGAGACTTGCAAGTAGGCTCTACTCCCACTAAATGGGGTAGCGCGCATCGATCGGTACCATCCTTGAGCTTCTCCGACTTTTGGAAGGGTTAGGGTTAGGGTTAGGGATGAAAGCACATAGGAGAAAGAGATATTCTTGAATAACTTTTTTTGTGAAGGTCGGAGAGACTTGCAAGTAGGCTCTACCCCCACTAAATGGGGTAGCGCGCATCGATCGGTACCATCCTTGAGCTTCTCCGACTTTCGGAAGGGTTAGGGTTAGGGTTAGGGATGAAAGCACATAGGAGAAAGAGATATTCTTGAATAACTTTTTTTGTGAAGGTCGGAGAGACTTGCAAGTAGGCTCTACCCCCACTAAATGGGGTAGCGCGCATCGATCGGTACCATCCTTGAGCTTCTCCGACTTTCGGAAGGGTTAGGGTTAGGGTTAAGGATGAAAGCACATAGGAGAAAGAGATATTCTTGAATAACTTTTTTTGTGAAGGTCGGAGAGACTTGAAAAGTGGTTGCATCTGGACTAATTTGGGTCCTGCGGATCGATTGGTACCATCCCCGAGCTTGTACGACCTTCGGAAGAGGTCGACCGACGAAATTCCCCCAAATCTGAGGAGATATTCTTGAATAACTTTTTTTGTGAAGGTCGGAGAGACTTGCAAGTAGGCTCTACCCCCACTAAATGGGGTTGCGCGCATCGATCGGTACCATCCTTGAGCTTCTCCGACTTTCGGAAGGGTTAGGGTTAGGGTTAGGGATGAAAGCACATAGGAGAAAGAGATATTCTTGAATAACTTTTTTTGTGAAGGTCGGAGAGACTTGCAAGTAGGCTCTACCCCCACTAAATGGGGTAGCGCGCATCGATCGGTACCATCCTTGAGCTTCTCCGACTTTCGGAAGGGTTAGGGTTAGGGTTAGGGATGAAAGCACATAGGAGAAAGAGATATTCTTGAATAACTTTTTTTGTGAAGGTCGGAGAGACTTGGAAAGTGGTTGCATCTGGACTAATTTGGGTCCTGCGGATCGATTGGTACCATCCCCGAGCTTGTACGACCTTCGGAAGAGGTCGACCGACGAAATTCCCCCAAATCTGAGGAGATATTCTTGAATAACTTTTTTTGTGAAGGTCGGAGAGACTTGCAAGTAGGCTCTACCCCCACTAAATGGGGTTGCGCGCATCGATCAGTACCATCCTTGAGCTTCTCCGACTTTCGGAAGGGTTAGGGTTAGGGTTAGGGATGAAAGCACATAGGAGAAAGAGATATTCTTGAATAACTTTTTTTGTGAAGGTCGGAGAGACTTGCAAGTAGGCTCTACCCCCACTAAATGGGGTAGCGCGCATCGATCGGTACCATCCTTGAGCTTCTCCGACTTTCGGAAGGGTTAGGGTTAGGGTTAGGGATGAAAGCACATAGGAGAAAGAGATATTCTTGAATAACTTTTTTTGTGAAGGTCGGAGAGACTTGCAAGTAGGCTCTACCCCCACTAAATGGGGTAGCGCGCATCGATCGGTACCATCCTTGAGCTTCTCCGACTTTCGGAAGGGTTAGGGTTAGGGTTAGGGATGAAAGCACATAGGAGAAAGAGATATTCTTGAATAACTTTTTTTGTGAAGGTCGGAGAGACTTGGAAAGTGGTTGCATCTGGACTAATTTGGGTCCTGCGGATCGATTGGTACCATGCCCGAGCTTGTACGACCTTCGGAAGAGGTCGACCGACGAAATTCCCCCAAATCTGAGGAGATATTCTTGAATAACTTTTTTTGTGAAGGTCGGAGAGACTTGCAAGTAGGCTCTACCCCCACTAAATGGGGTAGCGCGCATCGATCGGTACCATCCTTGAGCTTCTCCGACTTTCGGAAGGGTTAGGGTTAGGGTTAGGGATGAAAGCACATAGGAGAAAGAGATATTCTTGAATAACTTTTTTTGTGAAGGTCGGAGAGACTTGCAAGTAGGCTCTACCCCCACTAAATGGGGTAGCACGCATCGATCGGTACCATCTTTGAGCTTCTCCGACTTTCGGAAGGGTTAGGGTTAGGGTTAGGGATGAAAGCACATAGGAGAAAGAGATATTCTTGAATAACTTTTTTTGTGAAGGTCGGAGAGACTTGAAAAGTGGTTGCATCTGGACTAATTTTGGTCCTGCGGATCGATTGGTACCATCCCCGAGCTTGTACGACCTTCGGAAGAGGTCGACCGACGAAATTCCCCCAAATCTGAGGAGATATTCTTGAATAACTTTTTTTGTGAAGGTCGGAGAGACTTGCAAGTAGGCTCTACCCCCACTAAATGGGGTTGCGCGCATCGATCGGTACCATCCTTGAGCTTCTCCGACTTTCGGAAGGGTTAGGGTTAGGGTTAGGGATGAAAGCACATAGGAGAAAGAGATATTCTTGAATAACTTTTTTTGTGAAGGTCGGAGAGACTTGCAAGTAGGCTCTACCCCCACTAAATGGGGTAGCGCGCATCGATCGGTACCATCCTTGAGCTTCTCCGACTTTCGGAAGGGTTAGGGTTAGGGTTAGGGATGAAAGCACATAGGAGAAAGAGATATTCTTGAATAACTTTTTTTGTGAAGGTCGGAGAGACTTGCAAGTAGGCTCTACCCCCACTAAATGGGGTAGCGCGCATCGATCGGTACCATCCTTGAGCTTCTCCGACTTTCGGAAGGGTTAGGGTTAGGGATGAAAGCACATAGGAGAAAGAGATATTCTTGAATAACTTTTTTGTGAAGGTCGGAGAGACTTGGAAAGTGGTTGCATCTGGACTAATTTGGGTCCTGCGGATCGATTGGTACCATCCCCGAGCTTGTACGACCTTCGGAAGAGGTCGACCGACGAAATTCCCCCAAATCTGAGGAGATATTCTTGAATAACTTTTTTTGTGAAGGTCGGAGAGACTTGCAAGTAGGCTCTACCCCCACTAAATGGGGTTGCGCGCATCGATCGGTACCATCCTTGAGCTTCTCCGACTTTCGGAAGGGTTAGGGTTAGGGTTAGGGATGAAAGCACATAGGAGAAAGAGATATTCTTGAATAACTTTTTTTGTGAAGGTCGGAGAGACTTGGAAAGTGGTTGCATCTGGACTAATTTGGGTCCTGCGGATCGATTGGTACCATCCCCGAGCTTGTACGACCTTCGGAAGAGGTCGACCGACGAAATTCCCCCAAATCTGAGGAGATATTCTTGAATAACTTTTTTTGTGAAGGTCGGAGAGACTTGCAAGTAGGCTCTACCCCCACTAAATGGGGTTGCGCGCATCGATCGGTACCATCCTTGAGCTTCTCCGACTTTCGGAAGGGTTAGGGTTAGGGTTAGGGATGAAAGCACATAGGAGAAAGAGATATTCTTGAATAACTTTTTTTGTGAAGGTCGGAGAGACTTGAAAAGTGGTTGCATCTGGACTAATTTGGGTCCTGCGGATCGATTGGTACCATCCCCGAGCTTGTACGACCTTCGGAAGAGGTCGACCGACGAAATTCCCCCAAATCTGAGGAGATATTCTTGAATAACTTTTTTTGTGAAGGTCGGAGAGACTTGCAAGTAGGCTCTACCCCCACTAAATGGGGTTGCGCGCATCGATCGGTACCATCCTTGAGCTTCTCCGACTTTCGGAAGGGTTAGGGTTAGGGTTAGGGATGAAAGCACATAGGAGAAAGAGATATTCTTGAATAACTTTTTTTGTGAAGGTCGGAGAGACTTGCAAGTAGGCTCTACCCCCACTAAATGGGGTAGCGCGCATCGATCGGTACCATCTTTGAGCTTCTCCGACTTTCGGAAGGGTTAGGGTTAGGGATGAAAGCACATAGGAGAAAGAGATATTCTTGAATAACTTTTTTTGTGAAGGTCGGAGAGACTTGCAAGTAGGCTCTACCCCCACTAAATGGGGTAGCGCGCATCGATCGGTACCATCCTTGAGCTTCTCCGACTTTCGGAAGGGTTAGGGTTAGGGTTAGGGATGAAAGCACATAGGAGAAAGAGATATTCTTGAATAACTTTTTTTGTGAAGGTCGGAGAGACTTGGAAAGTGGTTGCATCTGGACTAATTTGGGTCCTGCGGATCGATTGGTACCATGCCCGAGCTTGTACGACCTTCGGAAGAGGTCGACCGACGAAATTCCCCCAAATCTGAGGAGATATTCTTGAATAACTTTTTTTGTGAAGGTCGGAGAGACTTGCAAGTAGGCTCTACCCCCACTAAATGGGGTAGCGCGCATCGATCGGTACCATTCTTGAGCTTCTCCGACTTTCGGAAGGGTTAGGGTTAGGGTTAGGGATGAAAGCACATAGGAGAAAGAGATATTCTTAAATAACTTTTTTTGTAAAGGTCGGAGAGACTTGGAAAGTGGTTGCATCTGGACTAATTTGGGTCCTGCAGATCGATTGGTACCATCCCCGAGCTTGTACGACCTTCGGAAGAGGTCGACCGACGAAATTCCCCCAAATCTGAGGAGATATTCTTGAATAACTTTTTTTGTGAAGGTCGGAGAGACTTGCAAGTAGGCTCTACCCCCACTAAATGGGGTTGCGCGCATCGATCGGTACCATCCTTGAGCTTCTCCGACTTTCGGAAGGGTTAGGGTTAGGGTTAGGGATGAAAGCACATAGGAGAAAGAGATATTCTTGAATAACTTTTTTTGTGAAGGTCGGAGAGACTTGCAAGTAGGCTCTACCCCCACTAAATGGGGTAGCGCGCATCGATCGGTACCATCCTTGAGCTTCTCCGACTTTCGGAAGGGTTAGGGTTAGGGTTAGGGATGAAAGCACATAGGAGAAAGAGATATTCTTGAATAACTTTTTTTGTGAAGGTCGGAGAGACTTGGAAAGTGGTTGCATCTGGACTAATTTGGGTCCTGCGGATCGATTGGTACCATCCCCGAGCTTGTACGACCTTCGGAAGAGGTCGACCGACGAAATTCCCCCAAATCTGAGGAGATATTCTTGAATAACTTTTTTTGTGAAGGTCGGAGAGACTTGCAAGTAGGCTCTACCCCCACTAAATGGGGTTGCGCGCATCGATCGGTACCATCCTTGAGCTTCTCCGACTTTCGGAAGGGTTAGGGTTAGGGTTAGGGATGAAAGCACATAGGAGAAAGAGATATTCTTGAATAACTTTTTTTGTGAAGGTCGGAGAGACTTGCAAGTAGGCTCTACTCCCACTAAATGGGGTAACGCGCATCGATCGGTACCATCCTTGAGCTTCTCCGACTTTCGGAAGGGTTAGGGTTAGGGTTAGGGATGAAAGCACATAGGAGAAAGAGATATTCTTGAATAACTTTTTTTGTGAAGGTCGGAGAGACTTGCAAGTAGGCTCTACCCCCACTAAATGGGGTAGCGCGCATCGATCGGTACCATCCTTGAGCTTCTCCGACTTTCGGAAGGGTTAGGGTTAGGGTTAGGGATGAAAGCACATAGGAGAAAGAGATATTCTTGAATAACTTTTTTTGTGAAGGTCGGAGAGACTTGCAAGTAGGCTCTACCCCCACTAAATGGGGTAGCGCGCATCGATCGGTACCATCTTTGAGCTTCTCCGACTTTCGGAAGGGTTAGGGTTAGGGTTAGGGATGAAAGCACATAGGAGAAAGAGATATTCTTGAATAACTTTTTTTGTGAAGGTCGGAGAGACTTGCAAGTAGGCTCTACCCCCACTAAATGGGGTAGCGCGCATCGATCGGTACCATCCTTGAGCTTCTCCGACTTTCGGAAGGGTTAGGGTTAGGGTTAGGGATGAAAGCACATAGGAGAAAGAGATATTCTTGAATAACTTTTTTTGTGAAGGTCGGAGAGACTTGGAAAGTGGTTGCATCTGGACTAATTTGGGTCCTGCGGATCGATTGGTACCATCCCCGAGCTTGTACGACCTTCGGAAGAGGTCGACCGACGAAATTCCCCCAAATCTGAGGAGATATTCTTGAATAACTTTTTTTGTGAAGGTCGGAGAGACTTGCAAGTAGGCTCTACCCCCACTAAATGGGGTTGCGCGCATCGATCAGTACCATCCTTGAGCTTCTCCGACTTTCGGAAGGGTTAGGGTTAGGGTTAGGGATGAAAGCACATAGGAGAAAGAGATATTCTTGAATAACTTTTTTTGTGAAGGTCGGAGAGACTTGCAAGTAGGCTCTACCCCCACTAAATGGGGTAGCGCGCATCGATCGGTACCATCCTTGAGCTTCTCCGACTTTCGGAAGGGTTAGGGTTAGGGTTAGGGATGAAAGCACATAGGAGAAAGAGATATTCTTGAATAACTTTTTTTGTGAAGGTCGGAGAGACTTGCAAGTAGGCTCTACCCCCACTAAATGGGGTAGCGCGCATCGATCGGTACCATCCTTGAGCTTCTCCGACTTTCGGAAGGGTTAGGGTTAGGGTTAGGGATGAAAGCACATAGGAGAAAGAGATATTCTTGAATAACTTTTTTTGTGAAGGTCGGAGAGACTTGGAAAGTGGTTGCATCTGGACTAATTTGGGTCCTGCGGATCGATTGGTACCATGCCCGAGCTTGTACGACCTTCGGAAGAGGTCGACCGACGAAATTCCCCCAAATCTGAGGAGATATTCTTGAATAACTTTTTTTGTGAAGGTCGGAGAGACTTGCAAGTAGGCTCTACCCCCACTAAATGGGGTAGCGCGCATCGATCGGTACCATCCTTGAGCTTCTCCGACTTTCGGAAGGGTTAGGGTTAGGGTTAGGGATGAAAGCACATAGGAGAAAGAGATATTCTTGAATAACTTTTTTTGTGAAGGTCGGAGAGACTTGAAAAGTGGTTGCATCTGGACTAATTTGGGTCCTGCAGATCGATTGGTACCATCCCCGAGCTTGTACGACCTTCGGAAGAGGTCGACCGACGAAATTCCCCCAAATCTGAGGAGATATTCTTGAATAACTTTTTTTGTGAAGGTCGGAGAGACTTGCAAGTAGGCTCTACCCCCACTAAATGGGGTTGCGCGCATCGATCGGTACCATCCTTGAGCTTCTCCGACTTTCGGAAGGGTTAGGGTTAGGGTTAGGGATGAAAGCACATAGGAGAAAGAGATATTCTTGAATAACTTTTTTTGTGAAGGTCGGAGAGACTTGCAAGTAGGCTCTACCCCCACTAAATGGGGTAGCGCGCATCGATCGGTACCATCCTTGAGCTTCTCCGACTTTCGGAAGGGTTAGGGTTAGGGTTAGGGATGAAAGCACATAGGAGAAAGAGATATTCTTGAATAACTTTTTTTGTGAAGGTCGGAGAGACTTGCAAGTAGGCTCTACCCCCACTAAATGGGGTAGCGCGCATCGATCGGTACCATCCTTGAGCTTCTCCGACTTTCGGAAGGGTTAGGGTTAGGGTTAGGGATGAAAGCACATAGGAGAAAGAGATATTCTTGAATAACTTTTTTTGTGAAGGTCGGAGAGACTTGCAAGTAGGCTCTACCCCCACTAAATGGGGTAGCGCGCATCGATCGGTACCATCCTTGAGCTTCTCCGACTTTCGGAAGGGTTAGGGTTAGGGATGAAAGCACATAGGAGAAAGAGATATTCTTGAATAACTTTTTTTGTGAAGGTCGGAGAGACTTGGAAAGTGGTTGCATCTGGACTAATTTGGGTCCTGCGGATCGATTGGTACCATCCCCGAGCTTGTACGACCTTCGGAAGAGGTCGACCGACGAAATTCCCCCAAATCTGAGGAGATATTCTTGAATAACTTTTTTTGTGAAGGTCGGAGAGACTTGCAAGTAGGCTCTACCCCCACTAAATGGGGTTGCGCGCATCGATCGGTACCATCCTTGAGCTTCTCCGACTTTCGGAAGGGTTAGGGTTAGGGTTAGGGATGAAAGCACATAGGAGAAAGAGATATTCTTGAATAACTTTTTTTGTGAAGGTCGGAGAGACTTGGAAAGTGGTTGCATCTGGACTAATTTGGGTCCTGCGGATCGATTGGTACCATCCCCGAGCTTGTACGACCTTCGGAAGAGGTCGACCGACGAAATTCCCCCAAATCTGAGGAGATATTCTTGAATAACTTTTTTTGTGAAGGTCGGAGAGACTTGCAAGTAGGCTCTACCCCCACTAAATGGGGTTGCGCGCATCGATCGGTACCATCCTTGAGCTTCTCCGACTTTCGGAAGGGTTAGGGTTAGGGTTAGGGATGAAAGCACATAGGAGAAAGAGATATTCTTGAATAACTTTTTTTGTGAAGGTCGGAGAGACTTGAAAAGTGGTTGCATCTGGACTAATTTGGGTCCTGCGGATCGATTGGTACCATCCCCGAGCTTGTACGACCTTCGGAAGAGGTCGACCGACGAAATTCCCCCAAATCTGAGGAGATATTCTTGAATAACTTTTTTTGTGAAGGTCGGAGAGACTTGCAAGTAGGCTCTACCCCCACTAAATGGGGTTGCGCGCATCGATCGGTACCATCCTTGAGCTTCTCCGACTTTCGGAAGGGTTAGGGTTAGGGTTAGGGATGAAAGCACATAGGAGAAAGAGATATTCTTGAATAACTTTTTTTGTGAAGGTCGGAGAGACTTGCAAGTAGGCTCTACCCCCACTAAATGGGGTAGCGCGCATCGATCGGTACCATCTTTGAGCTTCTCCGACTTTCGGAAGGGTTAGGGTTAGGGTTAGGGATGAAAGCACATAGGAGAAAGAGATATTCTTGAATAACTTTTTTTGTGAAGGTCGGAGAGACTTGCAAGTAGGCTCTACCCCCACTAAATGGGGTAGCGCGCATCGATCGGTACCATCCTTGAGCTTCTCCGACTTTCGGAAGGGTTAGGGTTAGGGTTAGGGATGAAAGCACATAGGAGAAAGAGATATTCTTGAATAACTTTTTTTGTGAAGGTCGGAGAGACTTGGAAAGTGGTTGCATCTGGACTAATTTGGGTCCTGCGGATCGATTGGTACCATGCCCGAGCTTGTACGACCTTCGGAAGAGGTCGACCGACGAAATTCCCCCAAATCTGAGGAGATATTCTTGAATAACTTTTTTTGTGAAGGTCGGAGAGACTTGCAAGTAGGCTCTACCCCCACTAAATGGGGTAGCGCGCATCGATCGGTACCATCCTTGAGCTTCTCCGACTTTCGGAAGGGTTAGGGTTAGGGTTAGGGATGAAAGCACATAGGAGAAAGAGATATTCTTAAATAACTTTTTTGTAAAGGTCGGAGAGACTTGGAAAGTGGTTGCATCTGGACTAATTTGGGTCCTGCAGATCGATTGGTACCATCCCCGAGCTTGTACGACCTTCGGAAGAGGTCGACCGACGAAATTCCCCCAAATCTGAGGAGATATTCTTGAATAACTTTTTTTGTGAAGGTCGGAGAGACTTGCAAGTAGGCTCTACCCCCACTAAATGGGGTTGCGCGCATCGATCGGTACCATCCTTGAGCTTCTCCGACTTTCGGAAGGGTTAGGGTTAGGGTTAGGGATGAAAGCACATAGGAGAAAGAGATATTCTTGAATAACTTTTTTTGTGAAGGTCGGAGAGACTTGCAAGTAGGCTCTACCCCCACTAAATGGGGTAGCGCGCATCGATCGGTACCATCCTTGAGCTTCTCCGACTTTCGGAAGGGTTAGGGTTAGGGATGAAAGCACATAGGAGAAAGAGATATTCTTGAATAACTTTTTTTGTGAAGGTCGGAGAGACTTGGAAAGTGGTTGCATCTGGACTAATTTGGGTCCTGCGGATCGATTGGTACCATCCCCGAGCTTGTACGACCTTCGGAAGAGGTCGACCGACGAAATTCCCCCAAATCTGAGGAGATATTCTTGAATAACTTTTTTTGTGAAGGTCGGAGAGACTTGCAAGTAGGCTCTACCCCCACTAAATGGGGTTGCGCGCATCGATCGGTACCATCCTTGAGCTTCTCCGACTTTCGGAAGGGTTAGGGTTAGGGTTAGGGATGAAAGCACATAGGAGAAAGAGATATTCTTGAATAACTTTTTTTGTGAAGGTCGGAGAGACTTGCAAGTAGGCTCTACTCCCACTAAATGGGGTAGCGCGCATCGATCGGTACCATCCTTGAGCTTCTCCGACTTTCGGAAGGGTTAGGGTTAGGGTTAGGGATGAAAGCACATAGGAGAAAGAGATATTCTTGAATAACTTTTTTTGTGAAGGTCGGAGAGACTTGCAAGTAGGCTCTACCCCCACTAAATGGGGTAGCGCGCATCGATCGGTACCATCCTTGAGCTTCTCCGACTTTCGGAAGGGTTAGGGTTAGGGTTAGGGATGAAAGCACATAGGAGAAAGAGATATTCTTGAATAACTTTTTTTGTGAAGGTCGGAGAGACTTGCAAGTAGGCTCTACCCCCACTAAATGGGGTAGCGCGCATCGATCGGTACCATCTTTGAGCTTCTCCGACTTTCGGAAGGGTTAGGGTTAGGGTTAGGGATGAAAGCACATAGGAGAAAGAGATATTCTTGAATAACCTTTTTTGTGAAGGTCGGAGAGACTTGCAAGTAGGCTCTACCCCCACTAAATGGGGTAGCGCGCATCGATCGGTACCATCCTTGAGCTTCTCCGACTTTCGGAAGGGTTAGGGTTAGGGTTAGGGATGAAAGCACATAGGAGAAAGAGATATTCTTGAATAACTTTTTTTGTGAAGGTCGGAGAGACTTGGAAAGTGGTTGCATCTGGACTAATTTGGGTCCTGCGGATCGATTGGTACCATGCCCGAGCTTGTACGACCTTCGGAAGAGGTCGACCGACGAAATTCCCCCAAATCTGAGGAGATATTCTTGAATAACTTTTTTTGTGAAGGTCGGAGAGACTTGCAAGTAGGCTCTACCCCCACTAAATGGGGTAGCGCGCATCGATCGGTACCATCCTTGAGCTTCTCCGACTTTCGGAAGGGTTAGGGTTAGGGTTAGGGATGAAAGCACATAGGAGAAAGAGATATTCTTGAATAACTTTTTTTGTAAAGGTCGGAGAGACTTGGAAAGTGGTTGCATCTGGACTAATTTGGGTCCTGCGGATCGATTGGTACCATCCCCGAGCTTGTACGACCTTCGGAAGAGGTCGACCGACGAAATTCCCCCAAATCTGAGGAGATATTCTTGAATAACTTTTTTTGTGAAGGTCGGAGAGACTTGCAAGTAGGCTCTACCCCCACTAAATGGGGTTGCACGCATCGATCGGTACCATCCTTGAGCTTCTCCGACTTTCGGAAGGGTTAGGGTTAGGGATGAAAGCACATAGGAGAAAGAGATATTCTTGAATAACTTTTTTTGTGAAGGTCGGAGAGACTTGCAAGTAGGCTCTACCCCCACTAAATGGGGTAGCGCGCATCGATCGGTACCATCCTTGAGCTTCTCCGACTTTCGGAAGGGTTAGGGTTAGGGTTAGGGATGAAAGCACATAGGAGAAAGAGATATTCTTGAATAACTTTTTTTGTGAAGGTCGGAGAGACTTGCAAGTAGGCTCTACCCCCACTAAATGGGGTAGCGCGCATCGATCGGTACCATCCTTGAGCTTCTCCGACTTTCGGAAGGGTTAGGGTTAGGGTTAGGGATGAAAGCACATAGGAGAAAGAGATATTCTTGAATAACTTTTTTTGTGAAGGTCGGAGAGACTTGCAAGTAGGCTCTACCCCCACTAAATGGGGTAGCGCGCATCGATCGGTACCATCTTTGAGCTTCTCCGACTTTCGGAAGGGTTAGGGTTAGGGTTAGGGATGAAAGCACATAGGAGAAAGAGATATTCTTGAATAACTTTTTTTGTGAAGGTCGGAGAGACTTGAAAAGTGGTTGCATCTGGACTAATTTGGGTCCTGCGGATCGATTGGTACCATCCCCGAGCTTGTACGACCTTCGGAAGAGGTCGACCGACGAAATTCCCCCAAATCTGAGGAGATATTCTTGAATAACTTTTTTTGTGAAGGTCGGAGAGACTTGCAAGTAGGCTCTACCCCCACTAAATGGGGTTGCGCGCATCGATCGGTACCATCCTTGAGCTTCTCCGACTTTCGGAAGGGTTAGGGTTAGGGTTAGGGATGAAAGCACATAGGAGAAAGAGATATTCTTGAATAACTTTTTTTGTGAAGGTCGGAGAGACTTGCAAGTAGGCTCTACCCCCACTAAATGGGGTAGCGCGCATCGATCAGTACCATCCTTGAGCTTCTCCGACTTTCGGAAGGGTTAGGGTTAGGGTTAGGGATGAAAGCACATAGGAGAAAGAGATATTCTTGAATAACTTTTTTTGTGAAGGTCGGAGAGACTTGCAAGTAGGCTCTACCCCCACTAAATGGGGTAGCGCGCATCGATCGGTACCATCCTTGAGCTTCTCCGACTTTCGGAAGGGTTAGGGTTAGGGATGAAAGCACATAGGAGAAAGAGATATTCTTGAATAACTTTTTTTGTGAAGGTCGGAGAGACTTGGAAAGTGGTTGCATCTGGACTAATTTGGGTCCTGCGGATCGATTGGTACCATCCCCGAGCTTGTACGACCTTCGGAAGAGGTCGACCGACGAAATTCCCCCAAATCTGAGGAGATATTCTTGAATAACTTTTTTTGTGAAGGTCGGAGAGACTTGCAAGTAGGCTCTACCCCCACTAAATGGGGTTGCGCGCATCGATCGGTACCATCCTTGAGCTTCTCCGACTTTCGGAAGGGTTAGGGTTAGGGTTAGGGATGAAAGCACATAGGAGAAAGAGATATTCTTGAATAACTTTTTTTGTGAAGGTCGGAGAGACTTGGAAAGTGGTTGCATCTGGACTAATTTGGGTCCTGCGGATCGATTGGTACCATCCCCGAGCTTGTACGACCTTCGGAAGAGGTCGACCGACGAAATTCCCCCAAATCTGAGGAGATATTCTTGAATAACTTTTTTTGTGAAGGTCGGAGAGACTTGCAAGTAGGCTCTACCCCCACTAAATGGGGTTGCGCGCATCGATCGGTACCATCCTTGAGCTTCTCCGACTTTCGGAAGGGTTAGGGTTAGGGTTAGGGATGAAAGCACATAGGAGAAAGAGATATTCTTGAATAACTTTTTTTGTGAAGGTCGGAGAGACTTGAAAAGTGGTTGCATCTGGACTAATTTGGGTCCTGCGGATCGATTGGTACCATCCCCGAGCTTGTACGACCTTCGGAAGAGGTCGACCGACGAAATTCCCCCAAATCTGAGGAGATATTCTTGAATAACTTTTTTTGTGAAGGTCGGAGAGACTTGCAAGTAGGCTCTACCCCCACTAAATGGGGTTGCGCGCATCGATCGGTACCATCCTTGAGCTTCTCCGACTTTCGGAAGGGTTAGGGTTAGGGTTAGGGATGAAAGCACATAGGAGAAAGAGATATTCTTGAATAACTTTTTTTGTAAAGGTCGGAGAGACTTGCAAGTAGGCTCTACCCCCACTAAATGGGGTAGCGCGCATCGATCGGTACCATCTTTGAGCTTCTCCGACTTTCGGAAGGGTTAGGGTTAGGGTTAGGGATGAAAGCACATAGGAGAAAGAGATATTCTTGAATAACTTTTTTTGTGAAGGTCGGAGAGACTTGCAAGTAGGCTCTACCCCCACTAAATGGGGTAGCGCGCATCGATCGGTACCATCCTTGAGCTTCTCCGACTTTCGGAAGGGTTAGGGTTAGGGTTAGGGATGAAAGCACATAGGAGAAAGAGATATTCTTGAATAACTTTTTTTGTGAAGGTCGGAGAGACTTGGAAAGTGGTTGCATCTGGACTAATTTGGGTCCTGCGGATCGATTGGTACCATGCCCGAGCTTGTACGACCTTCGGAAGAGGTCGACCGACGAAATTCCCCCAAATCTGAGGAGATATTCTTGAATAACTTTTTTTGTGAAGGTCGGAGAGACTTGCAAGTAGGCTCTACCCCCACTAAATGGGGTAGCGCGCATCGATCGGTACCATCCTTGAGCTTCTCCGACTTTCGGAAGGGTTAGGGTTAGGGTTAGGGATGAAAGCACATAGGAGAAAGAGATATTCTTAAATAACTTTTTTTGTAAAGGTCGGAGAGACTTGGAAAGTGGTTGCATCTGGACTAATTTGGGTCCTGCAGATCGATTGGTACCATCCCCGAGCTTGTACGACCTTCGGAAGAGGTCGACCGACGAAATTCCCCCAAATCTGAGGAGATATTCTTGAATAACTTTTTTTGTGAAGGTCGGAGAGACTTGCAAGTAGGCTCTACCCCCACTAAATGGGGTTGCGCGCATCGATCGGTACCATCCTTGAGCTTCTCCGACTTTCGGAAGGGTTAGGGTTAGGGTTAGGGATGAAAGCACATAGGAGAAAGAGATATTCTTGAATAACTTTTTTTGTGAAGGTCGGAGAGACTTGCAAGTAGGCTCTACCCCCACTAAATGGGGTAGCGCGCATCGATCGGTACCATCCTTGAGCTTCTCCGACTTTCGGAAGGGTTAGGGTTAGGGTTAGGGATGAAAGCACATAGGAGAAAGAGATATTCTTGAATAACTTTTTTTGTGAAGGTCGGAGAGACTTGGAAAGTGGTTGCATCTGGACTAATTTGGGTCCTGCAGATCGATTGGTACCATCCCCGAGCTTGTACGACCTTCGGAAGAGGTCGACCGACGAAATTCCCCCAAATCTGAGGAGATATTCTTGAATAACTTTTTTTGTGAAGGTCGGAGAGACTTGCAAGTAGGCTCTACCCCCACTAAATAAGGTTGCGCGCATCGATCGGTACCATCCTTGAGCTTCTCCGACTTTCGGAAGGGTTAGGGTTAGGGTTAGGGATGAAAGCACATAGGAGAAAGAGATATTCTTGAATAACTTTTTTTGTGAAGGTCGGAGAGACTTGCAAGTAGGCTCTACTCCCACTAAATGGGGTAGCGCGCATCGATCGGTACCATCCTTGAGCTTCTCCGACTTTCGGAAGGGTTAGGGTTAGGGTTAGGGATGAAAGCACATAGGAGAAAGAGATATTCTTGAATAACTTTTTTTGTGAAGGTCGGAGAGACTTGCAAGTAGGCTCTACCCCCACTAAATGGGGTAGCGCGCATCGATCGGTACCATCTTTGAGCTTCTCCGACTTTCGGAAGGGTTAGGGTTAGGGTTAGGGATGAAAGCACATAGGAGAAAGAGATATTCTTGAATAACTTTTTTTGTGAAGGTCGGAGAGACTTGCAAGTAGGCTCTACCCCCACTAAATGGGGTAGCGCGCATCGATCGGTACCATCCTTGAGCTTCTCCGACTTTCGGAAGGGTTAGGGTTAGGGTTAGGGATGAAAGCACATAGGAGAAAGAGATATTCTTGAATAACTTTTTTTGTGAAGGTCGGAGAGACTTGGAAAGTGGTTGCATCTGGACTAATTTGGGTCCTGCGGATCGATTGGTACCATGCCCGAGCTTGTACGACCTTCGGAAGAGGTCGACCGACGAAATTCCCCCAAATCTGAGGAGATATTCTTGAATAACTTTTTTTGTGAAGGTCGGAGAGACTTGCAAGTAGGCTCTACCCCCACTAAATGGGGTAGCGCGCATCGATCGGTACCATCCTTGAGCTTCTCCGACTTTCGGAAGGGTTAGGGTTAGGGTTAGGGATGAAAGCACATAGGAGAAAGAGATATTCTTGAATAACTTTTTTTGTAAAGGTCGGAGAGACTTGGAAAGTGGTTGCATCTGGACTAATTTGGGTCCTGCGGATCGATTGGTACCATCCCCGAGCTTGTACGACCTTCGGAAGAGGTCGACCGACGAAATTCCCCCAAATCTGAGGAGATATTCTTGAATAACTTTTTTTGTGAAGGTCGGAGAGACTTGCAAGTAGGCTCTACCCCCACTAAATGGGGTTGCACGCATCGATCGGTACCATCCTTGAGCTTCTCCGACTTTCGGAAGGGTTAGGGTTAGGGATGAAAGCACATAGGAGAAAGAGATATTCTTGAATAACTTTTTTTGTGAAGGTCGGAGAGACTTGCAAGTAGGCTCTACCCCCACTAAATGGGGTAGCGCGCATCGATCGGTACCATCCTTGAGCTTCTCCGACTTTCGGAAGGGTTAGGGTTAGGGTTAGGGATGAAAGCACATAGGAGAAAGAGATATTCTTGAATAACTTTTTTTGTGAAGGTCGGAGAGACTTGGAAAGTGGTTGCATCTGGACTAATTTGGGTCCTGCGGATCGATTGGTACCATCCCCGAGCTTGTACGACCTTCGGAAGAGGTCGACCGACGAAATTCCCCCAAATCTGAGGAGATATTCTTGAATAACTTTTTTTGTGAAGGTCGGAGAGACTTGCAAGTAGGCTCTACCCCCACTAAATAAGGTTGCGCGCATCGATCGGTACCATCCTTGAGCTTCTCCGACTTTCGGAAGGGTTAGGGTTAGGGTTAGGGATGAAAGCACATAGGAGAAAGAGATATTCTTGAATAACTTTTTTTGTGAAGGTCGGAGAGACTTGCAAGTAGGCTCTACTCCCACTAAATGGGGTAGCGCGCATCGATCGGTACCATCCTTGAGCTTCTCCGACTTTCGGAAGGGTTAGGGTTAGGGTTAGGGATGAAAGCACATAGGAGAAAGAGATATTCTTGAATAACTTTTTTTGTGAAGGTCGGAGAGACTTGCAAGTAGGCTCTACCCCCACTAAATGGGGTAGCGCGCATCGATCGGTACCATCCTTGAGCTTCTCCGACTTTCGGAAGGGTTAGGGTTAGGGTTAGGGATGAAAGCACATAGGAGAAAGAGATATTCTTGAATAACTTTTTTTGTGAAGGTCGGAGAGACTTGCAAGTAGGCTCTACCCCCACTAAATGGGGTAGCGCGCATCGATCGGTACCATCTTTGAGCTTCTCCGACTTTCGGAAGGGTTAGGGTTAGGGTTAGGGATGAAAGCACATAGGAGAAAGAGATATTCTTGAATAACTTTTTTTGTGAAGGTCGGAGAGACTTGGAAAGTGGTTGCATCTGGACTAATTTGGGTCCTGCGGATCGATTGGTACCATGCCCGAGCTTGTACGACCTTCGGAAGAGGTCGACCGACGAAATTCCCCCAAATCTGAGGAGATATTCTTGAATAACTTTTTTTGTGAAGGTCGGAGAGACTTGCAAGTAGGCTCTACCCCCACTAAATGGGGTAGCGCGCATCGATCGGTACCATCCTTGAGCTTCTCCGACTTTCGGAAGGGTTAGGGTTAGGGTTAGGGATGAAAGCACATAGGAGAAAGAGATATTCTTGAATAACTTTTTTTGTAAAGGTCGGAGAGACTTGGAAAGTGGTTGCATCTGGACTAATTTGGGTCCTGCGGATCGATTGGTACCATCCCCGAGCTTGTACGACCTTCGGAAGAGGTCGACCGACGAAATTCCCCCAAATCTGAGGAGATATTCTTGAATAACTTTTTTTGTGAAGGTCGGAGAGACTTGCAAGTAGGCTCTACCCCCACTAAATGGGGTTGCACGCATCGATCGGTACCATCCTTGAGCTTCTCCGACTTTCGGAAGGGTTAGGGTTAGGGATGAAAGCACATAGGAGAAAGAGATATTCTTGAATAACTTTTTTTGTGAAGGTCGGAGAGACTTGCAAGTAGGCTCTACCCCCACTAAATGGGGTAGCGCGCATCGATCGGTACCATCCTTGAGCTTCTCCGACTTTCGGAAGGGTTAGGGTTAGGGTTAGGGATGAAAGCACATAGGAGAAAGAGATATTCTTGAATAACTTTTTTTGTGAAGGTCGGAGAGACTTGGAAAGTGGTTGCATCTGGACTAATTTGGGTCCTGCGGATCGATTGGTACCATCCCCGAGCTTGTACGACCTTCGGAAGAGGTCGACCGACGAAATTCCCCCAAATCTGAGGAGATATTCTTGAATAACTTTTTTTGTGAAGGTCGGAGAGACTTGCAAGTAGGCTCTACCCCCACTAAATGGGGTTGCGCGCATCGATCGGTACCATCCTTGAGCTTCTCCGACTTTCGGAAGGGTTAGGGTTAGGGTTAGGGATGAAAGCACATAGGAGAAAGAGATATTCTTGAATAACTTTTTTTGTGAAGGTCGGAGAGACTTGGAAAGTGGTTGCATCTGGACTAATTTGGGTCCTGCGGATCGATTGGTACCATCCCCGAGCTTGTACGACCTTCGGAAGAGGTCGACCGACGAAATTCCCCCAAATCTGAGGAGATATTCTTGAATAACTTTTTTTGTGAAGGTCGGAGAGACTTGCAAGTAGGCTCTACCCCCACTAAATGGGGTTGCGCGCATCGATCGGTACCATCCTTGAGCTTCTCCGACTTTCGGAAGGGTTAGGGTTAGGGTTAGGGATGAAAGCACATAGGAGAAAGAGATATTCTTGAATAACTTTTTTTGTAAAGGTCGGAGAGACTTGCAAGTAGGCTCTACCCCCACTAAATGGGGTAGCGCGCATCGATCGGTACCATCTTTGAGCTTCTCCGACTTTCGGAAGGGTTAGGGTTAGGGTTAGGGATGAAAGCACATAGGAGAAAGAGATATTCTTGAATAACTTTTTTTGTGAAGGTCGGAGAGACTTGCAAGTAGGCTCTACCCCCACTAAATGGGGTAGCGCGCATCGATCGGTACCATCCTTGAGCTTCTCCGACTTTCGGAAGGGTTAGGGTTAGGGTTAGGGATGAAAGCACATAGGAGAAAGAGATATTCTTGAATAACTTTTTTTGTGAAGGTCGGAGAGACTTGGAAAGTGGTTGCATCTGGACTAATTTGGGTCCTGCGGATCGATTGGTACCATGCCCGAGCTTGTACGACCTTCGGAAGAGGTCGACCGACGAAATTCCCCCAAATCTGAGGAGATATTCTTGAATAACTTTTTTTGTGAAGGTCGGAGAGACTTGCAAGTAGGCTCTACCCCCACTAAATGGGGTAGCGCGCATCGATCGGTACCATCCTTGAGCTTCTCCGACTTTCGGAAGGGTTAGGGTTAGGGTTAGGGATGAAAGCACATAGGAGAAAGAGATATTCTTAAATAACTTTTTTTGTAAAGGTCGGAGAGACTTGGAAAGTGGTTGCATCTGGACTAATTTGGGTCCTGCAGATCGATTGGTACCATCCCCGAGCTTGTACGACCTTCGGAAGAGGTCGACCGACGAAATTCCCCCAAATCTGAGGAGATATTCTTGAATAACTTTTTTTGTGAAGGTCGGAGAGACTTGCAAGTAGGCTCTACCCCCACTAAATGGGGTTGCGCGCATCGATCGGTACCATCCTTGAGCTTCTCCGACTTTCGGAAGGGTTAGGGTTAGGGTTAGGGATGAAAGCACATAGGAGAAAGAGATATTCTTGAATAACTTTTTTTGTGAAGGTCGGAGAGACTTGCAAGTAGGCTCTACCCCCACTAAATGGGGTAGCGCGCATCGATCGGTACCATCCTTGAGCTTCTCCGACTTTCGGAAGGGTTAGGGTTAGGGTTAGGGATGAAAGCACATAGGAGAAAGAGATATTCTTGAATAACTTTTTTTGTGAAGGTCGGAGAGACTTGGAAAGTGGTTGCATCTGGACTAATTTGGGTCCTGCGGATCGATTGGTACCATCCCCGAGCTTGTACGACCTTCGGAAGAGGTCGACCGACGAAATTCCCCCAAATCTGAGGAGATATTCTTGAATAACTTTTTTTGTGAAGGTCGGAGAGACTTGCAAGTAGGCTCTACCCCCACTAAATGGGGTTGCGTGCATCGATCGGTACCATCCTTGAGCTTCTCCGACTTTCGGAAGGGTTAGGGTTAGGGTTAGGGATGAAAGCACATAGGAGAAAGAGATATTCTTGAATAACTTTTTTTGTGAAGGTCGGAGAGACTTGCAAGTAGGCTCTACTCCCACTAAATGGGGTAGCGCGCATCGATCGGTACCATCCTTGAGCTTCTCCGACTTTCGGAAGGGTTAGGGTTAGGGTTAGGGATGAAAGCACATAGGAGAAAGAGATATTCTTGAATAACTTTTTTTGTGAAGGTCGGAGAGACTTGCAAGTAGGCTCTACCCCCACTAAATGGGGTAGCGCGCATCGATCGGTACCATCCTTGAGCTTCTCCGACTTTCGGAAGGGTTAGGGTTAGGGTTAGGGATGAAAGCACATAGGAAAAAGAGATATTCTTGAATAACTTTTTTTGTGAAGGTCGGAGAGACTTGCAAGTAGGCTCTACCCCCACTAAATGGGGTAGCGCGCATCGATCGGTACCATCTTTGAGCTTCTCCGACTTTCGGAAGGGTTAGGGTTAGGGTTAGGGATGAAAGCACATAGGAGAAAGAGATATTCTTGAATAACTTTTTTTGTGAAGGTCGGAGAGACTTGCAAGTAGGCTCTACCCCCACTAAATGGGGTAGCGCGCATCGATCGGTACCATCCTTGAGCTTCTCCGACTTTCGGAAGGGTTAGGGTTAGGGTTAGGGATGAAAGCACATAGGAGAAAGAGATATTCTTGAATAACTTTTTTTGTGAAGGTCGGAGAGACTTGGAAAGTGGTTGCATCTGGACTAATTTGGGTCCTGCGGATCGATTGGTACCATGCCCGAGCTTGTACGACCTTCGGAAGAGGTCGACCGACGAAATTCCCCCAAATCTGAGGAGATATTCTTGAATAACTTTTTTTGTGAAGGTCGGAGAGACTTGCAAGTAGGCTCTACCCCCACTAAATGGGGTAGCGCGCATCGATCGGTACCATCCTTGAGCTTCTCCGACTTTCGGAAGGGTTAGGGTTAGGGTTAGGGATGAAAGCACATAGGAGAAAGAGATATTCTTGAATAACTTTTTTTGTAAAGGTCGGAGAGACTTGGAAAGTGGTTGCATCTGGACTAATTTGGGTCCTGCGGATCGATTGGTACCATCCCCGAGCTTGTACGACCTTCGGAAGAGGTCGACCGACGAAATTCCCCCAAATCTGAGGAGATATTCTTGAATAACTTTTTTTGTGAAGGTCGGAGAGACTTGCAAGTAGGCTCTACCCCCACTAAATGGGGTTGCACGCATCGATCGGTACCATCCTTGAGCTTCTCCGACTTTCGGAAGGGTTAGGGTTAGGGATGAAAGCACATAGGAGAAAGAGATATTCTTGAATAACTTTTTTTGTGAAGGTCGGAGAGACTTGCAAGTAGGCTCTACCCCCACTAAATGGGGTAGCGCGCATCGATCGGTACCATCCTTGAGCTTCTCCGACTTTCGGAAGGGTTAGGGTTAGGGTTAGGGATGAAAGCACATAGGAGAAAGAGATATTCTTGAATAACTTTTTTTGTGAAGGTCGGAGAGACTTGGAAAGTGGTTGCATCTGGACTAATTTGGGTCCTGCGGATCGATTGGTACCATCCCCGAGCTTGTACGACCTTCGGAAGAGGTCGACCGACGAAATTCCCCCAAATCTGAGGAGATATTCTTGAATAACTTTTTTTGTGAAGGTCGGAGAGACTTGCAAGTAGGCTCTACCCCCACTAAATGGGGTTGCGCGCATCGATCGGTACCATCCTTGAGCTTCTCCGACTTTCGGAAGGGTTAGGGTTAGGGTTAGGGATGAAAGCACATAGGAGAAAGAGATATTCTTGAATAACTTTTTTTGTGAAGGTCGGAGAGACTTGCAAGTAGGCTCTACTCCCACTAAATGGGGTAGCGCGCATCGATCGGTACCATCCTTGAGCTTCTCCGACTTTCGGAAGGGTTAGGGTTAGGGTTAGGGATGAAAGCACATAGGAGAAAGAGATATTCTTGAATAACTTTTTTTGTGAAGGTCGGAGAGACTTGCAAGTAGGCTCTACCCCCACTAAATGGGGTAGCGCGCATCGATCGGTACCATCCTTGAGCTTCTCCGACTTTCGGAAGGGTTAGGGTTAGGGTTAGGGATGAAAGCACATAGGAGAAAGAGATATTCTTGAATAACTTTTTTTGTGAAGGTCGGAGAGACTTGCAAGTAGGCTCTACCCCCACTAAATGGGGAAGCGCGCATCGATCGGTACCATCCTTGAGCTTCTCCGACTTTCGGAAGGGTTAGGGTTAGGGTTAGGGATGAAAGCACATAGGAGAAAGAGATATTCTTGAATAACTTTTTTTGTGAAGGTCGGAGAGACTTGGAAAGTGGTTGCATCTGGACTAATTTGGGTCCTGCGGATCGATTGGTACCATGCCCGAGCTTGTACGACCTTCGGAAGAGGTCGACCGACGAAATTCCCCCAAATCTGAGGAGATATTCTTGAATAACTTTTTTTGTGAAGGTCGGAGAGACTTGCAAGTAGGCTCTACCCCCACTAAATGGGGTAGCGCGCATCGATCGGTACCATCCTTGAGCTTCTCCGACTTTCGGAAGGGTTAGGGTTAGGGTTAGGGATGAAAGCACATAGGAGAAAGAGATATTCTTGAATAACTTTTTTTGTGAAGGTCGGAGAGACTTGCAAGTAGGCTCTACCCCCACTAAATGGGGTAGCGCGCATCGATCGGTACCATCCTTGAGCTTCTCCGACTTTCGGAAGGGTTAGGGTTAGGGTTAGGGATGAAAGCACATAGGAGAAAGAGATATTCTTGAATAACTTTTTTTGTGAAGGTCGGAGAGACTTGGAAAGTGGTTGCATCTGGACTAATTTGGGTCCTGCGGATCGATTGGTACCATCCCCGAGCTTGTACGACCTTCGGAAGAGGTCGACCGACGAAATTCCCCCAAATCTGAGGAGATATTCTTGAATAACTTTTTTTGTGAAGGTCGGAGAGACTTGCAGGTAGGCTCTACCCCCACTAAATGGGGTAGCGCGCATCGATCGGTACCATCCTTGAGCTTCTCCGACTTTCGGAAGGGTTAGGGTTAGGGTTAGGGATGAAAGCACATAGGAGAAAGAGATATTCTTGAATAACTTTTTTTGTGAAGGTCGGAGAGACTTGCAAGTAGGCTCTACCCCCACTAAATGGGGTAGCGCGCATCGATCGGTACCATCCTTGAGCTTCTCCGACTTTCGGAAGGGTTAGGGTTAGGGTTAGGGATGAAAGCACATAGGAGAAAGAGATATTCTTGAATAACTTTTTTTGTGAAGGTCGGAGAGACTTGAAAAGTGGTTGCATCTGGACTAATTTGGGTCCTGCGGATCGATTGGTACCATCCCCGAGCTTGTACGACCTTCGGAAGAGGTCGACCGACGAAATTCCCCCAAATCTGAGGAGATATTCTTGAATAACTTTTTTTGTGAAGGTCGGAGAGACTTGCAAGTAGGCTCTACCCCCACTAAATGGGGTTGCGCGCATCGATCGGTACCATCCTTGAGCTTCTCCGACTTTCGGAAGGGTTAGGGTTAGGGTTAGGGATGAAAGCACATAGGAGAAAGAGATATTCTTGAATAACTTTTTTTGTGAAGGTCGGAGAGACTTGCAAGTAGGCTCTACCCCCACTAAATGGGGTAGCGCGCATCGATCGGTACCATCCTTGAGCTTCTCCGACTTTCGGAAGGGTTAGGGTTAGGGTTAGGGATGAAAGCACATAGGAGAAAGAGATATTCTTGAATAACTTTTTTTGTGAAGGTCGGAGAGACTTGCAAGTAGGCTCTACCCCCACTAAATGGGGTAGCGCGCATCGATCGGTACCATCCTTGAGCTTCTCCGACTTTCGGAAGGGTTAGGGTTAGGGATGAAAGCACATAGGAGAAAGAGATATTCTTGAATAACTTTTTTTGTGAAGGTCGGAGAGACTTGGAAAGTGGTTGCATCTGGACTAATTTGGGTCCTGCGGATCGATTGGTACCATCCCCGAGCTTGTACGACCTTCGGAAGAGGTCGACCGACGAAATTCCCCCAAATCTGAGGAGATATTCTTGAATAACTTTTTTTGTGAAGGTCGGAGAGACTTGCAAGTAGGCTCTACCCCCACTAAATGGGGTTGCGCGCATCGATCGGTACCATCCTTGAGCTTCTCCGACTTTCGGAAGGGTTAGGGTTAGGGTTAGGGATGAAAGCACATAGGAGAAAGAGATATTCTTGAATAACTTTTTTTGTGAAGGTCGGAGAGACTTGGAAAGTGGTTGCATCTGGACTAATTTGGGTCCTGCGGATCGATTGGTACCATCCCCGAGCTTGTACGACCTTCGGAAGAGGTCGACCGACGAAATTCCCCCAAATCTGAGGAGATATTCTTGAATAACTTTTTTTGTGAAGGTCGGAGAGACTTGCAAGTAGGCTCTACCCCCACTAAATGGGGTTGCGCGCATCGATCGGTACCATCTTTGAGCTTCTCCGACTTTCGGAAGGGTTAGGGTTAGGGTTAGGGATGAAAGCACATAGGAGAAAGAGATATTCTTGAATAACTTTTTTTGTGAAGGTCGGAGAGACTTGAAAAGTGGTTGCATCTGGACTAATTTGGGTCCTGCGGATCGATTGGTACCATCCCCGAGCTTGTACGACCTTCGGAAGAGGTCGACCGACGAAATTCCCCCAAATCTGAGGAGATATTCTTGAATAACTTTTTTTGTGAAGGTCGGAGAGACTTGCAAGTAGGCTCTACCCCCACTAAATGGGGTTGCGCGCATCGATCGGTACCATCCTTGAGCTTCTCCGACTTTCGGAAGGGTTAGGGTTAGGGTTAGGGATGAAAGCACATAGGAGAAAGAGATATTCTTGAATAACTTTTTTTGTGAAGGTCGGAGAGACTTGCAAGTAGGCTCTACCCCCACTAAATGGGGTAGCGCGCATCGATCGGTACCATCTTTGAGCTTCTCCGACTTTCGGAAGGGTTAGGGTTAGGGTTAGGGATGAAAGCACATAGGAGAAAGAGATATTCTTGAATAACTTTTTTTGTGAAGGTCGGAGAGACTTGCAAGTAGGCTCTACCCCCACTAAATGGGGTAGCGCGCATCGATCGGTACCATCCTTGAGCTTCTCCGACTTTCGGAAGGGTTAGGGTTAGGGTTAGGGATGAAAGCACATAGGAGAAAGAGATATTCTTGAATAACTTTTTTTGTGAAGGTCGGAGAGACTTGGAAAGTGGTTGCATCTGGACTAATTTGGGTCCTGCGGATCGATTGGTACCATGCCCGAGCTTGTACGACCTTCGGAAGAGGTCGACCGACGAAATTCCCCCAAATCTGAGGAGATATTCTTGAATAACTTTTTTTGTGAAGGTCGGAGAGACTTGCAAGTAGGCTCTACCCCCACTAAATGGGGTAGCGCGCATCGATCGGTACCATCCTTGAGCTTCTCCGACTTTCGGAAGGGTTAGGGTTAGGGTTAGGGATGAAAGCACATAGGAGAAAGAGATATTCTTGAATAACTTTTTTTGTAAAGGTCGGAGAGACTTGGAAAGTGGTTGCATCTGGACTAATTTGGGTCCTGCGGATCTATTGGTACCATCCCCGAGCTTGTACGACCTTCGGAAGAGGTCGACCGACGAAATTCCCCCAAATCTGAGGAGATATTCTTGAATAACTTTTTTTGTGAAGGTCGGAGAGACTTGCAAGTAGGCTCTACCCCCACTAAATGGGGTTGCGCGCATCGATCGGTACCATCCTTGAGCTTCTCCGACTTTCGGAAGGGTTAGGGTTAGGGTTAGGGATGAAAGCACATAGGAGAAAGAGATATTCTTGAATAACTTTTTTTGTGAAGGTCGGAGAGACTTGCAAGTAGGCTCTACCCCCACTAAATGGGGTAGCGCGCATCGATCGGTACCATCCTTGAGCTTCTCCGACTTTCGGAAGGGTTAGGGTTAGGGTTAGGGATGAAAGCACATAGGAGAAAGAGATATTCTTGAATAACTTTTTTTGTGAAGGTCGGAGAGACTTGGAAAGTGGTTGCATCTGGACTAATTTGGGTCCTGCGGATCGATTGGTACCATCCCCGAGCTTGTACGACCTTCGGAAGAGGTCGACCGACGAAATTCCCCCAAATCTGAGGAGATATTCTTGAATAACTTTTTTTGTGAAGGTCGGAGAGACTTGCAAGTAGGCTCTACCCCCACTAAATGGGGTTGCGCGCATCGATCGGTACCATCCTTGAGCTTCTCCGACTTTCGGAAGGGTTAGGGTTAGGGTTAGGGATGAAAGCACATAGGAGAAAGAGATATTCTTGAATAACTTTTTTTGTGAAGGTCGGAGAGACTTGCAAGTAGGCTCTACTCCCACTAAATGGGGTAGCGCGCATCGATCGGTACCATCCTTGAGCTTCTCCGACTTTCGGAAGGGTTAGGGTTAGGGTTAGGGATGAAAGCACATAGGAGAAAGAGATATTCTTGAATAACTTTTTTTGTGAAGGTCGGAGAGACTTGCAAGTAGGCTCTACCCCCACTAAATGGGGTAGCGCGCATCGATCGGTACCATCCTTGAGCTTCTCCGACTTTCGGAAGGGTTAGGGTTAGGGTTAGGGATGAAAGCACATAGGAGAAAGAGATATTCTTGAATAACTTTTTTTGTGAAGGTCGGAGAGACTTGCAAGTAGGCTCTACCCCCACTAAATGGGGTAGCGCACATCGATCGGTACCATCTTTGAGCTTCTCCGACTTTCGGAAGGGTTAGGGTTAGGGTTAGGGATGAAAGCACATAGGAGAAAGAGATATTCTTGAATAACTTTTTTTGTGAAGGTCGGAGAGACTTGCAAGTAGGCTCTACCCCCACTAAATGGGGTAGCGCGCATCGATCGGTACCATCCTTGAGCTTCTCCGACTTTCGGAAGGGTTAGGGTTAGGGTTAGGGATGAAAGCACATAGGAGAAAGAGATATTCTTGAATAACTTTTTTTGTGAAGGTCGGAGAGACTTGGAAAGTGGTTGCATCTGGACTAATTTGGGTCCTGCGGATCGATTGGTACCATGCCCGAGCTTGTACGACCTTCGGAAGAGGTCGACCGACGAAATTCCCCCAAATCTGAGGAGATATTCTTGAATAACTTTTTTTGTGAAGGTCGGAGAGACTTGCAAGTAGGCTCTACCCCCACTAAATGGGGTAGCGCGCATCGATCGGTACCATCCTTGAGCTTCTCCGACTTTTGGAAGGGTTAGGGTTAGGGTTAGGGATGAAAGCACATAGGAGAAAGAGATATTCTTGAATAACTTTTTTTGTAAAGGTCGGAGAGACTTGGAAAGTGGTTGCATCTGGACTAATTTGGGTCCTGCGGATCGATTGGTACCATCCCCGAGCTTGTACGACCTTCGGAAGAGGTCGACCGACGAAATTCCCCCAAATCTGAGGAGATATTCTTGAATAACTTTTTTTGTGAAGGTCGGAGAGACTTGCAAGTAGGCTCTACCCCCACTAAATGGGGTTGCGCGCATCGATCGGTACCATCCTTGAGCTTCTCCGACTTTCGGAAGGGTTAGGGTTAGGGTTAGGGATGAAAGCACATAGGAGAAAGAGATATTCTTGAATAACTTTTTTTGTGAAGGTCGGAGAGACTTGCAAGTAGGCTCTACCCCCACTAAATGGGGTAGCGCGCATCGATCGGTACCATCCTTGAGCTTCTCCGACTTTCGGAAGGGTTAGGGTTAGGGTTAGGGATGAAAGCACATAGGAGAAAGAGATATTCTTGAATAACTTTTTTTGTGAAGGTCGGAGAGACTTGGAAAGTGGTTGCATCTGGACTAATTTGGGTCCTGCGGATCGATTGGTACCATCCCCGAGCTTGTACGACCTTCGGAAGAGGTCGACCGACGAAATTCCCCCAAATCTGAGGAGATATTCTTGAATAACTTTTTTTGTGAAGGTCGGAGAGACTTGCAAGTAGGCTCTACCCCCACTAAATGGGGTTGCGCACATCGATCGGTACCATCCTTGAGCTTCTCCGACTTTCGGAAGGGTTAGGGTTAGGGTTAGGGATGAAAGCACATAGGAGAAAGAGATATTCTTGAATAACTTTTTTTGTGAAGGTCGGAGAGACTTGCAAGTAGGCTCTACTCCCACTAAATGGGGTAGCGCGCATCGATCGGTACCATCCTTGAGCTTCTCCGACTTTCGGAAGGGTTAGGGTTAGGGTTAGGGATGAAAGCACATAGGAGAAAGAGATATTCTTAAAATAACTTTTTTTGTGAAGGTCGGAGAGACTTGCAAGTAGGCTCTACCCCCACTAAATGGGGTAGCGCGCATCGATCGGTACCATCCTTGAGCTTCTCCGACTTTCGGAAGGGTTAGGGTTAGGGTTAGGGATGAAAGCACATAGGAGAAAGAGATATTCTTGAATAACTTTTTTTGTGAAGGTCGGAGAGACTTGCAAGTAGGCTCTACCCCCACTAAATGGGGTAGCGCGCATCGATCGGTACCATCCTTGAGCTTCTCCGACTTTCGGAAGGGTTAGGGTTAGGGTTAGGGATGAAAGCACATAGGAGAAAGACATATTCTTGAATAACTTTTTTTGTGAAGGTCGGAGAGACTTGGAAAGTGGTTGCATCTGGACTAATTTGGGTCCTGCGGATCGATTGGTACCATGCCCGAGCTTGTACGACCTTCGGAAGAGGTCGACCGACGAAATTCCCCCAAATCTGAGGAGATATTCTTGAATAACTTTTTTTGTGAAGGTCGGAGAGACTTGCAAGTAGGCTCTACCCCCACTAAATGGGGTAGCGCGCATCGATCGGTACCATCCTTGAGCTTCTCCGACTTTCGGAAGGGTTAGGGTTAGGGTTAGGGATGAAAGCACATAGGAGAAAGAGATATTCTTGAATAACTTTTTTTGTGAAGGTCGGAGAGACTTGCAAGTAGGCTCTACCCCCACTAAATGGGGTAGCGCGCATCGATCGGTACCATCCTTGAGCTTCTCCGACTTTCGGAAGGGTTAGGGTTAGGGTTAGGGATGAAAGCACATAGGAGAAAGAGATATTCTTGAATAACTTTTTTTGTGAAGGTCGGAGAGACTTGGAAAGTGGTTGCATCTGGACTAATTTGGGTCCTGCGGATCGATTGGTACCATGCCCGAGCTTGTACGACCTTCGGAAGAGGTCGACCGACGAAATTCCCCCAAATCTGAGGAGATATTCTTGAATAACTTTTTTTGTGAAGGTCGGAGAGACTTGCAAGTAGGCTCTACCCCCACTAAATGGGGTAGCGCGCATCGATCGGTACCATCCTTGAGCTTCTCCGACTTTCGGAAGGGTTAGGGTTAGGGTTAGGGATGAAAGCACATAGGAGAAAGAGATATTCTTGAATAACTTTTTTTGTAAAGGTCGGAGAGACTTGGAAAGTGGTTGCATCTGGACTAATTTGGGTCCTGCGGATCGATTGGTACCATCCCCGAGCTTGTACGACCTTCGGAAGAGGTCGACCGACGAAATTCCCCCAAATCTGAGGAGATATTCTTGAATAACGTTTTTTGTGAAGGTCGGAGAGACTTGCAAGTAGGCTCTACCCCCACTAAATGGGGTTGCGCGCATCGATCGGTACCATCCTTGAGCTTCTCCGACTTTCGGAAGGGTTAGGGTTAGGGTTAGGAATGAAAGCACATAGGAGAAAGAGATATTCTTGAATAACTTTTTTTGTGAAGGTCGGAGAGACTTGCAAGTAGGCTCTACCCCCACTAAATGGGGTAGCGCGCATCGATCGGTACCATCCTTGAGCTTCTCCGACTTTCGGAAGGGTTAGGGTTAGGGTTAGGGATGAAAGCACATAGGAGAAAGAGATATTCTTGAATAACTTTTTTTGTGAAGGTCGGAGAGACTTGCAAGTAGGCTCTACCCCCACTAAATGGGGTAGCGCGCATCGATCGGTACCATCCTTGAGCTTCTCCGACTTTCGGAAGGGTTAGGGTTAGGGTTAGGGATGAAAGCACATAGGAGAAAGAAATATTCTTGAATAACTTTTTTTGTGAAGGTCGGAGAGACTTGAAAAGTGGTTGCATCTGGACTAATTTGGGTCCTGCGGATCGATTGGTACCATCCCCGAGCTTGTACGACCTTCGGAAGAGGTCGACCGACGAAATTCCCCCAAATCTGAGGAGATATTCTTGAATAACTTTTTTTGTGAAGGTCGGAGAGACTTGCAAGTAGGCTCTACCCCCACTAAATGGGGTTGCGCGCATCGATCGGTACCATCCTTGAGCTTCTCCGACTTTCGGAAGGGTTAGGGTTAGGGTTAGGGATGAAAGCACATAGGAGAAAGAGATATTCTTGAATAACTTTTTTTGTGAAGGTCGGAGAGACTTGCAAGTAGGCTCTACCCCCACTAAATGGGGTAGCGCGCATCGATCGGTACCATCCTTGAGCTTCTCCGACTTTCGGAAGGGTTAGGGTTAGGGTTAGGGATGAAAGCACATAGGAGAAAGAGATATTCTTGAATAACTTTTTTTGTGAAGGTCGGAGAGACTTGAAAAGTGGTTGCATCTGGACTAATTTGGGTCCTGCAGATCGATTGGTACCATCCCCGAGCTTGTACGACCTTCGGAAGAGGTCGACCGACGAAATTCCCCCAAATCTGAGGAGATATTCTTGAATAACTTTTTTTGTGAAGGTCGGAGAGACTTGCAAGTAGGCTCTACCCCCACTAAATAGGGTTGCGCGCATCGATCGGTACCATCCTTGAGCTTCTCCGACTTTCGGAAGGGTTAGGGTTAGGGTTAGGGATGAAAGCACATAGGAGAAAGAGATATTCTTGAATAACTTTTTTTGTGAAGGTCGGAGAGACTTGCAAGTAGGCTCTACTCCCACTAAATGGGGTAGCGCGCATCGATCGGTACCATCCTTGAGCTTCTCCGACTTTCGGAAGGGTTAGGGTTAGGGTTAGGGATGAAAGCACATAGGAGAAAGAGATATTCTTGAATAACTTTTTTTGTGAAGGTCGGAGAGACTTGCAAGTAGGCTCTACCCCCACTAAATGGGGTAGCGCGCATCGATCGGTACCATCCTTGAGCTTCTCCGACTTTCGGAAGGGTTAGGGTTAGGGTTAGGGATGAAAGCACATAGGAGAAAGACATATTCTTGAATAACTTTTTTTGTGAAGGTCGGAGAGACTTGGAAAGTGGTTGCATCTGGACTAATTTGGGTCCTGCGGATCGATTGGTACCATGCCCGAGCTTGTACGACCTTCGGAAGAGGTCGACCGACGAAATTCCCCCAAATCTGAGGAGATATTCTTGAATAACTTTTTTTGTGAAGGTCGGAGAGACTTGCAAGTAGGCTCTACCCCCACTAAATGGGGTAGCGCGCATCGATCGGTACCATCCTTGAGCTTCTCCGACTTTCGGAAGGGTTAGGGTTAGGGTTAGGGATGAAAGCACATAGGAGAAAGAGATATTCTTGAATAACTTTTTTTGTGAAGGTCGGAGAGACTTGCAAGTAGGCTCTACCCCCACTAAATGGGGTAGCGCGCATCGATCGGTACCATCCTTGAGCTTCTCCGACTTTCGGAAGGGTTAGGGTTAGGGTTAGGGATGAAAGCACATAGGAGAAAGAGATATTCTTGAATAACTTTTTTTGTGAAGGTCGGAGAGACTTGGAAAGTGGTTGCATCTGGACTAATTTGGGTCCTGCGGATCGATTGGTACCATGCCCGAGCTTGTACGACCTTCGGAAGAGGTCGACCGACGAAATTCCCCCAAATCTGAGGAGATATTCTTGAATAACTTTTTTTGTGAAGGTCGGAGAGACTTGCAAGTAGGCTCTACCCCCACTAAATGGGGTAGCGCGCATCGATCGGTACCATCCTTGAGCTTCTCCGACTTTCGGAAGGGTTAGGGTTAGGGTTAGGGATGAAAGCACATAGGAGAAAGAGATATTCTTGAATAACTTTTTTTGTAAAGGTCGGAGAGACTTGGAAAGTGGTTGCATCTGGACTAATTTGGGTCCTGCGGATCGATTGGTACCATCCCCGAGCTTGTACGACCTTCGGAAGAGGTCGACCGACGAAATTCCCCCAAATCTGAGGAGATATTCTTGAATAACGTTTTTTGTGAAGGTCGGAGAGACTTGCAAGTAGGCTCTACCCCCACTAAATGGGGTTGCGCGCATCGATCGGTACCATCCTTGAGCTTCTCCGACTTTCGGAAGGGTTAGGGTTAGGGTTAGGAATGAAAGCACATAGGAGAAAGAGATATTCTTGAATAACTTTTTTTGTGAAGGTCGGAGAGACTTGCAAGTAGGCTCTACCCCCACTAAATGGGGTAGCGCGCATCGATCGGTACCATCCTTGAGCTTCTCCGACTTTCGGAAGGGTTAGGGTTAGGGTTAGGGATGAAAGCACATAGGAGAAAGAGATATTCTTGAATAACTTTTTTTGTGAAGGTCGGAGAGACTTGCAAGTAGGCTCTACCCCCACTAAATGGGGTAGCGCGCATCGATCGGTACCATCCTTGAGCTTCTCCGACTTTCGGAAGGGTTAGGGTTAGGGTTAGGGATGAAAGCACATAGGAGAAAGAAATATTCTTGAATAACTTTTTTTGTGAAGGTCGGAGAGACTTGAAAAGTGGTTGCATCTGGACTAATTTGGGTCCTGCGGATCGATTGGTACCATCCCCGAGCTTGTACGACCTTCGGAAGAGGTCGACCGACGAAATTCCCCCAAATCTGAGGAGATATTCTTGAATAACTTTTTTTGTGAAGGTCGGAGAGACTTGCAAGTAGGCTCTACCCCCACTAAATGGGGTTGCGCGCATCGATCGGTACCATCCTTGAGCTTCTCCGACTTTCGGAAGGGTTAGGGTTAGGGTTAGGGATGAAAGCACATAGGAGAAAGAGATATTCTTGAATAACTTTTTTTGTGAAGGTCGGAGAGACTTGCAAGTAGGCTCTACCCCCACTAAATGGGGTAGCGCGCATCGATCGGTACCATCCTTGAGCTTCTCCGACTTTCGGAAGGGTTAGGGTTAGGGTTAGGGATGAAAGCACATAGGAGAAAGAGATATTCTTGAATAACTTTTTTTGTGAAGGTCGGAGAGACTTGAAAAGTGGTTGCATCTGGACTAATTTGGGTCCTGCAGATCGATTGGTACCATCCCCGAGCTTGTACGACCTTCGGAAGAGGTCGACCGACGAAATTCCCCCAAATCTGAGGAGATATTCTTGAATAACTTTTTTTGTGAAGGTCGGAGAGACTTGCAAGTAGGCTCTACCCCCACTAAATAGGGTTGCGCGCATCGATCGGTACCATCCTTGAGCTTCTCCGACTTTCGGAAGGGTTAGGGTTAGGGTTAGGGATGAAAGCACATAGGAGAAAGAGATATTCTTGAATAACTTTTTTTGTGAAGGTCGGAGAGACTTGCAAGTAGGCTCTACTCCCACTAAATGGGGTAGCGCGCATCGATCGGTACCATCCTTGAGCTTCTCCGACTTTCGGAAGGGTTAGGGTTAGGGTTAGGGATGAAAGCACATAGGAGAAAGAGATATTCTTGAATAACTTTTTTTGTGAAGGTCGGAGAGACTTGGAAAGTGGTTGCATCTGGACTAATTTGGGTCCTGCGGATCGATTGGTACCATCCCCGAGCTTGTACGACCTTCGGAAGAGGTCGACCGACGAAATTCCCCCAAATCTGAGGAGATATTCTTGAATAACTTTTTTTGTGAAGGTCGGAGAGACTTGCAAGTAGGCTCTACCCCCACTAAATAGGGTTGCGCGCATCGATCGGTACCATCCTTGAGCTTCTCCGACTTTCGGAAGGGTTAGGGTTAGGGTTAGGGATGAAAGCACATAGGAGAAAGAGATATTCTTGAATAACTTTTTTTGTGAAGGTCGGAGAGACTTGCAAGTAGGCTCTACTCCCACTAAATGGGGTAGCGCGCATCGATCGGTACCATCCTTGAGCTTCTCCGACTTTCGGAAGGGTTAGGGTTAGGGTTAGGGATGAAAGCACATAGGAGAAAGAGATATTCTTGAATAACGTTTTTTGTGAAGGTCGGAGAGACTTGCAAGTAGGCTCTACCCCCACTAAATGGGGTAGCGCGCATCGATCGGTACCATCCTTGAGCTTCTCCGACTTTCGGAAGGGTTAGGGTTAGGGTTAGGGATGAAAGCACATAGGAGAAAGAGATATTCTTGAATAACTTTTTTTGTGAAGGTCGGAGAGACTTGGAAAGTGGTTGCATCTGGACTAATTTGGGTCCTGCGGATCGATTGGTACCATGCCCGAGCTTGTACGACCTTCGGAAGAGGTCGACCGACGAAATTCCCCCAAATCTGAGGAGATATTCTTGAATAACTTTTTTTGTGAAGGTCGGAGAGACTTGCAAGTAGGCTCTACCCCCACTAAATGGGGTAGCGCGCATCGATCGGTACCATCCTTGAGCTTCTCCGACTTTCGGAAGGGTTAGGGTTAGGGTTAGGGATGAAAGCACATAGGAGAAAGAGATATTCTTGAATAACTTTTTTTGTAAAGGTCGGTGAGACTTGGAAAGTGGTTGCATCTGGACTAATTTGGGTCCTGCGGATCGATTGGTACCATCCCCGAGCTTGTACGACCTTCGGAAGAGGTCGACCGACGAAATTCCCCCAAATCTGAGGAGATATTCTTGAATAACTTTTTTTGTGAAGGTCGGAGAGACTTGCAAGTAGGCTCTACCCCCACTAAATGGGGTTGCGCGCATCGATCGGTACCATCCTTGAGCTTCTCCGACTTTCGGAAGGGTTAGGGTTAGGGTTAGGAATGAAAGCACATAGGAGAAAGAGATATTCTTGAATAACTTTTTTTGTGAAGGTCGGAGAGACTTGCAAGTAGGCTCTACCCCCACTAAATGGGGTAGTGCGCATCGATCAGTACCATCCTTGAGCTTCTCCGACTTTCGGAAGGGTTAGGGTTAGGGTTAGGGATGAAAGCACATAGGAGAAAGAGATATTCTTGAATAACTTTTTTTGTGAAGGTCGGAGAGACTTGGAAAGTGGTTGCATCTGGACTAATTTGGGTCCTGCAGATCGATTGGTACCATCCCCGAGCTTGTACGACCTTCGGAAGAGGTCGACCGACGAAATTCCCCCAAATCTGAGGAGATATTCTTGAATAACTTTTTTTGTGAAGGTCGGAGAGACTTGCAAGTAGGCTCTACCCCCACTAAATGGGGTTGCGCGCATCGATCGGTACCATCCTTGAGCTTCTCCGACTTTCGGAAGGGTTAGGGTTAGGGTTAGGGATGAAAGCACATAGGAGAAAGAGATATTCTTGAATAACTTTTTTTGTGAAGGTCGGAGAGACTTGAAAAGTGGTTGCATCTGGACTAATTTGGGTCCTGCGGATCGATTGGTACCATCCCCGAGCTTGTACGACCTTCGGAAGAGGTCGACCGACGAAATTCCCCCAAATCTGAGGAGATATTCTTGAATAACTTTTTTTGTGTAGGTCGGAGAGACTTGCAAGTAGGCTCTACCCCCACTAAATGGGGTTGCGCGCATCGATCGGTACCATCCTTGAGCTTCTCCGACTTTCGGAAGGGTTAGGGTTAGGGTTAGGGATGAAAGCACATAGGAGAAAGAGATATTCTTGAATAACTTTTTTTGTGAAGGTCGGAGAGACTTGCAAGTAGGCTCTACCCCCACTAAATGGGGTAGCGCGCATCGATCGGTACCATCCTTGAGCTTCTCCGACTTTCGGAAGGGTTAGGGTTAGGGTTAGGGATGAAAGCACATAGGAGAAAGAGATATTCTTGAATAACTTTTTTTGTGAAGGTCGGAGAGACTTGGAAAGTGGTTGCATCTGGACTAATTTGGGTCCTGCGGATCGATTGGTACCATGCCCGAGCTTGTACGACCTTCGGAAGAGGTCGACCGACGAAATTCCCCCAAATCTGAGGAGATATTCTTGAATAACTTTTTTTGTGAAGGTCGGAGAGACTTGCAAGTAGGCTCTACCCCCACTAAATGGGGTTGCGCGCATCGATCGGTACCATCCTTGAGCTTCTCCGACTTTCGGAAGGGTTAGGGTTAGGGTTAGGGATGAAAGCACATAGGAGAAAGAGATATTCTTGAATAACTTTTTTTGTGAAGGTCGGAGAGACTTGCAAGTAGGCTCTACCCCCACTAAATGGGGTAGCGCGCATCGATCGGTACCATCCTTGAGCTTCTCCGACTTTCGGAAGGGTTAGGGTTAGGGTTAGGGATGAAAGCACATAGGAGAAAGAGATATTCTTGAATAACTTTTTTTGTGAAGGTCGGAGAGACTTGGAAAGTGGTTGCATCTGGACTAATTTGGGTCCTGCGGATCGATTGGTACCATCCCCGAGCTTGTACGACCTTCGGAAGAGGTCGACCGACGAAATTCCCCCAAATCTGAGGAGATATTCTTGAATAACTTTTTTTGTGAAGGTCGGAGAGACTTGCAAGTAGGCTCTACCCCCACTAAATGGGGTTGCGCGCATCGATCGGTACCATCCTTGAGCTTCTCCGACTTTCGGAAGGGTTAGGGTTAGGGTTAGGGATGAAAGCACATAGGAGAAAGAGATATTCTTGAATAACTTTTTTTGTGAAGGTCGGAGAGACTTGAAAAGTGGTTGCATCTGGACTAATTTGGGTCCTGCGGATCGATTGGTACCATCCCCGAGCTTGTAAGACCTTCGGAAGAGGTCGACCGACGAAATTCCCCCAAATCTGAGGAGATATTCTTGAATAACTTTTTTTGTGAAGGTCGGAGAGACTTGCAAGTAGGCTCTACCCCCACTAAATGGGGTTGCGCGCATCGATCGGTACCATCTTTGAGCTTCTCCGACTTTCGGAAGGGTTAGGGTTAGGGTTAGGGATGAAAGCACATAGGAGAAAGAGATATTCTTGAATAACTTTTTTTGTGAAGGTCGGAGAGACTTGCAAGTAGGCTCTACCCCCACTAAATGGGGTAGCGCGCATCGATCGGTACCATCTTTGAGCTTCTCCGACTTTCGGAAGGGTTAGGGTTAGGGTTAGGGATGAAAGCACATAGGAGAAAGAGATATTCTTGAATAACTTTTTTTGTGAAGGTCGGAGAGACTTGAAAAGTGGTTGCATCTGGACTAATTTGGGTCCTGCAGATCGATTGGTACCATCCCCGAGCTTGTACGACCTTCGGAAGAGGTCGACCGACGAAATTCCCCCAAATCTGAGGAGATATTCTTGAATAACTTTTTTTGTGAAGGTCGGAGAGACTTGCAAGTAGGCTCTGCCCCCACTAAATGGGGTTGCGCGCATCGATCGGTACCATCCTTGAGCTTCTCCGACTTTCGGAAGGGTTAGGGTTAGGGTTAGGGATGAAAGCACATAGGAGAAAGAGATATTCTTGAATAACTTTTTTTGTGAAGGTCGGAGAGACTTGCAAGTAGGCTCTACCCCCACTAAATGGGGTAGCGCGCATCGATCGGTACCATCCTTGAGCTTCTCCGACTTTCGGAAGGGTTAGGGTTAGGGTTAGGGATGAAAGCACATAGGAGAAAGAGATATTCTTGAATAACTTTTTTTGTGAAGGTCGGAGAGACTTGGAAAGTGGTTGCATCTGGACTAATTTGGGTCCTGCGGATCGATTGGTACCATCCCCGAGCTTGTACGACCTTCGGAAGAGGTCGACCGACGAAATTCCCCCAAATCTGAGGAGATATTCTTGAATAACTTTTTTTGTGAAGGTCGGAGAGACTTGCAAGTAGGCTCTACCCCCACTAAATGGGGTTGCGCGCATCGATCGGTACCATCCTTGAGCTTCTCCGACTTTCGGAAGGGTTAGGGTTAGGGTTAGGGATGAAAGCACATAGGAGAAAGAGATATTCTTGAATAACTTTTTTTGTGAAGGTCGGAGAGACTTGAAAAGTGGTTGCATCTGGACTAATTTGGGTCCTGCGGATCGATTGGTACCATCCCCGAGCTTGTAAGACCTTCGGAAGAGGTCGACCGACGAAATTCCCCCAAATCTGAGGAGATATTCTTGAATAACTTTTTTTGTGAAGGTCGGAGAGACTTGCAAGTAGGCTCTACCCCCACTAAATGGGGTTGCGCGCATCGATCGGTACCATCCTTGAGCTTCTCCGACTTTCGGAAGGGTTAGGGTTAGGGTTAGGGATGAAAGCACATAGGAGAAAGAGATATTCTTGAATAACTTTTTTTGTGAAGGTCGGAGAGACTTGCAAGTAGGCTCTACCCCCACTAAATGGGGTAGCGCGCATCGATCGGTACCATCTTTGAGCTTCTCCGACTTTCGGAAGGGTTAGGGTTAGGGTTAGGGATGAAAGCACATAGGAGAAAGAGATATTCTTGAATAACTTTTTTTGTGAAGGTCGGAGAGACTTGAAAAGTGGTTGCATCTGGACTAATTTGGGTCCTGCAGATCGATTGGTACCATCCCCGAGCTTGTACGACCTTCGGAAGAGGTCGACCGACGAAATTCCCCCAAATCTGAGGAGATATTCTTGAATAACTTTTTTTGTGAAGGTCGGAGAGACTTGCAAGTAGGCTCTACCCCCACTAAATGGGGTTGCGCGCATCGATCGGTACCATCCTTGAGCTTCTCCGACTTTCGGAAGGGTTAGGGTTAGGGTTAGGGATGAAAGCACATAGGAGAAAGAGATATTCTTGAATAACTTTTTTTGTGAAGGTCGGAGAGACTTGCAAGTAGGCTCTACTCCCACTAAATGGGGTAGCGCGCATCGATCGGTACCATCCTTGAGCTTCTCCGACTTTCGGAAGGGTTAGGGTTAGGGTTAGGGATGAAAGCACATAGGAGAAAGAGATATTCTTGAATAACTTTTTTTGTGAAGGTCGGAGAGACTTGCAAGTAGGCTCTACCCCCACTAAATGGGGTAGCGCGCATCGATCGGTACCATCCTTGAGCTTCTCCGACTTTCGGAAGGGTTAGGGTTAGGGTTAGGGATGAAAGCACATAGGAGAAAGAGATATTCTTGAATAACTTTTTTTGTGAAGGTCGGAGAGACTTGCAAGTAGGCTCTACCCCCACTAAATGGGGTAGCGCGCATCGATCGGTACCATCCTTGAGCTTCTCCGACTTTCGGAAGGGTTAGGGTTAGGGTTAGGGATGAAAGCACATAGGAGAAAGAGATATTCTTGAATAACTTTTTTTGTGAAGGTCGGAGAGACTTGCAAGTAGGCTCTACCCCCACTAAATGGGGTAGCGCGCATCGATCGGTACCATCTTTGAGCTTCTCCGACTTTCGGAAGGGTTAGGGTTAGGGTTAGGGATGAAAGCACATAGGAGAAAGAGATATTCTTGAATAACTTTTTTTGTGAAGGTCGGAGAGACTTGAAAAGTGGTTGCATCTGGACTAATTTGGGTCCTGCAGATCGATTGGTACCATCCCCGAGCTTGTACGACCTTCGGAAGAGGTCGACCGACGAAATTCCCCCAAATCTGAGGAGATATTCTTGAATAACTTTTTTTGTGAAGGTCGGAGAGACTTGCAAGTAGGCTCTACCCCCACTAAATGGGGTTGCGCGCATCGATCGGTACCATCCTTGAGCTTCTCCGACTTTCGGAAGGGTTAGGGTTAGGGTTAGGGATGAAAGCACATAGGAGAAAGAGATATTCTTGAATAACTTTTTTTGTGAAGGTCGGAGAGACTTGAAAAGTGGTTGCATCTGGACTAATTTGGGTCCTGCGGATCGATTGGTACCATCCCCGAGCTTGTACGACCTTCGGAAGAGGTCGACCGACGAAATTCCCCCAAATCTGAGGAGATATTCTTGAATAACTTTTTTTGTGAAGGTCGGAGAGACTTGCAAGTAGGCTCTACCCCCACTAAATGGGGTTGCGCGCATCGATCGGTACCATCCTTGAGCTTCTCCGACTTTCGGAAGGGTTAGGGTTAGGGTTAGGGATGAAAGCACATAGGAGAAAGAGATATTCTTGAATAACTTTTTTTGTGAAGGTCGGAGAGACTTGCAAGTAGGCTCTACCCCCACTAAATGGGGTAGCGCGCATCGATCGGTACCATCCTTGAGCTTCTCCGACTTTCGGAAGGGTTAGGGTTAGGGTTAGGGATGAAAGCACATAGGAGAAAGAGATATTCTTGAATAACTTTTTTTGTGAAGGTCGGAGAGACTTGCAAGTAGGCTCTACCCCCACTAAATGGGGTAGCGCGCATCGATCGGTACCATCTTTGAGCTTCTCCGACTTTCGGAAGGGTTAGGGTTAGGGTTAGGGCTGAAAGCACATAGGAGAAAGAGATATTCTTGAATAACTTTTTTTGTGAAGGTCGGAGAGACTTGAAAAGTGGTTGCATCTGGACTAATTTGGGTCCTGCAGATCGATTGGTACCATCCCCGAGCTTGTACGACCTTCGGAAGAGGTCGACCGACGAAATTCCCCCAAATCTGAGGAGATATTCTTGAATAACTTTTTTTGTGAAGGTCGGAGAGACTTGCAAGTAGGCTCTACCCCCACTAAATGGGGTTGCGCGCATCGATCGGTACCATCCTTGAGCTTCTCCGACTTTCGGAAGGGTTAGGGTTAGGGATGAAAGCACATAGGAGAAAGAGATATTCTTGAATAACTTTTTTTGTGAAGGTCGGAGAGACTTGCAAGTAGGCTCTACCCCCACTAAATGGGGTAGCGCGCATCGATCGGTACCATCTTTGAGCTTCTCCGACTTTCGGAAGGGTTAGGGTTAGGGTTAGGGATGAAAGCACATAGGAGAAAGAGATATTCTTGAATAACTTTTTTTGTGAAGGTCGGAGAGACTTGAAAAGTGGTTGCATCTGGACTAATTTGGGTCCTGCAGATCGATTGGTACCATCCCCGAGCTTGTACGACCTTCGGAAGAGGTCGACCGACGAAATTCCCCCAAATCTGAGGAGATATTCTTGAATAACTTTTTTTGTGAAGGTCGGAGAGACTTGCAAGTAGGCTCTGCCCCCACTAAATGGGGTTGCGCGCATCGATCGGTACCATCCTTGAGCTTCTCCGACTTTCGGAAGGGTTAGGGTTAGGGTTAGGGATGAAAGCACATAGGAGAAAGAGATATTCTTGAATAACTTTTTTTGTGAAGGTCGGAGAGACTTGCAAGTAGGCTCTACCCCCACTAAATGGGGTAGCGCGCATCGATCGGTACCATCCTTGAGCTTCTCCGACTTTCGGAAGGGTTAGGGTTAGGGTTAGGGATGAAAGCACATAGGAGAAAGAGATATTCTTGAATAACTTTTTTTGTGAAGGTCGGAGAGACTTGGAAAGTGGTTGCATCTGGACTAATTTGGGTCCTGCGGATCGATTGGTACCATCCCCGAGCTTGTACGACCTTCGGAAGAGGTCGACCGACGAAATTCCCCCAAATCTGAGGAGATATTCTTGAATAACTTTTTTTGTGAAGGTCGGAGAGACTTGCAAGTAGGCTCTACCCCCACTAAATGGGGTTGCGCGCATCGATCGGTACCATCCTTGAGCTTCTCCGACTTTCGGAAGGGTTAGGGTTAGGGTTAGGGATGAAAGCACATAGGAGAAAGAGATATTCTTGAATAACTTTTTTTGTGAAGGTCGGAGAGACTTGAAAAGTGGTTGCATCTGGACTAATTTGGGTCCTGCGGATCGATTGGTACCATCCCCGAGCTTGTAAGACCTTCGGAAGAGGTCGACCGACGAAATTCCCCCAAATCTGAGGAGATATTCTTGAATAACTTTTTTTGTGAAGGTCGGAGAGACTTGCAAGTAGGCTCTACCCCCACTAAATGGGGTTGCGCGCATCGATCGGTACCATCCTTGAGCTTCTCCGACTTTCGGAAGGGTTAGGGTTAGGGTTAGGGATGAAAGCACATAGGAGAAAGAGATATTCTTGAATAACTTTTTTTGTGAAGGTCGGAGAGACTTGCAAGTAGGCTCTACCCCCACTAAATGGGGTAGCGCGCATCGATCGGTACCATCTTTGAGCTTCTCCGACTTTCGGAAGGGTTAGGGTTAGGGTTAGGGATGAAAGCACATAGGAGAAAGAGATATTCTTGAATAACTTTTTTTGTGAAGGTCGGAGAGACTTGAAAAGTGGTTGCATCTGGACTAATTTGGGTCCTGCAGATCGATTGGTACCATCCCCGAGCTTGTACGACCTTCGGAAGAGGTCGACCGACGAAATTCCCCCAAATCTGAGGAGATATTCTTGAATAACTTTTTTTGTGAAGGTCGGAGAGACTTGCAAGTAGGCTCTACCCCCACTAAATGGGGTTGCGCGCATCGATCGGTACCATCCTTGAGCTTCTCCGACTTTCGGAAGGGTTAGGGTTAGGGTTAGGGATGAAAGCACATAGGAGAAAGAGATATTCTTGAATAACTTTTTTTGTGAAGGTCGGAGAGACTTGCAAGTAGGCTCTACTCCCACTAAATGGGGTAGCGCGCATCGATCGGTACCATCCTTGAGCTTCTCCGACTTTCGGAAGGGTTAGGGTTAGGGTTAGGGATGAAAGCACATAGGAGAAAGAGATATTCTTGAATAACTTTTTTTGTGAAGGTCGGAGAGACTTGCAAGTAGGCTCTACCCCCACTAAATGGGGTAGCGCGCATCGATCGGTACCATCCTTGAGCTTCTCCGACTTTCGGAAGGGTTAGGGTTAGGGTTAGGGATGAAAGCACATAGGAGAAAGAGATATTCTTGAATAACTTTTTTTGTGAAGGTCGGAGAGACTTGCAAGTAGGCTCTACCCCCACTAAATGGGGTAGCGCGCATCGATCGGTACCATCCTTGAGCTTCTCCGACTTTCGGAAGGGTTAGGGTTAGGGTTAGGGATGAAAGCACATAGGAGAAAGAGATATTCTTGAATAACTTTTTTTGTGAAGGTCGGAGAGACTTGCAAGTAGGCTCTACCCCCACTAAATGGGGTAGCGCGCATCGATCGGTACCATCTTTGAGCTTCTCCGACTTTCGGAAGGGTTAGGGTTAGGGTTAGGGATGAAAGCACATAGGAGAAAGAGATATTCTTGAATAACTTTTTTTGTGAAGGTCGGAGAGACTTGAAAAGTGGTTGCATCTGGACTAATTTGGGTCCTGCAGATCGATTGGTACCATCCCCGAGCTTGTACGACCTTCGGAAGAGGTCGACCGACGAAATTCCCCCAAATCTGAGGAGATATTCTTGAATAACTTTTTTTGTGAAGGTCGGAGAGACTTGCAAGTAGGCTCTACCCCCACTAAATGGGGTTGCGCGCATCGATCGGTACCATCCTTGAGCTTCTCCGACTTTCGGAAGGGTTAGGGTTAGGGTTAGGGATGAAAGCACATAGGAGAAAGAGATATTCTTGAATAACTTTTTTTGTGAAGGTCGGAGAGACTTGAAAAGTGGTTGCATCTGGACTAATTTGGGTCCTGCGGATCGATTGGTACCATCCCCGAGCTTGTACGACCTTCGGAAGAGGTCGACCGACGAAATTCCCCCAAATCTGAGGAGATATTCTTGAATAACTTTTTTTGTGAACGTCGGAGAGACTTGCAAGTAGGCTCTACCCCCACTAAATGGGGTTGCGCGCATCGATCGGTACCATCCTTGAGCTTCTCCGACTTTCGGAAGGGTTAGGGTTAGGGTTAGGGATGAAAGCACATAGGAGAAAGAGATATTCTTGAATAACTTTTTTTGTGAAGGTCGGAGAGACTTGCAAGTAGGCTCTACCCCCACTAAATGGGGTAGCGCGCATCGATCGGTACCATCCTTGAGCTTCTCCGACTTTCGGAAGGGTTAGGGTTAGGGTTAGGGATGAAAGCACATAGGAGAAAGAGATATTCTTGAATAACTTTTTTTGTGAAGGTCGGAGAGACTTGCAAGTAGGCTCTACCCCCACTAAATGGGGTAGCGCGCATCGATCGGTACCATCTTTGAGCTTCTCCGACTTTCGGAAGGGTTAGGGTTAGGGTTAGGGATGAAAGCACATAGGAGAAAGAGATATTCTTGAATAACTTTTTTTGTGAAGGTCGGAGAGACTTGAAAAGTGGTTGCATCTGGACTAATTTGGGTCCTGCAGATCGATTGGTACCATCCCCGAGCTTGTACGACCTTCGGAAGAGGTCGACCGACGAAATTCCCCCAAATCTGAGGAGATATTCTTGAATAACTTTTTTTGTGAAGGTCGGAGAGACTTGCAAGTAGGCTCTACCCCCACTAAATGGGGTTGCGCGCATCGATCGGTACCATCCTTGAGCTTCTCCGACTTTCGGAAGGGTTAGGGTTAGGGTTAGGGATGAAAGCACATAGGAGAAAGAGATATTCTTGAATAACTTTTTTTGTGAAGGTCGGAGAGACTTGAAAAGTGGTTGCATCTGGACTAATTTGGGTCCTGCGGATCGATTGGTACCATCCCCGAGCTTGTACGACCTTCGGAAGAGGTCGACCGACGAAATTCCCCCAAATCTGAGGAGATATTCTTGAATAACTTTTTTTGTGAACGTCGGAGAGACTTGCAAGTAGGCTCTACCCCCACTAAATGGGGTTGCGCGCATCGATCGGTACCATCCTTGAGCTTCTCCGACTTTCGGAAGGGTTAGGGTTAGGGTTAGGGATGAAAGCACATAGGAGAAAGAGATATTCTTGAATAACTTTTTTTGTGAAGGTCGGAGAGACTTGCAAGTAGGCTCTACCCCCACTAAATGGGGTAGCGCGCATCGATCGGTACCATCCTTGAGCTTCTCCGACTTTCGGAAGGGTTAGGGTTAGGGTTAGGGATGAAAGCACATAGGAGAAAGAGATATTCTTGAATAACTTTTTTTGTGAAGGTCGGAGAGACTTGCAAGTAGGCTCTACCCCCACTAAATGGGGTAGCGCGCATCGATCGGTACCATCTTTGAGCTTCTCCGACTTTCGGAAGGGTTAGGGTTAGGGTTAGGGCTGAAAGCACATAGGAGAAAGAGATATTCTTGAATAACTTTTTTTGTGAAGGTCGGAGAGACTTGAAAAGTGGTTGCATCTGGACTAATTTGGGTCCTGCAGATCGATTGGTACCATCCCCGAGCTTGTACGACCTTCGGAAGAGGTCGACCGACGAAATTCCCCCAAATCTGAGGAGATATTCTTGAATAACTTTTTTTGTGAAGGTCGGAGAGACTTGCAAGTAGGCTCTACCCCCACTAAATGGGGTTGCGCGCATCGATCGGTACCATCCTTGAGCTTCTCCGACTTTCGGAAGGGTTAGGGTTAGGGTTAGGGATGAAAGCACATAGGAGAAAGAGATATTCTTGAATAACTTTTTTTGTGAAGGTCGGAGAGACTTGAAAAGTGGTTGCATCTGGACTAATTTGGGTCCTGCGGATCGATTGGTACCATCCCCGAGCTTGTACGACCTTCGGAAGAGGTCGACCGACGAAATTCCCCCAAATCTGAGGAGATATTCTTGAATAACTTTTTTTGTGAAGGTCGGAGAGACTTGCAAGTAGGCTCTACCCCCACTAAATGGGGTTGCGCGCATCGATCGGTACCATCCTTGAGCTTCTCCGACTTTCGGAAGGGTTAGGGTTAGGGTTAGGGATGAAAGCACATAGGAGAAAGAGATATTCTTGAATAACTTTTTTTGTGAAGGTCGGAGAGACTTGCAAGTAGGCTCTACCCCCACTAAATGGGGTAGCGCGCATCGATCGGTACCATCCTTGAGCTTCTCCGACTTTCGGAAGGGTTAGGGTTAGGGTTAGGGATGAAAGCACATAGGAGAAAGAGATATTCTTGAATAACTTTTTTTGTGAAGGTCGGAGAGACTTGGAAAGTGGTTGCATCTGGACTAATTTGGGTCCTGCGGATCGATTGGTACCATGCCCGAGCTTGTACGACCTTCGGAAGAGGTCGACCGACGAAATTCCCCCAAATCTGAGGAGATATTCTTGAATAACTTTTTTTGTGAAGGTCGGAGAGACTTGCAAGTAGGCTCTACCCCCACTAAATGGGGTAACGCGCATCGATCGGTACCATTCTTGAGCTTCTCCGACTTTCGGAAGGGTTAGGGTTAGGGTTAGGGATGAAAGCACATAGGAGAAAGAGATATTCTTGAATAACTTTTTTTGTAAAGGTCGGAGAGACTTGGAAAGTGGTTGCATCTGGACTAATTTGGGTCCTGCGGATCGATTGGTACCATCCCCGAGCTTGTACGACCTTCGGAAGAGGTCGACCGACGAAATTCCCCCAAATCTGAGGAGATATTCTTGAATAACTTTTTTTGTGAAGGTCGGAGAGACTTGCAAGTAGGCTCTACCCCCACTAAATGTGGTTGCGCGCATCGATCGGTACCATCCTTGAGCTTCTCCGACTTTCGGAAGGGTTAGGGTTAGGGTTAGGGATGAAAGCACATAGGAGAAAGAGATATTCTTGAATAACTTTTTTTGTGAAGGTCGGAGAGACTTGGAAAGTGGTTGCATCTGGACTAATTTGGGTCCTGCGGATCGATTGGTACCATGCCCGAGCTTGTACGACCTTCGGAAGAGGTCGACCGACGAAATTCCCCCAAATCTGAGGAGATATTCTTGAATAACTTTTTTTGTGAAGGTCGGAGAGACTTGCAAGTAGGCTCTACCCCCACTAAATGGGGTAGCGCGCATCGATCGGTACCATCCTTGAGCTTCTCTGACTTTCGGAAGGGTTAGGGTTAGGGTTAGGGATGAAAGCACATAGGAGAAAGAGATATTCTTGAATAACTTTTTTTGTAAAGGTCGGAGAGACTTGGAAAGTGGTTGCATCTGGACTAATTTGGGTCCTGCGGATCGATTGGTACCATCCCCGAGCTTGTACGACCTTCGGAAGAGGTCGACCGACGAAATTCCCCCAAATCTGAGGAGATATTCTTGAATAACTTTTTTTGTGAAGGTCGGAGAGACTTGCAAGTAGGCTCTACCCCCACTAAATGGGGTTGCGCGCATCGATCGGTACCATCCTTGAGCTTCTCCGACTTTCGGAAGGGTTAGGGTTAGGGTTAGGGATGAAAGCACATAGGAGAAAGAGATATTCTTGAATAACTTTTTTTGTGAAGGTCGGAGAGACTTGCAAGTAGGCTCTACCCCCACTAAATGGGGTAGCGCGCATCGATCGGTACCATCCTTGAGCTTCTCCGACTTTCGGAAGGGTTAGGGTTAGGGATGAAAGCACATAGGAGAAAGAGATATTCTTGAATAACTTTTTTTGTGAAGGTCGGAGAGACTTGGAAAGTGGTTGCATCTGGACTAATTTGGGTCCTGCGGATCGATTGGTACCATCCCCGAGCTTGTACGACCTTCGGAAGAGGTCGACCGACGAAATTCCCCCAAATCTGAGGAGATATTCTTGAATAACTTTTTTTGTGAAGGTCGGAGAGACTTGCAAGTAGGCTCTACCCCCACTAAATGGGGTTGCGCGCATCGATCGGTACCATCCTTGAGCTTCTCCGACTTTCGGAAGGGTTAGGGTTAGGGTTAGGGATGAAAGCACATAGGAGAAAGAGATATTCTTGAATAACTTTTTTTGTGAAGGTCGGAGAGACTTGAAAAGTGGTTGCATCTGGACTAATTTGGGTCCTGCGGATCGATTGGTACCATCCCCGAGCTTGTACGACCTTCGGAAGAGGTCGACCGACGAAATTCCCCCAAATCTGAGGAGATATTCTTGAATAACTTTTTTTGTGAAGGTCGGAGAGACTTGCAAGTAGGCTCTACCCCCACTAAATGGGGTTGCGCGCATCGATCGGTACCATCCTTGAGCTTCTCCGACTTTCGGAAGGGTTAGGGTTAGGGTTAGGGATGAAAGCACATAGGAGAAAGAGATATTCTTGAATAACTTTTTTTGTGAAGGTCGGAGAGACTTGAAAAGTGGTTGCATCTGGACTAATTTGGGTCCTGCGGATCGATTGGTACCATCCCCGAGCTTGTACGACCTTCGGAAGAGGTCGACCGACGAAATTCCCCCAAATCTGAGGAGATATTCTTGAATAACTTTTTTTGTGAAGGTCGGAGAGACTTGCAAGTAGGCTCTACCCCCACTAAATGGGGTTGCGCGCATCGATCGGTACCATCCTTGAGCTTCTCCGACTTTCGGAAGGGTTAGGGTTAGGGTTAGGGATGAAAGCACATAGGAGAAAGAGATATTCTTGAATAACTTTTTTTGTGAAGGTCGGAGAGACTTGCAAGTAGGCTCTACCCCCACTAAATGGGGTAGCGCGCATCGATCGGTACCATCTTTGAGCTTCTCCGACTTTCGGAAGGGTTAGGGTTAGGGTTAGGGATGAAAGCACATAGGAGAAAGAGATATTCTTGAATAACTTTTTTTGTGAAGGTCGGAGAGACTTGAAAAGTGGTTGCATCTGGACTAATTTGGGTCCTGCAGATCGATTGGTACCATCCCCGAGCTTGTACGACCTTCGGAAGAGGTCGACCGACGAAATTCCCCCAAATCTGAGGAGATATTCTTGAATAACTTTTTTTGTGAAGGTCGGAGAGACTTGCAAGTAGGCTCTACCCCCACTAAATGGGGTAGCGCGCATCGATCGGTACCATCCTTGAGCTTCTCCGACTTTCGGAAGGGTTAGGGTTAGGGTTAGGGATGAAAGCACATAGGAGAAAGAGATATTCTTGAATAACTTTTTTTGTGAAGGTCGGAGAGACTTGCAAGTAGGCTCTACCCCCACTAAATGGGGTAGCGCGCATCGATCGGTACCATCTTTGAGCTTCTCCGACTTTCGGAAGGGTTAGGGTTAGGGTTAGGGATGAAAGCACATAGGAGAAAGAGATATTCTTGAATAACTTTTTTTGTGAAGGTCGGAGAGACTTGAAAAGTGGTTGCATCTGGACTAATTTGGGTCCTGCGGATCGATTGGTACCATCCCCGAGCTTGTACGACCTTCGGAAGAGGTCGACCGACGAAATTCCCCCAAATCTGAGGAGATATTCTTGAATAACTTTTTTTGTGAAGGTCGGAGAGACTTGCAAGTAGGCTCTACCCCCACTAAATGGGGTTGCGCGCATCGATCGGTACCATCCTTGAGCTTCTCCGACTTTCGGAAGGGTTAGGGTTAGGGTTAGGGATGAAAGCACATAGGAGAAAGAGATATTCTTGAATAACTTTTTTTGTGAAGGTCGGAGAGACTTGAAAAGTGGTTGCATCTGGACTAATTTGGGTCCTGCAGATCGATTGGTACCATCCCCGAGCTTGTACGACCTTCGGAAGAGGTCGACCGACGAAATTCCCCCAAATCTGAGGAGATATTCTTGAATAACTTTTTTTGTGAAGGTCGGAGAGACTTGCAAGTAGGCTCTACCCCCACTAAATGGGGTTGCGCGCATCGATCGGTACCATCCTTGAGCTTCTCCGACTTTCGGAAGGGTTAGGGTTAGGGTTAGGGATGAAAGCACATAGGAGAAAGAGATATTCTTGAATAACTTTTTTTGTAAAGGTCGGAGAGACTTGCAAGTAGGCTCTACCCCCACTAAATGGGGTAGCGCGCATCGATCGGTACCATCTTTGAGCTTCTCCGACTTTCGGAAGGGTTAGGGTTAGGGTTAGGGATGAAAGCACATAGGAGAAAGAGATATTCTTGAATAACTTTTTTTGTGAAGGTCGGAGAGACTTGCAAGTAGGCTCTACCCCCACTAAATGGGGTAGCGCGCATCGATCGGTACCATCCTTGAGCTTCTCCGACTTTCGGAAGGGTTAGGGTTAGGGTTAGGGATGAAAGCACATAGGAGAAAGAGATATTCTTGAATAACTTTTTTTGTGAAGGTCGGAGAGACTTGGAAAGTGGTTGCATCTGGACTAATTTGGGTCCTGCGGATCGATTGGTACCATGCCCGAGCTTGTACGACCTTCGGAAGAGGTCGACCGACGAAATTCCCCCAAATCTGAGGAGATATTCTTGAATAACTTTTTTTGTGAAGGTCGGAGAGACTTGCAAGTAGGCTCTACCCCCACTAAATGGGGTAGCGCGCATCGATCGGTACCATCCTTGAGCTTCTCCGACTTTCGGAAGGGTTAGGGTTAGGGTTAGGGATGAAAGCACATAGGAGAAAGAGATATTCTTAAATAACTTTTTTTGTAAAGGTCGGAGAGACTTGGAAAGTGGTTGCATCTGGACTAATTTGGGTCCTGCAGATCGATTGGTACCATCCCCGAGCTTGTACGACCTTCGGAAGAGGTCGACCGACGAAATTCCCCCAAATCTGAGGAGATATTCTTGAATAACTTTTTTTGTGAAGGTCGGAGAGACTTGCAAGTAGGCTCTACCCCCACTAAATGGGGTTGCGCGCATCGATCGGTACCATCCTTGAGCTTCTCCGACTTTCGGAAGGGTTAGGGTTAGGGTTAGGGATGAAAGCACATAGGAGAAAGAGATATTCTTGAATAACTTTTTTTGTGAAGGTCGGAGAGACTTGCAAGTAGGCTCTACCCCCACTAAATGGGGTAGCGCGCATCGATCGGTACCATCCTTGAGCTTCTCCGACTTTCGGAAGGGTTAGGGTTAGGGTTAGGGATGAAAGCACATAGGAGAAAGAGATATTCTTGAATAACTTTTTTTGTGAAGGTCGGAGAGACTTGGAAAGTGGTTGCATCTGGACTAATTTGGGTCCTGCAGATCGATTGGTACCATCCCCGAGCTTGTACGACCTTCGGAAGAGGTCGACCGACGAAATTCCCCCAAATCTGAGGAGATATTCTTGAATAACTTTTTTTGTGAAGGTCGGAGAGACTTGCAAGTAGGCTCTACCCCCACTAAATAAGGTTGCGCGCATCGATCGGTACCATCCTTGAGCTTCTCCGACTTTCGGAAGGGTTAGGGTTAGGGTTAGGGATGAAAGCACATAGGAGAAAGAGATATTCTTGAATAACTTTTTTTGTGAAGGTCGGAGAGACTTGCAAGTAGGCTCTACTCCCACTAAATGGGGTAGCGCGCATCGATCGGTACCATCCTTGAGCTTCTCCGACTTTCGGAAGGGTTAGGGTTAGGGTTAGGGATGAAAGCACATAGGAGAAAGAGATATTCTTGAATAACTTTTTTTGTGAAGGTCGGAGAGACTTGCAAGTAGGCTCTACCCCCACTAAATGGGGTAGCGCGCATCGATCGGTACCATCCTTGAGCTTCTCCGACTTTCGGAAGGGTTAGGGTTAGGGTTAGGGATGAAAGCACATAGGAGAAAGAGATATTCTTGAATAACTTTTTTTGTGAAGGTCGGAGAGACTTGCAAGTAGGCTCTACCCCCACTAAATGGGGTAGCGCGCATCGATCGGTACCATCTTTGAGCTTCTCCGACTTTCGGAAGGGTTAGGGTTAGGGTTAGGGATGAAAGCACATAGGAGAAAGAGATATTCTTGAATAACTTTTTTTGTGAAGGTCGGAGAGACTTGCAAGTAGGCTCTACCCCCACTAAATGGGGTAGCGCGCATCGATCGGTACCATCCTTGAGCTTCTCCGACTTTCGGAAGGGTTAGGGTTAGGGTTAGGGATGAAAGCACATAGGAGAAAGAGATATTCTTGAATAACTTTTTTTGTGAAGGTCGGAGAGACTTGCAAGTAGGCTCTACCCCCACTAAATGGGGTAGCGCGCATCGATCGGTACCATCTTTGAGCTTCTCCGACTTTCGGAAGGGTTAGGGTTAGGGTTAGGGATGAAAGCACATAGGAGAAAGAGATATTCTTGAATAACTTTTTTTGTGAAGGTCGGAGAGACTTGCAAGTAGGCTCTACCCCCACTAAATGGGGTAGCGCGCATCGATCGGTACCATCCTTGAGCTTCTCCGACTTTCGGAAGGGTTAGGGTTAGGGTTAGGGATGAAAGCACATAGGAGAAAGAGATATTCTTGAATAACTTTTTTTGTGAAGGTCGGAGAGACTTGGAAAGTGGTTGCATCTGGACTAATTTGGGTCCTGCGGATCGATTGGTACCATGCCCGAGCTTGTACGACCTTCGGAAGAGGTCGACCGACGAAATTCCCCCAAATCTGAGGAGATATTCTTGAATAACTTTTTTTGTGAAGGTCGGAGAGACTTGCAAGTAGGCTCTACCCCCACTAAATGGGGTAGCGCGCATCGATCGGTACCATCCTTGAGCTTCTCCGACTTTCGGAAGGGTTAGGGTTAGGGTTAGGGATGAAAGCACATAGGAGAAAGAGATATTCTTGAATAACTTTTTTTGTAAAGGTCGGAGAGACTTGGAAAGTGGTTGCATCTGGACTAATTTGGGTCCTGCGGATCGATTGGTACCATCCCCGAGCTTGTACGACCTTCGGAAGAGGTCGACCGACGAAATTCCCCCAAATCTGAGGAGATATTCTTGAATAACTTTTTTTGTGAAGGTCGGAGAGACTTGCAAGTAGGCTCTACCCCCACTAAATGGGGTTGCACGCATCGATCGGTACCATCCTTGAGCTTCTCCGACTTTCGGAAGGGTTAGGGTTAGGGATGAAAGCACATAGGAGAAAGAGATATTCTTGAATAACTTTTTTTGTGAAGGTCGGAGAGACTTGCAAGTAGGCTCTACCCCCACTAAATGGGGTAGCGCGCATCGATCGGTACCATCCTTGAGCTTCTCCGACTTTCGGAAGGGTTAGGGTTAGGGTTAGGGATGAAAGCACATAGGAGAAAGAGATATTCTTGAATAACTTTTTTTGTGAAGGTCGGAGAGACTTGGAAAGTGGTTGCATCTGGACTAATTTGGGTCCTGCGGATCGATTGGTACCATCCCCGAGCTTGTACGACCTTCGGAAGAGGTCGACCGACGAAATTCCCCCAAATCTGAGGAGATATTCTTGAATAACTTTTTTTGTGAAGGTCGGAGAGACTTGCAAGTAGGCTCTACCCCCACTAAATGGGGTTGCGCGCATCGATCGGTACCATCCTTGAGCTTCTCCGACTTTCGGAAGGGTTAGGGTTAGGGTTAGGGATGAAAGCACATAGGAGAAAGAGATATTCTTGAATAACTTTTTTTGTGAAGGTCGGAGAGACTTGGAAAGTGGTTGCATCTGGACTAATTTGGGTCCTGCGGATCGATTGGTACCATCCCCGAGCTTGTACGACCTTCGGAAGAGGTCGACCGACGAAATTCCCCCAAATCTGAGGAGATATTCTTGAATAACTTTTTTTGTGAAGGTCGGAGAGACTTGCAAGTAGGCTCTACCCCCACTAAATGGGGTTGCGCGCATCGATCGGTACCATCCTTGAGCTTCTCCGACTTTCGGAAGGGTTAGGGTTAGGGTTAGGGATGAAAGCACATAGGAGAAAGAGATATTCTTGAATAACTTTTTTTGTAAAGGTCGGAGAGACTTGCAAGTAGGCTCTACCCCCACTAAATGGGGTAGCGCGCATCGATCGGTACCATCTTTGAGCTTCTCCGACTTTCGGAAGGGTTAGGGTTAGGGTTAGGGATGAAAGCACATAGGAGAAAGAGATATTCTTGAATAACTTTTTTTGTGAAGGTCGGAGAGACTTGCAAGTAGGCTCTACCCCCACTAAATGGGGTAGCGCGCATCGATCGGTACCATCCTTGAGCTTCTCCGACTTTCGGAAGGGTTAGGGTTAGGGTTAGGGATGAAAGCACATAGGAGAAAGAGATATTCTTGAATAACTTTTTTTGTGAAGGTCGGAGAGACTTGGAAAGTGGTTGCATCTGGACTAATTTGGGTCCTGCGGATCGATTGGTACCATGCCCGAGCTTGTACGACCTTCGGAAGAGGTCGACCGACGAAATTCCCCCAAATCTGAGGAGATATTCTTGAATAACTTTTTTTGTGAAGGTCGGAGAGACTTGCAAGTAGGCTCTACCCCCACTAAATGGGGTAGCGCGCATCGATCGGTACCATCCTTGAGCTTCTCCGACTTTCGGAAGGGTTAGGGTTAGGGTTAGGGATGAAAGCACATAGGAGAAAGAGATATTCTTAAATAACTTTTTTTGTAAAGGTCGGAGAGACTTGGAAAGTGGTTGCATCTGGACTAATTTGGGTCCTGCAGATCGATTGGTACCATCCCCGAGCTTGTACGACCTTCGGAAGAGGTCGACCGACGAAATTCCCCCAAATCTGAGGAGATATTCTTGAATAACTTTTTTTGTGAAGGTCGGAGAGACTTGCAAGTAGGCTCTACCCCCACTAAATGGGGTTGCGCGCATCGATCGGTACCATCCTTGAGCTTCTCCGACTTTCGGAAGGGTTAGGGTTAGGGTTAGGGATGAAAGCACATAGGAGAAAGAGATATTCTTGAATAACTTTTTTTGTGAAGGTCGGAGAGACTTGCAAGTAGGCTCTACCCCCACTAAATGGGGTAACGCGCATCGATCGGTACCATCCTTGAGCTTCTCCGACTTTCGGAAGGGTTAGGGTTAGGGTTAGGGATGAAAGCACATAGGAGAAAGAGATATTCTTGAATAACTTTTTTTGTGAAGGTCGGAGAGACTTGGAAAGTGGTTGCATCTGGACTAATTTGGGTCCTGCGGATCGATTGGTACCATCCCCGAGCTTGTACGACCTTCGGAAGAGGTCGACCGACGAAATTCCCCCAAATCTGAGGAGATATTCTTGAATAACTTTTTTTGTGAAGGTCGGAGAGACTTGCAAGTAGGCTCTACCCCCACTAAATGGGGTTGCGCGCATCGATCGGTACCATCCTTGAGCTTCTCCGACTTTCGGAAGGGTTAGGGTTAGGGTTAGGGATGAAAGCACATAGGAGAAAGAGATATTCTTGAATAACTTTTTTTGTGAAGGTCGGAGAGACTTGCAAGTAGGCTCTACTCCCACTAAATGGGGTAGCGCGCATCGATCGGTACCATCCTTGAGCTTCTCCGACTTTCGGAAGGGTTAGGGTTAGGGTTAGGGATGAAAGCACATAGGAGAAAGAGATATTCTTGAATAACTTTTTTTGTGAAGGTCGGAGAGACTTGCAAGTAGGCTCTACCCCCACTAAATGGGGTAGCGCGCATCGATCGGTACCATCCTTGAGCTTCTCCGACTTTCGGAAGGGTTAGGGTTAGGGTTAGGGATGAAAGCACATAGGAAAAAGAGATATTCTTGAATAACTTTTTTTGTGAAGGTCGGAGAGACTTGCAAGTAGGCTCTACCCCCACTAAATGGGGTAGCGCGCATCGATCGGTACCATCTTTGAGCTTCTCCGACTTTCGGAAGGGTTAGGGTTAGGGTTAGGGATGAAAGCACATAGGAGAAAGAGATATTCTTGAATAACTTTTTTTGTGAAGGTCGGAGAGACTTGCAAGTAGGCTCTACCCCCACTAAATGGGGTAGCGCGCATCGATCGGTACCATCCTTGAGCTTCTCCGACTTTCGGAAGGGTTAGGGTTAGGGTTAGGGATGAAAGCACATAGGAGAAAGAGATATTCTTGAATAACTTTTTTTGTGAAGGTCGGAGAGACTTGGAAAGTGGTTGCATCTGGACTAATTTGGGTCCTGCGGATCGATTGGTACCATGCCCGAGCTTGTACGACCTTCGGAAGAGGTCGACCGACGAAATTCCCCCAAATCTGAGGAGATATTCTTGAATAACTTTTTTTGTGAAGGTCGGAGAGACTTGCAAGTAGGCTCTACCCCCACTAAATGGGGTAGCGCGCATCGATCGGTACCATCCTTGAGCTTCTCCGACTTTCGGAAGGGTTAGGGTTAGGGTTAGGGATGAAAGCACATAGGAGAAAGAGATATTCTTGAATAACTTTTTTTGTAAAGGTCGGAGAGACTTGGAAAGTGGTTGCATCTGGACTAATTTGGGTCCTGCGGATCGATTGGTACCATCCCCGAGCTTGTACGACCTTCGGAAGAGGTCGACCGACGAAATTCCCCCAAATCTGAGGAGATATTCTTGAATAACTTTTTTTGTGAAGGTCGGAGAGACTTGCAAGTAGGCTCTACCCCCACTAAATGGGGTTGCACGCATCGATCGGTACCATCCTTGAGCTTCTCCGACTTTCGGAAGGGTTAGGGTTAGGGATGAAAGCACATAGGAGAAAGAGATATTCTTGAATAACTTTTTTTGTGAAGGTCGGAGAGACTTGCAAGTAGGCTCTACCCCCACTAAATGGGGTAGCGCGCATCGATCGGTACCATCCTTGAGCTTCTCCGACTTTCGGAAGGGTTAGGGTTAGGGTTAGGGATGAAAGCACATAGGAGAAAGAGATATTCTTGAATAACTTTTTTTGTGAAGGTCGGAGAGACTTGGAAAGTGGTTGCATCTGGACTAATTTGGGTCCTGCGGATCGATTGGTACCATCCCCGAGCTTGTACGACCTTCGGAAGAGGTCGACCGACGAAATTCCCCCAAATCTGAGGAGATATTCTTGAATAACTTTTTTTGTGAAGGTCGGAGAGACTTGCAAGTAGGCTCTACCCCCACTAAATGGGGTTGCGCGCATCGATCGGTACCATCCTTGAGCTTCTCCGACTTTCGGAAGGGTTAGGGTTAGGGTTAGGGATGAAAGCACATAGGAGAAAGAGATATTCTTGAATAACTTTTTTTGTGAAGGTCGGAGAGACTTGCAAGTAGGCTCTACTCCCACTAAATGGGGTAGCGCGCATCGATCGGTACCATCCTTGAGCTTCTCCGACTTTCGGAAGGGTTAGGGTTAGGGTTAGGGATGAAAGCACATAGGAGAAAGAGATATTCTTGAATAACTTTTTTTGTGAAGGTCGGAGAGACTTGCAAGTAGGCTCTACCCCCACTAAATGGGGTAGCGCGCATCGATCGGTACCATCCTTGAGCTTCTCCGACTTTCGGAAGGGTTAGGGTTAGGGTTAGGGATGAAAGCACATAGGAGAAAGAGATATTCTTGAATAACTTTTTTTGTGAAGGTCGGAGAGACTTGCAAGTAGGCTCTACCCCCACTAAATGGGGAAGCGCGCATCGATCGGTACCATCCTTGAGCTTCTCCGACTTTCGGAAGGGTTAGGGTTAGGGTTAGGGATGAAAGCACATAGGAGAAAGAGATATTCTTGAATAACTTTTTTTGTGAAGGTCGGAGAGACTTGGAAAGTGGTTGCATCTGGACTAATTTGGGTCCTGCGGATCGATTGGTACCATGCCCGAGCTTGTACGACCTTCGGAAGAGGTCGACCGACGAAATTCCCCCAAATCTGAGGAGATATTCTTGAATAACTTTTTTTGTGAAGGTCGGAGAGACTTGCAAGTAGGCTCTACCCCCACTAAATGGGGTAGCGCGCATCGATCGGTACCATCCTTGAGCTTCTCCGACTTTTGGAAGGGTTAGGGTTAGGGTTAGGGATGAAAGCACATAGGAGAAAGAGATATTCTTGAATAACTTTTTTTGTGAAGGTCGGAGAGACTTGCAAGTAGGCTCTACCCCCACTAAATGGGGTAGCGCGCATCGATCGGTACCATCCTTGAGCTTCTCCGACTTTCGGAAGGGTTAGGGTTAGGGTTAGGGATGAAAGCACATAGGAGAAAGAGATATTCTTGAATAACTTTTTTTGTGAAGGTCGGAGAGACTTGGAAAGTGGTTGCATCTGGACTAATTTGGGTCCTGCAGATCGATTGGTACCATCCCCGAGCTTGTACGACCTTCGGAAGAGGTCGACCGACGAAATTCCCCCAAATCTGAGGAGATATTCTTGAATAACTTTTTTTGTGAAGGTCGGAGAGACTTGCAGGTAGGCTCTACCCCCACTAAATGGGGTAGCGCGCATCGATCGGTACCATCCTTGAGCTTCTCCGACTTTCGGAAGGGTTAGGGTTAGGGTTAGGGATGAAAGCACATAGGAGAAAGAGATATTCTTGAATAACTTTTTTTGTGAAGGTCGGAGAGACTTGCAAGTAGGCTCTACCCCCACTAAATGGGGTAGCGCGCATCGATCGGTACGATCCTTGAGCTTCTCCGACTTTCGGAAGGGTTAGGGTTAGGGTTAGGGATGAAAGCACATAGGAGAAAGAGATATTCTTGAATAACTTTTTTTGTGAAGGTCGGAGAGACTTGAAAAGTGGTTGCATCTGGACTAATTTGGGTCCTGCGGATCGATTGGTACCATCCCCGAGCTTGTACGACCTTCGGAAGAGGTCGACCGACGAAATTCCCCCAAATCTGAGGAGATATTCTTGAATAACTTTTTTTGTGAAGGTCGGAGAGACTTGCAAGTAGGCTCTACCCCCACTAAATGGGGTTGCGCGCATCGATCGGTACCATCCTTGAGCTTCTCCGACTTTCGGAAGGGTTAGGGTTAGGGTTAGGGATGAAAGCACATAGGAGAAAGAGATATTCTTGAATAACTTTTTTTGTGAAGGTCGGAGAGACTTGCAAGTAGGCTCTACCCCCACTAAATGGGGTAGCGCGCATCGATCGGTACCATCCTTGAGCTTCTCCGACTTTCGGAAGGGTTAGGGTTAGGGTTAGGGATGAAAGCACATAGGAGAAAGAGATATTCTTGAATAACTTTTTTTGTGAAGGTCGGAGAGACTTGCAAGTAGGCTCTACCCCCACTAAATGGGGTAGCGCGCATCGATCGGTACCATCCTTGAGCTTCTCCGACTTTCGGAAGGGTTAGGGTTAGGGATGAAAGCACATAGGAGAAAGAGATATTCTTGAATAACTTTTTTTGTGAAGGTCGGAGAGACTTGGAAAGTGGTTGCATCTGGACTAATTTGGGTCCTGCGGATCGATTGGTACCATCCCCGAGCTTGTACGACCTTCGGAAGAGGTCGACCGACGAAATTCCCCCAAATCTGAGGAGATATTCTTGAATAACTTTTTTTGTGAAGGTCGGAGAGACTTGCAAGTAGGCTCTACCCCCACTAAATGGGGTTGCGCGCATCGATCGGTACCATCCTTGAGCTTCTCCGACTTTCGGAAGGGTTAGGGTTAGGGTTAGGGATGAAAGCACATAGGAGAAAGAGATATTCTTGAATAACTTTTTTTGTGAAGGTCGGAGAGACTTGGAAAGTGGTTGCATCTGGACTAATTTGGGTCCTGCGGATCGATTGGTACCATCCCCGAGCTTGTACGACCTTCGGAAGAGGTCGACCGACGAAATTCCCCCAAATCTGAGGAGATATTCTTGAATAACTTTTTTTGTGAAGGTCGGAGAGACTTGCAAGTAGGCTCTACCCCCACTAAATGGGGTTGCGCGCATCGATCGGTACCATCTTTGAGCTTCTCCGACTTTCGGAAGGGTTAGGGTTAGGGTTAGGGATGAAAGCACATAGGAGAAAGAGATATTCTTGAATAACTTTTTTTGTGAAGGTCGGAGAGACTTGAAAAGTGGTTGCATCTGGACTAATTTGGGTCCTGCGGATCGATTGGTACCATCCCCGAGCTTGTACGACCTTCGGAAGAGGTCGACCGACGAAATTCCCCCAAATCTGAGGAGATATTCTTGAATAACTTTTTTTGTGAAGGTCGGAGAGACTTGCAAGTAGGCTCTACCCCCACTAAATGGGGTTGCGCGCATCGATCGGTACCATCCTTGAGCTTCTCCGACTTTCGGAAGGGTTAGGGTTAGGGTTAGGGATGAAAGCACATAGGAGAAAGAGATATTCTTGAATAACTTTTTTTGTGAAGGTCGGAGAGACTTGGAAAGTGGTTGCATCTGGACTAATTTGGGTCCTGCGGATCGATTGGTACCATCCCCGAGCTTGTACGACCTTCGGAAGAGGTCGACCGACGAAATTCCCCCAAATCTGAGGAGATATTCTTGAATAACTTTTTTTGTGAAGGTCGGAGAGACTTGCAAGTAGGCTCTACCCCCACTAAATGGGGTTGCGCGCATCGATCGGTACCATCCTTGAGCTTCTCCGACTTTCGGAAGGGTTAGGGTTAGGGTTAGGGATGAAAGCACATAGGAGAAAGAGATATTCTTGAATAACTTTTTTTGTGAAGGTCGGAGAGACTTGCAAGTAGGCTCTACCCCCACTAAATGGGGTAGCGCGCATCGATCGGTACCATCCTTGAGCTTCTCCGACTTTCGGAAGGGTTAGGGTTAGGGTTAGGGATGAAAGCACATAGGAGAAAGAGATATTCTTGAATAACTTTTTTTGTGAAGGTCGGAGAGACTTGGAAAGTGGTTGCATCTGGACTAATTTGGGTCCTGCGGATCGATTGGTACCATCCCCGAGCTTGTACGACCTTCGGAAGAGGTCGACCGACGAAATTCCCCCAAATCTGAGGAGATATTCTTGAATAACTTTTTTTGTGAAGGTCGGAGAGACTTGCAAGTAGGCTCTACCCCCACTAAATGGGGTTGCGCGCATCGATCGGTACCATCCTTGAGCTTCTCCGACTTTCGGAAGGGTTAGGGTTAGGGTTAGGGATGAAAGCACATAGGAGAAAGAGATATTCTTGAATAACTTTTTTTGTGAAGGTCGGAGAGACTTGAAAAGTGGTTGCATCTGGACTAATTTGGGTCCTGCGGATCGATTGGTACCATCCCCGAGCTTGTACGACCTTCGGAAGAGGTCGACCGACGAAATTCCCCCAAATCTGAGGAGATATTCTTGAATAACTTTTTTTGTGAAGGTCGGAGAGACTTGCAAGTAGGCTCTACCCCCACTAAATGGGGTTGCGCGCATCGATCGGTACCATCCTTGAGCTTCTCCGACTTTCGGAAGGGTTAGGGTTAGGGTTAGGGATGAAAGCACATAGGAGAAAGAGATATTCTTGAATAACTTTTTTTGTGAAGGTCGGAGAGACTTGCAAGTAGGCTCTACCCCCACTAAATGGGGTAGCGCGCATCGATCGGTACCATCTTTGAGCTTCTCCGACTTTCGGAAGGGTTAGGGTTAGGGTTAGGGATGAAAGCACATAGGAGAAAGAGATATTCTTGAATAACTTTTTTTGTGAAGGTCGGAGAGACTTGAAAAGTGGTTGCATCTGGACTAATTTGGGTCCTGCAGATCGATTGGTACCATCCCCGAGCTTGTACGACCTTCGGAAGAGGTCGACCGACGAAATTCCCCCAAATCTGAGGAGATATTCTTGAATAACTTTTTTTGTGAAGGTCGGAGAGACTTGCAAGTAGGCTCTACCCCCACTAAATGGGGTTGCGCGCATCGATCGGTACCATCCTTGAGCTTCTCCGACTTTCGGAAGGGTTAGGGTTAGGGTTAGGGATGAAAGCACATAGGAGAAAGAGATATTCTTGAATAACTTTTTTTGTGAAGGTCGGAGAGACTTGCAAGTAGGCTCTACCCCCACTAAATGGGGTAGCGCGCATCGATCGGTACCATCTTTGAGCTTCTCCGACTTTCGGAAGGGTTAGGGTTAGGGTTAGGGATGAAAGCACATAGGAGAAAGAGATATTCTTGAATAACTTTTTTTGTGAAGGTCGGAGAGACTTGCAAGTAGGCTCTACCCCCACTAAATGGGGTAGCGCGCATCGATCGGTACCATCCTTGAGCTTCTCCGACTTTCGGAAGGGTTAGGGTTAGGGATGAAAGCACATAGGAGAAAGAGATATTCTTGAATAACTTTTTTTGTGAAGGTCGGAGAGACTTGGAAAGTGGTTGCATCTGGACTAATTTGGGTCCTGCGGATCGATTGGTACCATGCCCGAGCTTGTACGACCTTCGGAAGAGGTCGACCGACGAAATTCCCCCAAATCTGAGGAGATATTCTTGAATAACTTTTTTTGTGAAGGTCGGAGAGACTTGCAAGTAGGCTCTACCCCCACTAAATGGGGTAGCGCGCATCGATCGGTACCATCCTTGAGCTTCTCCGACTTTTGGAAGGGTTAGGGTTAGGGTTAGGGATGAAAGCACATAGGAGAAAGAGATATTCTTGAATAACTTTTTTTGTAAAGGTCGGAGAGACTTGGAAAGTGGTTGCATCTGGACTAATTTGGGTCCTGCGGATCGATTGGTACCATCCCCGAGCTTGTACGACCTTCGGAAGAGGTCGACCGACGAAATTCCCCCAAATCTGAGGAGATATTCTTGAATAACTTTTTTTGTGAAGGTCGGAGAGACTTGCAAGTAGGCTCTACCCCCACTAAATGGGGTTGCGCGCATCGATCGGTACCATCCTTGAGCTTCTCCGACTTTCGGAAGGGTTAGGGTTAGGGTTAGGGATGAAAGCACATAGGAGAAAGAGATATTCTTGAATAACTTTTTTTGTGAAGGTCGGAGAGACTTGCAAGTAGGCTCTACCCCCACTAAATGGGGTAGCGCGCATCGATCGGTACCATCCTTGAGCTTCTCCGACTTTCGGAAGGGTTAGGGTTAGGGTTAGGGATGAAAGCACATAGGAGAAAGAGATATTCTTGAATAACTTTTTTTGTGAAGGTCGGAGAGACTTGGAAAGTGGTTGCATCTGGACTAATTTGGGTCCTGCGGATCGATTGGTACCATCCCCGAGCTTGTACGACCTTCGGAAGAGGTCGACCGACGAAATTCCCCCAAATCTGAGGAGATATTCTTGAATAACTTTTTTTGTGAAGGTCGGAGAGACTTGCAAGTAGGCTCTACCCCCACTAAATGGGGTTGCGCGCATCGATCGGTACCATCCTTGAGCTTCTCCGACTTTCGGAAGGGTTAGGGTTAGGGTTAGGGATGAAAGCACATAGGAGAAAGAGATATTCTTGAATAACTTTTTTTGTGAAGGTCGGAGAGACTTGCAAGTAGGCTCTACTCCCACTAAATGGGGTAGCGCGCATCGATCGGTACCATCCTTGAGCTTCTCCGACTTTCGGAAGGGTTAGGGTTAGGGTTAGGGATGAAAGCACATAGGAGAAAGAGATATTCTTGAATAACTTTTTTTGTGAAGGTCGGAGAGACTTGCAAGTAGGCTCTACCCCCACTAAATGGGGTAGCGCGCATCGATCGGTACCATCCTTGAGCTTCTCCGACTTTCGGAAGGGTTAGGGTTAGGGTTAGGGATGAAAGCACATAGGAGAAAGAGATATTCTTGAATAACTTTTTTTGTGAAGGTCGGAGAGACTTGCAAGTAGGCTCTACCCCCACTAAATGGGGTAGCGCGCATCGATCGGTACCATCTTTGAGCTTCTCCGACTTTCGGAAGGGTTAGGGTTAGGGTTAGGGATGAAAGCACATAGGAGAAAGAGATATTCTTGAATAACTTTTTTTGTGAAGGTCGGAGAGACTTGCAAGTAGGCTCTACCCCACTAAATGGGGTAGCGCGCATCGATCGGTACCATCCTTGAGCTTCTCCGACTTTCGGAAGGGTTAGGGTTAGGGTTAGGGATGAAAGCACATAGGAGAAAGAGATATTCTTGAATAACTTTTTTTGTGAAGGTCGGAGAGACTTGGAAAGTGGTTGCATCTGGACTAATTTGGGTCCTGCGGATCGATTGGTACCATGCCCGAGCTTGTACGACCTTCGGAAGAGGTCGACCGACGAAATTCCCCCAAATCTGAGGAGATATTCTTGAATAACTTTTTTTGTGAAGGTCGGAGAGACTTGCAAGTAGGCTCTACCCCCACTAAATGGGGTAGCGCGCATCGATCGGTACCATCCTTGAGCTTCTCCGACTTTTGGAAGGGTTAGGGTTAGGGTTAGGGATGAAAGCACATAGGAGAAAGAGATATTCTTGAATAACTTTTTTTGTAAAGGTCGGAGAGACTTGGAAAGTGGTTGCATCTGGACTAATTTGGGTCCTGCGGATCGATTGGTACCATCCCCGAGCTTGTACGACCTTCGGAAGAGGTCGACCGACGAAATTCCCCCAAATCTGAGGAGATATTCTTGAATAACTTTTTTTGTGAAGGTCGGAGAGACTTGCAAGTAGGCTCTACCCCCACTAAATGGGGTTGCGCGCATCGATCGGTACCATCCTTGAGCTTTTCCGACTTTCGTAAGGGTTAGGGTTAGGGTTAGGGATGAAAGCACATAGGAGAAAGAGATATTCTTGAATAACTTTTTTTGTGAAGGTCGGAGAGACTTGCAAGTAGGCTCTACCCCCACTAAATGGGGTAGCGCGCATCGATCGGTACCATCCTTGAGCTTCTCCGACTTTCGGAAGGGTTAGGGTTAGGGTTAGGGATGAAAGCACATAGGAGAAAGAGATATTCTTGAATAACTTTTTTTGTGAAGGTCGGAGAGACTTGGAAAGTGGTTGCATCTGGACTAATTTGGGTCCTGCGGATCGATTGGTACCATCTCCGAGCTTGTACGACCTTCGGAAGAGGTCGACCGACGAAATTCCCCCAAATCTGAGGAGATATTCTTGAATAACTTTTTTTGTGAAGGTCGGAGAGACTTGCAAGTAGGCTCTACCCCCACTAAATGGGGTTGCGCACATCGATCGGTACCATCCTTGAGCTTCTCCGACTTTCGGAAGGGTTAGGGTTAGGGTTAGGGATGAAAGCACATAGGAGAAAGAGATATTCTTGAATAACTTTTTTTGTGAAGGTCGGAGAGACTTGCAAGTAGGCTCTACTCCCACTAAATGGGGTAGCGCGCATCGATCGGTACCATCCTTGAGCTTCTCCGACTTTCGGAAGGGTTAGGGTTAGGGTTAGGGATGAAAGCACATAGGAGAAAGAGATATTCTTAAAATAACTTTTTTTGTGAAGGTCGGAGAGACTTGCAAGTAGGCTCTACCCCCACTAAATGGGGTAGCGCGCATCGATCGGTACCATCCTTGAGCTTCTCCGACTTTCGGAAGGGTTAGGGTTAGGGTTAGGGATGAAAGCACATAGGAGAAAGAGATATTCTTGAATAACTTTTTTTGTGAAGGTCGGAGAGACTTGCAAGTAGGCTCTACCCCCACTAAATGGGGTAGCGCGCATCGATCGGTACCATCCTTGAGCTTCTCCGACTTTCGGAAGGGTTAGGGTTAGGGATGAAAGCACATAGGAGAAAGAGATATTCTTGAATAACTTTTTTTGTGAAGGTCGGAGAGACTTGGAAAGTGGTTGCATCTGGACTAATTTGGGTCCTGCGGATCGATTGGTACCATGCCCGAGCTTGTACGACCTTCGGAAGAGGTCGACCGACGAAATTCCCCCAAATCTGAGGAGATATTCTTGAATAACTTTTTTTGTGAAGGTCGGAGAGACTTGCAAGTAGGCTCTACCCCCACTAAATGGGGTTGCGCGCATCGATCGGTACCATCCTTGAGCTTCTCCGACTTTCGGAAGGGTTAGGGTTAGGGTTAGGGATGAAAGCACATAGGAGAAAGAGATATTCTTGAATAACTTTTTTTGTGAAGGTCGGAGAGACTTGCAAGTAGGCTCTACCCCCACTAAATGGGGTAGCGCGCATCGATCGGTACCATCTTTGAGCTTCTCCGACTTTCGGAAGGGTTAGGGTTAGGGTTAGGGATGAAAGCACATAGGAGAAAGAGATATTCTTGAATAACTTTTTTTGTGAAGGTCGGAGAGACTTGCAAGTAGGCTCTACCCCCACTAAATGGGGTAGCGCGCATCGATCGGTACCATCCTTGAGCTTCTCCGACTTTCGGAAGGGTTAGGGTTAGGGATGAAAGCACATAGGAGAAAGAGATATTCTTGAATAACTTTTTTTGTGAAGGTCGGAGAGACTTGGAAAGTGGTTGCATCTGGACTAATTTGGGTCCTGCGGATCGATTGGTACCATGCCCGAGCTTGTACGACCTTCGGAAGAGGTCGACCGACGAAATTCCCCCAAATCTGAGGAGATATTCTTGAATAACTTTTTTTGTGAAGGTCGGAGAGACTTGCAAGTAGGCTCTACCCCCACTAAATGGGGTAGCGCGCATCGATCGGTACCATCCTTGAGCTTCTCCGACTTTTGGAAGGGTTAGGGTTAGGGTTAGGGATGAAAGCACATAGGAGAAAGAGATATTCTTGAATAACTTTTTTTGTAAAGGTCGGAGAGACTTGGAAAGTGGTTGCATCTGGACTAATTTGGGTCCTGCGGATCGATTGGTACCATCCCCGAGCTTGTACGACCTTCGGAAGAGGTCGACCGACGAAATTCCCCCAAATCTGAGGAGATATTCTTGAATAACTTTTTTTGTGAAGGTCGGAGAGACTTGCAAGTAGGCTCTACCCCCACTAAATGGGGTTGCGCGCATCGATCGGTACCATCCTTGAGCTTCTCCGACTTTCGGAAGGGTTAGGGTTAGGGTTAGGGATGAAAGCACATAGGAGAAAGAGATATTCTTGAATAACTTTTTTTGTGAAGGTCGGAGAGACTTGCAAGTAGGCTCTACCCCCACTAAATGGGGTAGCGCGCATCGATCGGTACCATCCTTGAGCTTCTCCGACTTTCGGAAGGGTTAGGGTTAGGGTTAGGGATGAAAGCACATAGGAGAAAGAGATATTCTTGAATAACTTTTTTTGTGAAGGTCGGAGAGACTTGGAAAGTGGTTGCATCTGGACTAATTTGGGTCCTGCGGATCGATTGGTACCATCCCCGAGCTTGTACGACCTTCGGAAGAGGTCGACCGACGAAATTCCCCCAAATCTGAGGAGATATTCTTGAATAACTTTTTTTGTGAAGGTCGGAGAGACTTGCAAGTAGGCTCTACCCCCACTAAATGGGGTTGCGCGCATCGATCGGTACCATCCTTGAGCTTCTCCGACTTTCGGAAGGGTTAGGGTTAGGGTTAGGGATGAAAGCACATAGGAGAAAGAGATATTCTTGAATAACTTTTTTTGTGAAGGTCGGAGAGACTTGCAAGTAGGCTCTACTCCCACTAAATGGGGTAGCGCGCATCGATCGGTACCATCCTTGAGCTTCTCCGACTTTCGGAAGGGTTAGGGTTAGGGTTAGGGATGAAAGCACATAGGAGAAAGAGATATTCTTGAATAACTTTTTTTGTGAAGGTCGGAGAGACTTGCAAGTAGGCTCTACCCCCACTAAATGGGGTAGCGCGCATCGATCGGTACCATCCTTGAGCTTCTCCGACTTTCGGAAGGGTTAGGGTTAGGGTTAGGGATGAAAGCACATAGGAGAAAGAGATATTCTTGAATAACTTTTTTTGTGAAGGTCGGAGAGACTTGCAAGTAGGCTCTACCCCCACTAAATGGGGTAGCGCGCATCGATCGGTACCATCTTTGAGCTTCTCCGACTTTCGGAAGGGTTAGGGTTAGGGTTAGGGATGAAAGCACATAGGAGAAAGAGATATTCTTGAATAACTTTTTTTGTGAAGGTCGGAGAGACTTGCAAGTAGGCTCTACCCCACTAAATGGGGTAGCGCGCATCGATCGGTACCATCCTTGAGCTTCTCCGACTTTCGGAAGGGTTAGGGTTAGGGTTAGGGATGAAAGCACATAGGAGAAAGAGATATTCTTGAATAACTTTTTTTGTGAAGGTCGGAGAGACTTGGAAAGTGGTTGCATCTGGACTAATTTGGGTCCTGCGGATCGATTGGTACCATGCCCGAGCTTGTACGACCTTCGGAAGAGGTCGACCGACGAAATTCCCCCAAATCTGAGGAGATATTCTTGAATAACTTTTTTTGTGAAGGTCGGAGAGACTTGCAAGTAGGCTCTACCCCCACTAAATGGGGTAGCGCGCATCGATCGGTACCATCCTTGAGCTTCTCCGACTTTTGGAAGGGTTAGGGTTAGGGTTAGGGATGAAAGCACATAGGAGAAAGAGATATTCTTGAATAACTTTTTTTGTAAAGGTCGGAGAGACTTGGAAAGTGGTTGCATCTGGACTAATTTGGGTCCTGCGGATCGATTGGTACCATCCCCGAGCTTGTACGACCTTCGGAAGAGGTCGACCGACGAAATTCCCCCAAATCTGAGGAGATATTCTTGAATAACTTTTTTTGTGAAGGTCGGAGAGACTTGCAAGTAGGCTCTACCCCCACTAAATGGGGTTGCGCGCATCGATCGGTACCATCCTTGAGCTTTTCCGACTTTCGTAAGGGTTAGGGTTAGGGTTAGGGATGAAAGCACATAGGAGAAAGAGATATTCTTGAATAACTTTTTTTGTGAAGGTCGGAGAGACTTGCAAGTAGGCTCTACCCCCACTAAATGGGGTAGCGCGCATCGATCGGTACCATCCTTGAGCTTCTCCGACTTTCGGAAGGGTTAGGGTTAGGGTTAGGGATGAAAGCACATAGGAGAAAGAGATATTCTTGAATAACTTTTTTTGTGAAGGTCGGAGAGACTTGGAAAGTGGTTGCATCTGGACTAATTTGGGTCCTGCGGATCGATTGGTACCATCTCCGAGCTTGTACGACCTTCGGAAGAGGTCGACCGACGAAATTCCCCCAAATCTGAGGAGATATTCTTGAATAACTTTTTTTGTGAAGGTCGGAGAGACTTGCAAGTAGGCTCTACCCCCACTAAATGGGGTTGCGCACATCGATCGGTACCATCCTTGAGCTTCTCCGACTTTCGGAAGGGTTAGGGTTAGGGTTAGGGATGAAAGCACATAGGAGAAAGAGATATTCTTGAATAACTTTTTTTGTGAAGGTCGGAGAGACTTGCAAGTAGGCTCTACTCCCACTAAATGGGGTAGCGCGCATCGATCGGTACCATCCTTGAGCTTCTCCGACTTTCGGAAGGGTTAGGGTTAGGGTTAGGGATGAAAGCACATAGGAGAAAGAGATATTCTTAAAATAACTTTTTTTGTGAAGGTCGGAGAGACTTGCAAGTAGGCTCTACCCCCACTAAATGGGGTAGCGCGCATCGATCGGTACCATCCTTGAGCTTCTCCGACTTTCGGAAGGGTTAGGGTTAGGGTTAGGGATGAAAGCACATAGGAGAAAGAGATATTCTTGAATAACTTTTTTTGTGAAGGTCGGAGAGACTTGCAAGTAGGCTCTACCCCCACTAAATGGGGTAGCGCGCATCGATCGGTACCATCCTTGAGCTTCTCCGACTTTCGGAAGGGTTAGGGTTAGGGTTAGGGATGAAAGCACATAGGAGAAAGAGATATTCTTGAATAACTTTTTTTGTGAAGGTCGGAGAGACTTGGAAAGTGGTTGCATCTGGACTAATTTGGGTCCTGCGGATCGATTGGTACCATGCCCGAGCTTGTACGACCTTCGGAAGAGGTCGACCGACGAAATTCCCCCAAATCTGAGGAGATATTCTTGAATAACTTTTTTTGTGAAGGTCGGAGAGACTTGCAAGTAGGCTCTACCCCCACTAAATGGGGTAGCGCGCATCGATCGGTACCATCCTTGAGCTTCTCCGACTTTCGGAAGGGTTAGGGTTAGGGTTAGGGATGAAAGCACATAGGAGAAAGAGATATTCTTGAATAACTTTTTTTGTGAAGGTCGGAGAGACTTGCAAGTAGGCTCTACCCCCACTAAATGGGGTAGCGCGCATCGATCGGTACCATCCTTGAGCTTCTCCGACTTTCGGAAGGGTTAGGGTTAGGGTTAGGGATGAAAGCACATAGGAGAAAGAGATATTCTTGAATAACTTTTTTTGTGAAGGTCGGAGAGACTTGGAAAGTGGTTGCATCTGGACTAATTTGGGTCCTGCGGATCGATTGGTACCATGCCCGAGCTTGTACGACCTTCGGAAGAGGTCGACCGACGAAATTCCCCCAAATCTGAGGAGATATTCTTGAATAACTTTTTTTGTGAAGGTCGGAGAGACTTGCAAGTAGGCTCTACCCCCACTAAATGGGGTAGCGCGCATCGATCGGTACCATCCTTGAGCTTCTCCGACTTTCGGAAGGGTTAGGGTTAGGGTTAGGGATGAAAGCACATAGGAGAAAGAGATATTCTTGAATAACTTTTTTTGTAAAGGTCGGAGAGACTTGGAAAGTGGTTGCATCTGGACTAATTTGGGTCCTGCGGATCGATTGGTACCATCCCCGAGCTTGTACGACCTTCGGAAGAGGTCGACCGACGAAATTCCCCCAAATCTGAGGAGATATTCTTGAATAACGTTTTTTGTGAAGGTCGGAGAGACTTGCAAGTAGGCTCTACCCCCACTAAATGGGGTTGCGCGCATCGATCGGTACCATCCTTGAGCTTCTCCGACTTTCGGAAGGGTTAGGGTTAGGGTTAGGAATGAAAGCACATAGGAGAAAGAGATATTCTTGAATAACTTTTTTTGTGAAGGTCGGAGAGACTTGCAAGTAGGCTCTACCCCCACTAAATGGGGTAGCGCGCATCGATCGGTACCATCCTTGAGCTTCTCCGACTTTCGGAAGGGTTAGGGTTAGGGTTAGGGATGAAAGCACATAGGAGAAAGAGATATTCTTGAATAACTTTTTTTGTGAAGGTCGGAGAGACTTGCAAGTAGGCTCTACCCCCACTAAATGGGGTAGCGCGCATCGATCGGTACCATCCTTGAGCTTCTCCGACTTTCGGAAGGGTTAGGGTTAGGGTTAGGGATGAAAGCACATAGGAGAAAGAAATATTCTTGAATAACTTTTTTTGTGAAGGTCGGAGAGACTTGAAAAGTGGTTGCATCTGGACTAATTTGGGTCCTGCGGATCGATTGGTACCATCCCCGAGCTTGTACGACCTTCGGAAGAGGTCGACCGACGAAATTCCCCCAAATCTGAGGAGATATTCTTGAATAACTTTTTTTGTGAAGGTCGGAGAGACTTGCAAGTAGGCTCTACCCCCACTAAATGGGGTTGCGCGCATCGATCGGTACCATCCTTGAGCTTCTCCGACTTTCGGAAGGGTTAGGGTTAGGGTTAGGGATGAAAGCACATAGGAGAAAGAGATATTCTTGAATAACTTTTTTTGTGAAGGTCGGAGAGACTTGCAAGTAGGCTCTACCCCCACTAAATGGGGTAGCGCGCATCGATCGGTACCATCCTTGAGCTTCTCCGACTTTCGGAAGGGTTAGGGTTAGGGTTAGGGATGAAAGCACATAGGAGAAAGAGATATTCTTGAATAACTTTTTTTGTGAAGGTCGGAGAGACTTGAAAAGTGGTTGCATCTGGACTAATTTGGGTCCTGCAGATCGATTGGTACCATCCCCGAGCTTGTACGACCTTCGGAAGAGGTCGACCGACGAAATTCCCCCAAATCTGAGGAGATATTCTTGAATAACTTTTTTTGTGAAGGTCGGAGAGACTTGCAAGTAGGCTCTACCCCCACTAAATAGGGTTGCGCGCATCGATCGGTACCATCCTTGAGCTTCTCCGACTTTCGGAAGGGTTAGGGTTAGGGTTAGGGATGAAAGCACATAGGAGAAAGAGATATTCTTGAATAACTTTTTTTGTGAAGGTCGGAGAGACTTGCAAGTAGGCTCTACTCCCACTAAATGGGGTAGCGCGCATCGATCGGTACCATCCTTGAGCTTCTCCGACTTTCGGAAGGGTTAGGGTTAGGGTTAGGGATGAAAGCACATAGGAGAAAGAGATATTCTTGAATAACTTTTTTTGTGAAGGTCGGAGAGACTTGGAAAGTGGTTGCATCTGGACTAATTTGGGTCCTGCGGATCGATTGGTACCATCCCCGAGCTTGTACGACCTTCGGAAGAGGTCGACCGACGAAATTCCCCCAAATCTGAGGAGATATTCTTGAATAACTTTTTTTGTGAAGGTCGGAGAGACTTGCAAGTAGGCTCTACCCCCACTAAATAGGGTTGCGCGCATCGATCGGTACCATCCTTGAGCTTCTCCGACTTTCGGAAGGGTTAGGGTTAGGGTTAGGGATGAAAGCACATAGGAGAAAGAGATATTCTTGAATAACTTTTTTTGTGAAGGTCGGAGAGACTTGCAAGTAGGCTCTACTCCCACTAAATGGGGTAGCGCGCATCGATCGGTACCATCCTTGAGCTTCTCCGACTTTCGGAAGGGTTAGGGTTAGGGTTAGGGATGAAAGCACATAGGAGAAAGAGATATTCTTGAATAACGTTTTTTGTGAAGGTCGGAGAGACTTGCAAGTAGGCTCTACCCCCACTAAATGGGGTAGCGCGCATCGATCGGTACCATCCTTGAGCTTCTCCGACTTTCGGAAGGGTTAGGGTTAGGGTTAGGGATGAAAGCACATAGGAGAAAGAGATATTCTTGAATAACTTTTTTTGTGAAGGTCGGAGAGACTTGCAAGTAGGCTCTACCCCCACTAAATGGGGTAGCGCGCATCGATCGGTACCATCCTTGAGCTTCTCCGACTTTCGGAAGGGTTAGGGTTAGGGTTAGGGATGAAAGCACATAGGAGAAAGAGATATTCTTGAATAACTTTTTTTGTGAAGGTCGGAGAGACTTGGAAAGTGGTTGCATTTGGACTAATTTGGGTCCTGCGGATCGATTGGTACCATGCCCGAGCTTGTACGACCTTCGGAAGAGGTCGACCGACGAAATTCCCCCAAATCTGAGGAGATATTCTTGAATAACTTTTTTTGTGAAGGTCGGAGAGACTTGCAAGTAGGCTCTACCCCCACTAAATGGGGTAGCGCGCATCGATCGGTACCATCCTTGAGCTTCTCCGACTTTCGGAAGGGTTAGGGTTAGGGTTAGGGATGAAAGCACATAGGAGAAAGAGATATTCTTGAATAACTTTTTTTGTAAAGGTCGGTGAGACTTGGAAAGTGGTTGCATCTGGACTAATTTGGGTCCTGCGGATCGATTGGTACCATCCCCGAGCTTGTACGACCTTCGGAAGAGGTCGACCGACGAAATTCCCCCAAATCTGAGGAGATATTCTTGAATAACTTTTTTTGTGAAGGTCGGAGAGACTTGCAAGTAGGCTCTACCCCCACTAAATGGGGTTGCGCGCATCGATCGGTACCATCCTTGAGCTTCTCCGACTTTCGGAAGGGTTAGGGTTAGGGTTAGGAATGAAAGCACTTAGGAGAAAGAGATATTCTTGAATAACTTTTTTTGTGAAGGTCGGAGAGACTTGCAAGTAGGCTCTACCCCCACTAAATGGGGTAGCGCGCATCGATCAGTACCATCCTTGAGCTTCTCCGACTTTCGGAAGGGTTAGGGTTAGGGTTAGGGATGAAAGCACATAGGAGAAAGAGATATTCTTGAATAACTTTTTTTGTGAAGGTCGGAGAGACTTGGAAAGTGGTTGCATCTGGACTAATTTGGGTCCTGCAGATCGATTGGTACCATCCCCGAGCTTGTACGACCTTCGGAAGAGGTCGACCGACGAAATTCCCCCAAATCTGAGGAGATATTCTTGAATAACTTTTTTTGTGAAGGTCGGAGAGACTTGCAAGTAGGCTCTACCCCCACTAAATGGGGTTGCGCGCATCGATCGGTACCATCCTTGAGCTTCTCCGACTTTCGGAAGGGTTAGGGTTAGGGTTAGGGATGAAAGCACATAGGAGAAAGAGATATTCTTGAATAACTTTTTTTGTGAAGGTCGGAGAGACTTGAAAAGTGGTTGCATCTGGACTAATTTGGGTCCTGCGGATCGATTGGTACCATCCCCGAGCTTGTACGACCTTCGGAAGAGGTCGACCGACGAAATTCCCCCAAATCTGAGGAGATATTCTTGAATAACTTTTTTTGTGTAGGTCGGAGAGACTTGCAAGTAGGCTCTACCCCCACTAAATGGGGTTGCGCGCATCGATCGGTACCATCCTTGAGCTTCTCCGACTTTCGGAAGGGTTAGGGTTAGGGTTAGGGATGAAAGCACATAGGAGAAAGAGATATTCTTGAATAACTTTTTTTGTGAAGGTCGGAGAGACTTGCAAGTAGGCTCTACCCCCACTAAATGGGGTTGCGCGCATCGATCGGTACCATCCTTGAGCTTCTCCGACTTTCGGAAGGGTTAGGGTTAGGGTTAGGGATGAAAGCACATAGGAGAAAGAGATATTCTTGAATAACTTTTTTTGTGAAGGTCGGAGAGACTTGCAAGTAGGCTCTACCCCCACTAAATGGGGTAGCGCGCATCGATCGGTACCATCCTTGAGCTTCTCCGACTTTCGGAAGGGTTAGGGTTAGGGTTAGGGATGAAAGCACATAGGAGAAAGAGATATTCTTGAATAACTTTTTTTGTGAAGGTCGGAGAGACTTGGAAAGTGGTTGCATCTGGACTAATTTGGGTCCTGCGGATCGATTGGTACCATCCCCGAGCTTGTACGACCTTCGGAAGAGGTCGACCGACGAAATTCCCCCAAATCTGAGGAGATATTCTTGAATAACTTTTTTTGTGAAGGTCGGAGAGACTTGCAAGTAGGCTCTACCCCCACTAAATGGGGTTGCGCGCATCGATCGGTACCATCCTTGAGCTTCTCCGACTTTCGGAAGGGTTAGGGTTAGGGTTAGGGATGAAAGCACATAGGAGAAAGAGATATTCTTGAATAACTTTTTTTGTGAAGGTCGGAGAGACTTGAAAAGTGGTTGCATCTGGACTAATTTGGGTCCTGCGGATCGATTGGTACCATCCCCGAGCTTGTAAGACCTTCGGAAGAGGTCGACCGACGAAATTCCCCCAAATCTGAGGAGATATTCTTGAATAACTTTTTTTGTGAAGGTCGGAGAGACTTGCAAGTAGGCTCTACCCCCACTAAATGGGGTTGCGCGCATCGATCGGTACCATCCTTGAGCTTCTCCGACTTTCGGAAGGGTTAGGGTTAGGGTTAGGGATGAAAGCACATAGGAGAAAGAGATATTCTTGAATAACTTTTTTTGTGAAGGTCGGAGAGACTTGCAAGTAGGCTCTACCCCCACTAAATGGGGTAGCGCGCATCGATCGGTACCATCTTTGAGCTTCTCCGACTTTCGGAAGGGTTAGGGTTAGGGTTAGGGATGAAAGCACATAGGAGAAAGAGATATTCTTGAATAACTTTTTTTGTGAAGGTCGGAGAGACTTGCAAGTAGGCTCTACCCCCACTAAATGGGGTAGCGCGCATCGATCGGTACCATCCTTGAGCTTCTCCGACTTTCGGAAGGGTTAGGGTTAGGGTTAGGGATGAAAGCACATAGGAGAAAGAGATATTCTTGAATAACTTTTTTTGTGAAGGTCGGAGAGACTTGGAAAGTGGTTGCATCTGGACTAATTTGGGTCCTGCGGATCGATTGGTACCATCCCCGAGCTTGTACGACCTTCGGAAGAGGTCGACCGACGAAATTCCCCCAAATCTGAGGAGATATTCTTGAATAACTTTTTTTGTGAAGGTCGGAGAGACTTGCAAGTAGGCTCTACCCCCACTAAATGGGGTTGCGCGCATCGATCGGTACCATCCTTGAGCTTCTCCGACTTTCGGAAGGGTTAGGGTTAGGGTTAGGGATGAAAGCACATAGGAGAAAGAGATATTCTTGAATAACTTTTTTTGTGAAGGTCGGAGAGACTTGAAAAGTGGTTGCATCTGGACTAATTTGGGTCCTGCGGATCGATTGGTACCATCCCCGAGCTTGTAAGACCTTCGGAAGAGGTCGACCGACGAAATTCCCCCAAATCTGAGGAGATATTCTTGAATAACTTTTTTTGTGAAGGTCGGAGAGACTTGCAAGTAGGCTCTACCCCCACTAAATGGGGTTGCGCGCATCGATCGGTACCATCCTTGAGCTTCTCCGACTTTCGGAAGGGTTAGGGTTAGGGTTAGGGATGAAAGCACATAGGAGAAAGAGATATTCTTGAATAACTTTTTTTGTGAAGGTCGGAGAGACTTGCAAGTAGGCTCTACCCCCACTAAATGGGGTAGCGCGCATCGATCGGTACCATCTTTGAGCTTCTCCGACTTTCGGAAGGGTTAGGGTTAGGGTTAGGGATGAAAGCACATAGGAGAAAGAGATATTCTTGAATAACTTTTTTTGTGAAGGTCGGAGAGACTTGAAAAGTGGTTGCATCTGGACTAATTTGGGTCCTGCAGATCGATTGGTACCATCCCCGAGCTTGTACGACCTTCGGAAGAGGTCGACCGACGAAATTCCCCCAAATCTGAGGAGATATTCTTGAATAACTTTTTTTGTGAAGGTCGGAGAGACTTGCAAGTAGGCTCTACCCCCACTAAATGGGGTTGCGCGCATCGATCGGTACCATCCTTGAGCTTCTCCGACTTTCGGAAGGGTTAGGGTTAGGGTTAGGGATGAAAGCACATAGGAGAAAGAGATATTCTTGAATAACTTTTTTTGTGAAGGTCGGAGAGACTTGCAAGTAGGCTCTACTCCCACTAAATGGGGTAGCGCGCATCGATCGGTACCATCCTTGAGCTTCTCCGACTTTCGGAAGGGTTAGGGTTAGGGTTAGGGATGAAAGCACATAGGAGAAAGAGATATTCTTGAATACCTTTTTTTGTGAAGGTCGGAGAGACTTGCAAGTAGGCTCTACCCCCACTAAATGGGGTAGCGCGCATCGATCGGTACCATCCTTGAGCTTCTCCGACTTTCGGAAGGGTTAGGGTTAGGGATGAAAGCACATAGGAGAAAGAGATATTCTTGAATAACTTTTTTTGTGAAGGTCGGAGAGACTTGAAAAGTGGTTGCATCTGGACTAATTTGGGTCCTGCAGATCGATTGGTACCATCCCCGAGCTTGTACGACCTTCGGAAGAGGTCGACCGACGAAATTCCCCCAAATCTGAGGAGATATTCTTGAATAACTTTTTTTGTGAAGGTCGGAGAGACTTGCAAGTAGGCTCTACCCCCACTAAATGGGGTTGCGCGCATCGATCGGTACCATCCTTGAGCTTCTCCGACTTTCGGAAGGGTTAGGGTTAGGGTTAGGGATGAAAGCACATAGGAGAAAGAGATATTCTTGAATAACTTTTTTTGTGAAGGTCGGAGAGACTTGAAAAGTGGTTGCATCTGGACTAATTTGGGTCCTGCAGATCGATTGGTACCATCCCCGAGCTTGTACGACCTTCGGAAGAGGTCGACCGACGAAATTCCCCCAAATCTGAGGAGATATTCTTGAATAACTTTTTTTGTGAAGGTCGGAGAGACTTGCAAGTAGGCTCTACCCCCACTAAATGGGGTTGCGCGCATCGATCGGTACCATCCTTGAGCTTCTCCGACTTTCGGAAGGGTTAGGGTTAGGGTTAGGGATGAAAGCACATAGGAGAAAGAGATATTCTTGAATAACTTTTTTTGTGAAGGTCGGAGAGACTTGGAAAGTGGTTGCATCTGGACTAATTTGGGTCCTGCGGATCGATTGGTACCATCCCCGAGCTTGTACGACCTTCGGAAGAGGTCGACCGACGAAATTCCCCCAAATCTGAGGAGATATTCTTGAATAACTTTTTTTGTGAAGGTCGGAGAGACTTGCAAGTAGGCTCTACCCCCACTAAATGGGGTTGCGCGCATCGATCGGTACCATCCTTGAGCTTCTCCGACTTTCGGAAGGGTTAGGGTTAGGGTTAGGGATGAAAGCACATAGGAGAAAGAGATATTCTTGAATAACTTTTTTTGTGAAGGTCGGAGAGACTTGAAAAGTGGTTGCATCTGGACTAATTTGGGTCCTGCGGATCGATTGGTACCATCCCCGAGCTTGTAAGACCTTCGGAAGAGGTCGACCGACGAAATTCCCCCAAATCTGAGGAGATATTCTTGAATAACTTTTTTTGTGAAGGTCGGAGAGACTTGCAAGTAGGCTCTACCCCCACTAAATGGGGTTGCGCGCATCGATCGGTACCATCCTTGAGCTTCTCCGACTTTCGGAAGGGTTAGGGTTAGGGTTAGGGATGAAAGCACATAGGAGAAAGAGATATTCTTGAATAACTTTTTTTGTGAAGGTCGGAGAGACTTGCAAGTAGGCTCTACCCCCACTAAATGGGGTAGCGCGCATCGATCGGTACCATCTTTGAGCTTCTCCGACTTTCGGAAGGGTTAGGGTTAGGGTTAGGGATGAAAGCACATAGGAGAAAGAGATATTCTTGAATAACTTTTTTTGTGAAGGTCGGAGAGACTTGAAAAGTGGTTGCATCTGGACTAATTTGGGTCCTGCAGATCGATTGGTACCATCCCCGAGCTTGTACGACCTTCGGAAGAGGTCGACCGACGAAATTCCCCCAAATCTGAGGAGATATTCTTGAATAACTTTTTTTGTGAAGGTCGGAGAGACTTGCAAGTAGGCTCTGCCCCCACTAAATGGGGTTGCGCGCATCGATCGGTACCATCCTTGAGCTTCTCCGACTTTCGGAAGGGTTAGGGTTAGGGTTAGGGATGAAAGCACATAGGAGAAAGAGATATTCTTGAATAACTTTTTTTGTGAAGGTCGGAGAGACTTGCAAGTAGGCTCTACCCCCACTAAATGGGGTAGCGCGCATCGATCGGTACCATCCTTGAGCTTCTCCGACTTTCGGAAGGGTTAGGGTTAGGGTTAGGGATGAAAGCACATAGGAGAAAGAGATATTCTTGAATAACTTTTTTTGTGAAGGTCGGAGAGACTTGGAAAGTGGTTGCATCTGGACTAATTTGGGTCCTGCGGATCGATTGGTACCATCCCCGAGCTTGTACGACCTTCGGAAGAGGTCGACCGACGAAATTCCCCCAAATCTGAGGAGATATTCTTGAATAACTTTTTTTGTGAAGGTCGGAGAGACTTGCAAGTAGGCTCTACCCCCACTAAATGGGGTTGCGCGCATCGATCGGTACCATCCTTGAGCTTCTCCGACTTTCGGAAGGGTTAGGGTTAGGGTTAGGGATGAAAGCACATAGGAGAAAGAGATATTCTTGAATAACTTTTTTTGTGAAGGTCGGAGAGACTTGAAAAGTGGTTGCATCTGGACTAATTTGGGTCCTGCGGATCGATTGGTACCATCCCCGAGCTTGTAAGACCTTCGGAAGAGGTCGACCGACGAAATTCCCCCAAATCTGAGGAGATATTCTTGAATAACTTTTTTTGTGAAGGTCGGAGAGACTTGCAAGTAGGCTCTACCCCCACTAAATGGGGTTGCGCGCATCGATCGGTACCATCCTTGAGCTTCTCCGACTTTCGGAAGGGTTAGGGTTAGGGTTAGGGATGAAAGCACATAGGAGAAAGAGATATTCTTGAATAACTTTTTTTGTGAAGGTCGGAGAGACTTGCAAGTAGGCTCTACCCCCACTAAATGGGGTAGCGCGCATCGATCGGTACCATCTTTGAGCTTCTCCGACTTTCGGAAGGGTTAGGGTTAGGGTTAGGGATGAAAGCACATAGGAGAAAGAGATATTCTTGAATAACTTTTTTTGTGAAGGTCGGAGAGACTTGAAAAGTGGTTGCATCTGGACTAATTTGGGTCCTGCAGATCGATTGGTACCATCCCCGAGCTTGTACGACCTTCGGAAGAGGTCGACCGACGAAATTCCCCCAAATCTGAGGAGATATTCTTGAATAACTTTTTTTGTGAAGGTCGGAGAGACTTGCAAGTAGGCTCTACCCCCACTAAATGGGGTTGCGCGCATCGATCGGTACCATCCTTGAGCTTCTCCGACTTTCGGAAGGGTTAGGGTTAGGGTTAGGGATGAAAGCACATAGGAGAAAGAGATATTCTTGAATAACTTTTTTTGTGAAGGTCGGAGAGACTTGCAAGTAGGCTCTACTCCCACTAAATGGGGTAGCGCGCATCGATCGGTACCATCCTTGAGCTTCTCCGACTTTCGGAAGGGTTAGGGTTAGGGTTAGGGATGAAAGCACATAGGAGAAAGAGATATTCTTGAATAACTTTTTTTGTGAAGGTCGGAGAGACTTGCAAGTAGGCTCTACCCCCACTAAATGGGGTAGCGCGCATCGATCGGTACCATCCTTGAGCTTCTCCGACTTTCGGAAGGGTTAGGGTTAGGGTTAGGGATGAAAGCACATAGGAGAAAGAGATATTCTTGAATAACTTTTTTTGTGAAGGTCGGAGAGACTTGCAAGTAGGCTCTACCCCCACTAAATGGGGTAGCGCGCATCGATCGGTACCATCCTTGAGCTTCTCCGACTTTCGGAAGGGTTAGGGTTAGGGTTAGGGATGAAAGCACATAGGAGAAAGAGATATTCTTGAATAACTTTTTTTGTGAAGGTCGGAGAGACTTGCAAGTAGGCTCTACCCCCACTAAATGGGGTAGCGCGCATCGATCGGTACCATCTTTGAGCTTCTCCGACTTTCGGAAGGGTTAGGGTTAGGGTTAGGGATGAAAGCACATAGGAGAAAGAGATATTCTTGAATAACTTTTTTTGTGAAGGTCGGAGAGACTTGAAAAGTGGTTGCATCTGGACTAATTTGGGTCCTGCAGATCGATTGGTACCATCCCCGAGCTTGTACGACCTTCGGAAGAGGTCGACCGACGAAATTCCCCCAAATCTGAGGAGATATTCTTGAATAACTTTTTTTGTGAAGGTCGGAGAGACTTGCAAGTAGGCTCTACCCCCACTAAATGGGGTTGCGCGCATCGATCGGTACCATCCTTGAGCTTCTCCGACTTTCGGAAGGGTTAGGGTTAGGGTTAGGGATGAAAGCACATAGGAGAAAGAGATATTCTTGAATAACTTTTTTTGTGAAGGTCGGAGAGACTTGAAAAGTGGTTGCATCTGGACTAATTTGGGTCCTGCGGATCGATTGGTACCATCCGCGAGCTTGTACGACCTTCGGAAGAGGTCGACCGACGAAATTCCCCCAAATCTGAGGAGATATTCTTGAATAACTTTTTTTGTGAAGGTCGGAGAGACTTGCAAGTAGGCTCTACCCCCACTAAATGGGGTTGCGCGCATCGATCGGTACCATCCTTGAGCTTCTCCGACTTTCGGAAGGGTTAGGGTTAGGGTTAGGGATGAAAGCACATAGGAGAAAGAGATATTCTTGAATAACTTTTTTTGTGAAGGTCGGAGAGACTTGCAAGTAGGCTCTACCCCCACTAAATGGGGTAGCGCGCATCGATCGGTACCATCCTTGAGCTTCTCCGACTTTCGGAAGGGTTAGGGTTAGGGTTAGGGATGAAAGCACATAGGAGAAAGAGATATTCTTGAATAACTTTTTTTGTGAAGGTCGGAGAGACTTGCAAGTAGGCTCTACCCCCACTAAATGGGGTAGCGCGCATCGATCGGTACCATCTTTGAGCTTCTCCGACTTTCGGAAGGGTTAGGGTTAGGGTTAGGGCTGAAAGCACATAGGAGAAAGAGATATTCTTGAATAACTTTTTTTGTGAAGGTCGGAGAGACTTGAAAAGTGGTTGCATCTGGACTAATTTGGGTCCTGCAGATCGATTGGTACCATCCCCGAGCTTGTACGACCTTCGGAAGAGGTCGACCGACGAAATTCCCCCAAATCTGAGGAGATATTCTTGAATAACTTTTTTTGTGAAGGTCGGAGAGACTTGCAAGTAGGCTCTACCCCCACTAAATGGGGTTGCGCGCATCGATCGGTACCATCCTTGAGCTTCTCCGACTTTCGGAAGGGTTAGGGTTAGGGTTAGGGATGAAAGCACATAGGAGAAAGAGATATTCTTGAATAACTTTTTTTGTGAAGGTCGGAGAGACTTGAAAAGTGGTTGCATCTGGACTAATTTGGGTCCTGCGGATCGATTGGTACCATCCCCGAGCTTGTACGACCTTCGGAAGAGGTCGACCGACGAAATTCCCCCAAATCTGAGGAGATATTCTTGAATAACTTTTTTTGTGAAGGTCGGAGAGACTTGCAAGTAGGCTCTACCCCCACTAAATGGGGTTGCGCGCATCGATCGGTACCATCCTTGAGCTTCTCCGACTTTCGGAAGGGTTAGGGTTAGGGTTAGGGATGAAAGCACATAGGAGAAAGAGATATTCTTGAATAACTTTTTTTGTGAAGGTCGGAGAGACTTGCAAGTAGGCTCTACCCCCACTAAATGGGGTAGCGCGCATCGATCGGTACCATCCTTGAGCTTCTCCGACTTTCGGAAGGGTTAGGGTTAGGGTTAGGGATGAAAGCACATAGGAGAAAGAGATATTCTTAAATAACTTTTTTTGTAAAGGTCGGAGAGACTTGGAAAGTGGTTGCATCTGGACTAATTTGGGTCCTGCAGATCGATTGGTACCATCCCCGAGCTTGTACGACCTTCGGAAGAGGTCGACCGACGAAATTCCCCCAAATCTGAGGAGATATTCTTGAATAACTTTTTTTGTGAAGGTCGGAGAGACTTGCAAGTAGGCTCTACCCCCACTAAATGGGGTTGCGCGCATCGATCGGTACCATCCTTGAGCTTCTCCGACTTTCGGAAGGGTTAGGGTTAGGGTTAGGGATGAAAGCACATAGGAGAAAGAGATATTCTTGAATAACTTTTTTTGTGAAGGTCGGAGAGACTTGCAAGTAGGCTCTACCCCCACTAAATGGGGTAGCGCGCATCGATCGGTACCATCCTTGAGCTTCTCCGACTTTCGGAAGGGTTAGGGTTAGGGATGAAAGCACATAGGAGAAAGAGATATTCTTGAATAACTTTTTTTGTGAAGGTCGGAGAGACTTGGAAAGTGGTTGCATCTGGACTAATTTGGGTCCTGCGGATCGATTGGTACCATCCCCGAGCTTGTACGACCTTCGGAAGAGGTCGACCGACGAAATTCCCCCAAATCTGAGGAGATATTCTTGAATAACTTTTTTTGTGAAGGTCGGAGAGACTTGCAAGTAGGCTCTACCCCCACTAAATGGGGTTGCGCGCATCGATCGGTACCATCCTTGAGCTTCTCCGACTTTCGGAAGGGTTAGGGTTAGGGTTAGGGATGAAAGCACATAGGAGAAAGAGATATTCTTGAATAACTTTTTTTGTGAAGGTCGGAGAGACTTGCAAGTAGGCTCTACCCCCACTAAATGGGGTAGCGCGCATCGATCGGTACCATCCTTGAGCTTCTCCGACTTTCGGAAGGGTTAGGGTTAGGGTTAGGGATGAAAGCACATAGGAGAAAGAGATATTCTTAAATAACTTTTTTTGTAAAGGTCGGAGAGACTTGGAAAGTGGTTGCATCTGGACTAATTTGGGTCCTGCAGATCGATTGGTACCATCCCCGAGCTTGTACGACCTTCGGAAGAGGTCGACCGACGAAATTCCCCCAAATCTGAGGAGATATTCTTGAATAACTTTTTTTGTGAAGGTCGGAGAGACTTGCAAGTAGGCTCTACCCCCACTAAATGGGGTTGCGCGCATCGATCGGTACCATCCTTGAGCTTCTCCGACTTTCGGAAGGGTTAGGGTTAGGGTTAGGGATGAAAGCACATAGGAGAAAGAGATATTCTTGAATAACTTTTTTTGTGAAGGTCGGAGAGACTTGCAAGTAGGCTCTACCCCCACTAAATGGGGTAGCGCGCATCGATCGGTACCATCCTTGAGCTTCTCCGACTTTCGGAAGGGTTAGGGTTAGGGATGAAAGCACATAGGAGAAAGAGATATTCTTGAATAACTTTTTTTGTGAAGGTCGGAGAGACTTGGAAAGTGGTTGCATCTGGACTAATTTGGGTCCTGCGGATCGATTGGTACCATCCCCGAGCTTGTACGACCTTCGGAAGAGGTCGACCGACGAAATTCCCCCAAATCTGAGGAGATATTCTTGAATAACTTTTTTTGTGAAGGTCGGAGAGACTTGCAAGTAGGCTCTACCCCCACTAAATGGGGTTGCGCGCATCGATCGGTACCATCCTTGAGCTTCTCCGACTTTCGGAAGGGTTAGGGTTAGGGTTAGGGATGAAAGCACATAGGAGAAAGAGATATTCTTGAATAACTTTTTTTGTGAAGGTCGGAGAGACTTGCAAGTAGGCTCTACTCCCACTAAATGGGGTAGCGCGCATCGATCGGTACCATCCTTGAGCTTCTCCGACTTTCGGAAGGGTTAGGGTTAGGGTTAGGGATGAAAGCACATAGGAGAAAGAGATATTCTTGAATAACTTTTTTTGTGAAGGTCGGAGAGACTTGCAAGTAGGCTCTACCCCCACTAAATGGGGTAGCGCGCATCGATCGGTACCATCCTTGAGCTTCTCCGACTTTCGGAAGGGTTAGGGTTAGGGTTAGGGATGAAAGCACATAGGAGAAAGAGATATTCTTGAATAACTTTTTTTGTGAAGGTCGGAGAGACTTGCAAGTAGGCTCTACCCCCACTAAATGGGGTAGCGCGCATCGATCGGTACCATCTTTGAGCTTCTCCGACTTTCGGAAGGGTTAGGGTTAGGGTTAGGGATGAAAGCACATAGGAGAAAGAGATATTCTTGAATAACTTTTTTTGTGAAGGTCGGAGAGACTTGCAAGTAGGCTCTACCCCCACTAAATGGGGTAGCGCGCATCGATCGGTACCATCCTTGAGCTTCTCCGACTTTCGGAAGGGTTAGGGTTAGGGTTAGGGATGAAAGCACATAGGAGAAAGAGATATTCTTGAATAACTTTTTTTGTGAAGGTCGGAGAGACTTGGAAAGTGGTTGCATCTGGACTAATTTGGGTCCTGCGGATCGATTGGTACCATGCCCGAGCTTGTACGACCTTCGGAAGAGGTCGACCGACGAAATTCCCCCAAATCTGAGGAGATATTCTTGAATAACTTTTTTTGTGAAGGTCGGAGAGACTTGCAAGTAGGCTCTACCCCCACTAAATGGGGTAGCGCGCATCGATCGGTACCATCCTTGAGCTTCTCCGACTTTCGGAAGGGTTAGGGTTAGGGTTAGGGATGAAAGCACATAGGAGAAAGAGATATTCTTGAATAACTTTTTTTGTAAAGGTCGGAGAGACTTGGAAAGTGGTTGCATCTGGACTAATTTGGGTCCTGCGGATCGATTGGTACCATCCCCGAGCTTGTACGACCTTCGGAAGAGGTCGACCGACGAAATTCCCCCAAATCTGAGGAGATATTCTTGAATAACTTTTTTTGTGAAGGTCGGAGAGACTTGCAAGTAGGCTCTACCCCCACTAAATGGGGTTGCACGCATCGATCGGTACCATCCTTGAGCTTCTCCGACTTTCGGAAGGGTTAGGGTTAGGGATGAAAGCACATAGGAGAAAGAGATATTCTTGAATAACTTTTTTTGTGAAGGTCGGAGAGACTTGCAAGTAGGCTCTACCCCCACTAAATGGGGTAGCGCGCATCGATCGGTACCATCCTTGAGCTTCTCCGACTTTCGGAAGGGTTAGGGTTAGGGTTAGGGATGAAAGCACATAGGAGAAAGAGATATTCTTGAATAACTTTTTTTGTGAAGGTCGGAGAGACTTGCAAGTAGGCTCTACCCCCACTAAATGGGGTAGCGCGCATCGATCGGTACCATCCTTGAGCTTCTCCGACTTTCGGAAGGGTTAGGGTTAGGGTTAGGGATGAAAGCACATAGGAGAAAGAGATATTCTTGAATAACTTTTTTTGTGAAGGTCGGAGAGACTTGGAAAGTGGTTGCATCTGGACTAATTTGGGTCCTGCGGATCGATTGGTACCATGCCCGAGCTTGTACGACCTTCGGAAGAGGTCGACCGACGAAATTCCCCCAAATCTGAGGAGATATTCTTGAATAACTTTTTTTGTGAAGGTCGGAGAGACTTGCAAGTAGGCTCTACCCCCACTAAATGGGGTAGCGCGCATCGATCGGTACCATCCTTGAGCTTCTCCGACTTTCGGAAGGGTTAGGGTTAGGGTTAGGGATGAAAGCACATAGGAGAAAGAGATATTCTTGAATAACTTTTTTTGTGAAGGTCGGAGAGACTTGCAAGTAGGCTCTACCCCCACTAAATGGGGTAGCGCGCATCGATCAGTACCATCTTTGAGCTTCTCCGACTTTCGGAAGGGTTAGGGTTAGGGTTAGGGATGAAAGCACATAGGAGAAAGAGATATTCTTGAATAACTTTTTTTGTGAAGGTCGGAGAGACTTGAAAAGTGGTTGCATCTGGACTAATTTGGGTCCTGCGGATCGATTGGTACCATCCCCGAGCTTGTACGACCTTCGGAAGAGGTCGACCGACGAAATTCCCCCAAATCTGAGGAGATATTCTTGAATAACTTTTTTTGTGAAGGTCGGAGAGACTTGCAAGTAGGCTCTACCCCCACTAAATGGGGTTGCGCGCATCGATCGGTACCATCCTTGAGCTTCTCCGACTTTCGGAAGGGTTAGGGTTAGGGTTAGGGATGAAAGCACATAGGAGAAAGAGATATTCTTGAATAACTTTTTTTGTGAAGGTCGGAGAGACTTGCAAGTAGGCTCTACCCCCACTAAATGGGGTAGCGCGCATCGATCGGTACCATCCTTGAGCTTCTCCGACTTTCGGAAGGGTTAGGGTTAGGGTTAGGGATGAAAGCACATAGGAGAAAGAGATATTCTTGAATAACTTTTTTTGTGAAGGTCGGAGAGACTTGCAAGTAGGCTCTACCCCCACTAAATGGGGTAGCGCGCATCGATCGGTACCATCCTTGAGCTTCTCCGACTTTCGGAAGGGTTAGGGTTAGGGATGAAAGCACATAGGAGAAAGAGATATTCTTGAATAACTTTTTTTGTGAAGGTCGGAGAGACTTGGAAAGTGGTTGCATCTGGACTAATTTGGGTCCTGCGGATCGATTGGTACCATCCCCGAGCTTGTACGACCTTCGGAAGAGGTCGACCGACGAAATTCCCCCAAATCTGAGGAGATATTCTTGAATAACTTTTTTTGTGAAGGTCGGAGAGACTTGCAAGTAGGCTCTACCCCCACTAAATGGGGTTGCGCGCATCGATCGGTACCATCCTTGAGCTTCTCCGACTTTCGGAAGGGTTAGGGTTAGGGTTAGGGATGAAAGCACATAGGAGAAAGAGATATTCTTGAATAACTTTTTTTGTGAAGGTCGGAGAGACTTGGAAAGTGGTTGCATCTGGACTAATTTGGGTCCTGCGGATCGATTGGTACCATCCCCGAGCTTGTACGACCTTCGGAAGAGGTCGACCGACGAAATTCCCCCAAATCTGAGGAGATATTCTTGAATAACTTTTTTTGTGAAGGTCGGAGAGACTTGCAAGTAGGCTCTACCCCCACTAAATGGGGTTGCGCGCATCGATCGGTACCATCCTTGAGCTTCTCCGACTTTCGGAAGGGTTAGGGTTAGGGTTAGGGATGAAAGCACATAGGAGAAAGAGATATTCTTGAATAACTTTTTTTGTGAAGGTCGGAGAGACTTGAAAAGTGGTTGCATCTGGACTAATTTGGGTCCTGCGGATCGATTGGTACCATCCCCGAGCTTGTACGACCTTCGGAAGAGGTCGACCGACGAAATTCCCCCAAATCTGAGGAGATATTCTTGAATAACTTTTTTTGTGAAGGTCGGAGAGACTTGCAAGTAGGCTCTACCCCCACTAAATGGGGTTGCGCGCATCGATCGGTACCATCCTTGAGCTTCTCCGACTTTCGGAAGGGTTAGGGTTAGGGTTAGGGATGAAAGCACATAGGAGAAAGAGATATTCTTGAATAACTTTTTTTGTAAAGGTCGGAGAGACTTGCAAGTAGGCTCTACCCCCACTAAATGGGGTAGCGCGCATCGATCGGTACCATCTTTGAGCTTCTCCGACTTTCGGAAGGGTTAGGGTTAGGGTTAGGGATGAAAGCACATAGGAGAAAGAGATATTCTTGAATAACTTTTTTTGTGAAGGTCGGAGAGACTTGCAAGTAGGCTCTACCCCCACTAAATGGGGTAGCGCGCATCGATCGGTACCATCCTTGAGCTTCTCCGACTTTCGGAAGGGTTAGGGTTAGGGTTAGGGATGAAAGCACATAGGAGAAAGAGATATTCTTGAATAACTTTTTTTGTGAAGGTCGGAGAGACTTGGAAAGTGGTTGCATCTGGACTAATTTGGGTCCTGCGGATCGATTGGTACCATGCCCGAGCTTGTACGACCTTCGGAAGAGGTCGACCGACGAAATTCCCCCAAATCTGAGGAGATATTCTTGAATAACTTTTTTTGTGAAGGTCGGAGAGACTTGCAAGTAGGCTCTACCCCCACTAAATGGGGTAGCGCGCATCGATCGGTACCATCCTTGAGCTTCTCCGACTTTCGGAAGGGTTAGGGTTAGGGTTAGGGATGAAAGCACATAGGAGAAAGAGATATTCTTAAATAACTTTTTTTGTAAAGGTCGGAGAGACTTGGAAAGTGGTTGCATCTGGACTAATTTGGGTCCTGCAGATCGATTGGTACCATCCCCGAGCTTGTACGACCTTCGGAAGAGGTCGACCGACGAAATTCCCCCAAATCTGAGGAGATATTCTTGAATAACTTTTTTTGTGAAGGTCGGAGAGACTTGCAAGTAGGCTCTACCCCCACTAAATGGGGTTGCGCGCATCGATCGGTACCATCCTTGAGCTTCTCCGACTTTCGGAAGGGTTAGGGTTAGGGTTAGGGATGAAAGCACATAGGAGAAAGAGATATTCTTGAATAACTTTTTTTGTGAAGGTCGGAGAGACTTGGAAAGTGGTTGCATCTGGACTAATTTGGGTCCTGCGGATCGATTGGTACCATCCCCGAGCTTGTACGACCTTCGGAAGAGGTCGACCGACGAAATTCCCCCAAATCTGAGGAGATATTCTTGAATAACTTTTTTTGTGAAGGTCGGAGAGACTTGCAAGTAGGCTCTACCCCCACTAAATGGGGTTGCGCGCATCGATCGGTACCATCCTTGAGCTTCTCCGACTTTCGGAAGGGTTAGGGTTAGGGTTAGGGATGAAAGCACATAGGAGAAAGAGATATTCTTGAATAACTTTTTTTGTGAAGGTCGGAGAGACTTGAAAAGTGGTTGCATCTGGACTAATTTGGGTCCTGCGGATCGATTGGTACCATCCCCGAGCTTGTACGACCTTCGGAAGAGGTCGACCGACGAAATTCCCCCAAATCTGAGGAGATATTCTTGAATAACTTTTTTTGTGAAGGTCGGAGAGACTTGCAAGTAGGCTCTACCCCCACTAAATGGGGTTGCGCGCATCGATCGGTACCATCCTTGAGCTTCTCCGACTTTCGGAAGGGTTAGGGTTAGGGTTAGGGATGAAAGCACATAGGAGAAAGAAATATTCTTGAATAACTTTTTTTGTAAAGGTCGGAGAGACTTGCAAGTAGGCTCTACCCCCACTAAATGGGGTAGCGCGCATCGATCGGTACCATCTTTGAGCTTCTCCGACTTTCGGAAGGGTTAGGGTTAGGGTTAGGGATGAAAGCACATAGGAGAAAGAGATATTCTTGAATAACTTTTTTTGTGAAGGTCGGAGAGACTTGCAAGTAGGCTCTACCCCCACTAAATGGGGTAGCGCGCATCGATCGGTACCATCCTTGAGCTTCTCCGACTTTCGGAAGGGTTAGGGTTAGGGTTAGGGATGAAAGCACATAGGAGAAAGAGATATTCTTGAATAACTTTTTTTGTGAAGGTCGGAGAGACTTGGAAAGTGGTTGCATCTGGACTAATTTGGGTCCTGCGGATCGATTGGTACCATGCCCGAGCTTGTACGACCTTCGGAAGAGGTCGACCGACGAAATTCCCCCAAATCTGAGGAGATATTCTTGAATAACTTTTTTTGTGAAGGTCGGAGAGACTTGCAAGTAGGCTCTACCCCCACTAAATGGGGTAGCGCGCATCGATCGGTACCATCCTTGAGCTTCTCCGACTTTCGGAAGGGTTAGGGTTAGGGTTAGGGATGAAAGCACATAGGAGAAAGAGATATTCTTAAATAACTTTTTTTGTAAAGGTCGGAGAGACTTGGAAAGTGGTTGCATCTGGACTAATTTGGGTCCTGCAGATCGATTGGTACCATCCCCGAGCTTGTACGACCTTCGGAAGAGGTCGACCGACGAAATTCCCCCAAATCTGAGGAGATATTCTTGAATAACTTTTTTTGTGAAGGTCGGAGAGACTTGCAAGTAGGCTCTACCCCCACTAAATGGGGTAGCGCGCATCGATCGGTACCATCCTTGAGCTTCTCCGACTTTCGGAAGGGTTAGGGTTAGGGATGAAAGCACATAGGAGAAAGAGATATTCTTGAATAACTTTTTTTGTAAAGGTCGGAGAGACTTGGAAAGTGGTTGCATCTGGACTAATTTGGGTCCTGCGGATCGATTGGTACCATCCCCGAGCTTGTACGACCTTCGGAAGAGGTCGACCGACGAAATTCCCCCAAATCTGAGGAGATATTCTTGAATAACTTTTTTTGTGAAGGTCGGAGAGACTTGCAAGTAGGCTCTACCCCCACTAAATGGGGTTGCACGCATCGATCGGTACCATCCTTGAGCTTCTCCGACTTTCGGAAGGGTTAGGGTTAGGGATGAAAGCACATAGGAGAAAGAGATATTCTTGAATAACTTTTTTTGTGAAGGTCGGAGAGACTTGCAAGTAGGCTCTACCCCCACTAAATGGGGTAGCGCGCATCGATCGGTACCATCCTTGAGCTTCTCCGACTTTCGGAAGGGTTAGGGTTAGGGTTAGGGATGAAAGCACATAGGAGAAAGAGATATTCTTGAATAACTTTTTTTGTGAAGGTCGGAGAGACTTGCAAGTAGGCTCTACCCCCACTAAATGGGGTAGCGCGCATCGATCGGTACCATCCTTGAGCTTCTCCGACTTTCGGAAGGGTTAGGGTTAGGGTTAGGGATGAAAGCACATAGGAGAAAGAGATATTCTTGAATAACTTTTTTTGTGAAGGTCGGAGAGACTTGGAAAGTGGTTGCATCTGGACTAATTTGGGTCCTGCGGATCGATTGGTACCATGCCCGAGCTTGTACGACCTTCGGAAGAGGTCGACCGACGAAATTCCCCCAAATCTGAGGAGATATTCTTGAATAACTTTTTTTGTGAAGGTCGGAGAGACTTGCAAGTAGGCTCTACCCCCACTAAATGGGGTAGCGCGCATCGATCGGTACCATCCTTGAGCTTCTCCGACTTTCGGAAGGGTTAGGGTTAGGGTTAGGGATGAAAGCACATAGGAGAAAGAGATATTCTTGAATAACTTTTTTTGTGAAGGTCGGAGAGACTTGCAAGTAGGCTCTACCCCCACTAAATGGGGTAGCGCGCATCGATCAGTACCATCTTTGAGCTTCTCCGACTTTCGGAAGGGTTAGGGTTAGGGTTAGGGATGAAAGCACATAGGAGAAAGAGATATTCTTGAATAACTTTTTTTGTGAAGGTCGGAGAGACTTGAAAAGTGGTTGCATCTGGACTAATTTGGGTCCTGCGGATCGATTGGTACCATCCCCGAGCTTGTACGACCTTCGGAAGAGGTCGACCGACGAAATTCCCCCAAATCTGAGGAGATATTCTTGAATAACTTTTTTTGTGAAGGTCGGAGAGACTTGCAAGTAGGCTCTACCCCCACTAAATGGGGTTGCGCGCATCGATCGGTACCATCCTTGAGCTTCTCCGACTTTCGGAAGGGTTAGGGTTAGGGTTAGGGATGAAAGCACATAGGAGAAAGAGATATTCTTGAATAACTTTTTTTGTGAAGGTCGGAGAGACTTGCAAGTAGGCTCTACCCCCACTAAATGGGGTAGCGCGCATCGATCGGTACCATCCTTGAGCTTCTCCGACTTTCGGAAGGGTTAGGGTTAGGGTTAGGGATGAAAGCACATAGGAGAAAGAGATATTCTTGAATAACTTTTTTTGTGAAGGTCGGAGAGACTTGCAAGTAGGCTCTACCCCCACTAAATGGGGTAGCGCGCATCGATCGGTACCATCCTTGAGCTTCTCCGACTTTCGGAAGGGTTAGGGTTAGGGATGAAAGCACATAGGAGAAAGAGATATTCTTGAATAACTTTTTTTGTGAAGGTCGGAGAGACTTGGAAAGTGGTTGCATCTGGACTAATTTGGGTCCTGCGGATCGATTGGTACCATCCCCGAGCTTGTACGACCTTCGGAAGAGGTCGACCGACGAAATTCCCCCAAATCTGAGGAGATATTCTTGAATAACTTTTTTTGTGAAGGTCGGAGAGACTTGCAAGTAGGCTCTACCCCCACTAAATGGGGTTGCGCGCATCGATCGGTACCATCCTTGAGCTTCTCCGACTTTCGGAAGGGTTAGGGTTAGGGTTAGGGATGAAAGCACATAGGAGAAAGAGATATTCTTGAATAACTTTTTTTGTGAAGGTCGGAGAGACTTGGAAAGTGGTTGCATCTGGACTAATTTGGGTCCTGCAGATCGATTGGTACCATCCCCGAGCTTGTACGACCTTCGGAAGAGGTCGACCGACGAAATTCCCCCAAATCTGAGGAGATATTCTTGAATAACTTTTTTTGTGAAGGTCGGAGAGACTTGCAAGTAGGCTCTACCCCCACTAAATGGGGTTGCGCGCATCGATCGGTACCATCCTTGAGCTTCTCCGACTTTCGGAAGGGTTAGGGTTAGGGTTAGGGATGAAAGCACATAGGAGAAAGAGATATTCTTGAATAACTTTTTTTGTGAAGGTCGGAGAGACTTGAAAAGTGGTTGCATCTGGACTAATTTGGGTCCTGCGGATCGATTGGTACCATCCCCGAGCTTGTACGACCTTCGGAAGAGGTCGACCGACGAAATTCCCCCAAATCTGAGGAGATATTCTTGAATAACTTTTTTTGTGAAGGTCGGAGAGACTTGCAAGTAGGCTCTACCCCCACTAAATGGGGTTGCGCGCATCGATCGGTACCATCCTTGAGCTTCTCCGACTTTCGGAAGGGTTAGGGTTAGGGTTAGGGATGAAAGCACATAGGAGAAAGAGATATTCTTGAATAACTTTTTTTGTAAAGGTCGGAGAGACTTGCAAGTAGGCTCTACCCCCACTAAATGGGGTAGCGCGCATCGATCGGTACCATCTTTGAGCTTCTCCGACTTTCGGAAGGGTTAGGGTTAGGGTTAGGGATGAAAGCACATAGGAGAAAGAGATATTCTTGAATAACTTTTTTTGTGAAGGTCGGAGAGACTTGCAAGTAGGCTCTACCCCCACTAAATGGGGTAGCGCGCATCGATCGGTACCATCCTTGAGCTTCTCCGACTTTCGGAAGGGTTAGGGTTAGGGTTAGGGATGAAAGCACATAGGAGAAAGAGATATTCTTGAATAACTTTTTTTGTGAAGGTCGGAGAGACTTGGAAAGTGGTTGCATCTGGACTAATTTGGGTCCTGCGGATCGATTGGTACCATGCCCGAGCTTGTACGACCTTCGGAAGAGGTCGACCGACGAAATTCCCCCAAATCTGAGGAGATATTCTTGAATAACTTTTTTTGTGAAGGTCGGAGAGACTTGCAAGTAGGCTCTACCCCCACTAAATGGGGTAGCGCGCATCGATCGGTACCATCCTTGAGCTTCTCCGACTTTCGGAAGGGTTAGGGTTAGGGTTAGGGATGAAAGCACATAGGAGAAAGAGATATTCTTAAATAACTTTTTTTGTAAAGGTCGGAGAGACTTGGAAAGTGGTTGCATCTGGACTAATTTGGGTCCTGCAGATCGATTGGTACTATCCCCGAGCTTGTACGACCTTCGGAAGAGGTCGACCGACGAAATTCCCCCAAATCTGAGGAGATATTCTTGAATAACTTTTTTTGTGAAGGTCGGAGAGACTTGCAAGTAGGCTCTACCCCCACTAAATGGGGTTGCGCGCATCGATCGGTACCATCCTTGAGCTTCTCCGACTTTCGGAAGGGTTAGGGTTAGGGTTAGGGATGAAAGCACATAGGAGAAAGAGATATTCTTGAATAACTTTTTTTGTGAAGGTCGGAGAGACTTGGAAAGTGGTTGCATCTGGACTAATTTGGGTCCTGCAGATCGATTGGTACCATCCCCGAGCTTGTACGACCTTCGGAAGAGGTCGACCGACGAAATTCCCCCAAATCTGAGGAGATATTCTTGAATAACTTTTTTTGTGAAGGTCGGAGAGACTTGCAAGTAGGCTCTACCCCCACTAAATGGGGTTGCGCGCATCGATCGGTACCATCCTTGAGCTTCTCCGACTTTCGGAAGGGTTAGGGTTAGGGTTAGGGATGAAAGCACATAGGAGAAAGAGATATTCTTGAATAACTTTTTTTGTGAAGGTCGGAGAGACTTGAAAAGTGGTTGCATCTGGACTAATTTGGGTCCTGCGGATCGATTGGTACCATCCCCGAGCTTGTACGACCTTCGGAAGAGGTCGACCGACGAAATTCCCCCAAATCTGAGGAGATATTCTTGAATAACTTTTTTTGTGAAGGTCGGAGAGACTTGCAAGTAGGCTCTACCCCCACTAAATGGGGTTGCGCGCATCGATCGGTACCATCCTTGAGCTTCTCCGACTTTCGGAAGGGTTAGGGTTAGGGTTAGGGATGAAAGCACATAGGAGAAAGAGATATTCTTGAATAACTTTTTTTGTAAAGGTCGGAGAGACTTGCAAGTAGGCTCTACCCCCACTAAATGGGGTAGCGCGCATCGATCGGTACCATCTTTGAGCTTCTCCGACTTTCGGAAGGGTTAGGGTTAGGGTTAGGGATGAAAGCACATAGGAGAAAGAGATATTCTTGAATAACTTTTTTTGTGAAGGTCGGAGAGACTTGCAAGTAGGCTCTACCCCCACTAAATGGGGTAGCGCGCATCGATCGGTACCATCCTTGAGCTTCTCCGACTTTCGGAAGGGTTAGGGTTAGGGTTAGGGATGAAAGCACATAGGAGAAAGAGATATTCTTGAATAACTTTTTTTGTGAAGGTCGGAGAGACTTGGAAAGTGGTTGCATCTGGACTAATTTGGGTCCTGCGGATCGATTGGTACCATGCCCGAGCTTGTACGACCTTTGGAAGAGGTCGACCGACGAAATTCCCCCAAATCTGAGGAGATATTCTTGAATAACTTTTTTTGTGAAGGTCGGAGAGACTTGCAAGTAGGCTCTACCCCCACTAAATGGGGTAGCGCGCATCGATCGGTACCATCCTTGAGCTTCTCCGACTTTCGGAAGGGTTAGGGTTAGGGTTAGGGATGAAAGCACATAGGAGAAAGAGATATTCTTAAATAACTTTTTTTGTAAAGGTCGGAGAGACTTGGAAAGTGGTTGCATCTGGACTAATTTGGGTCCTGCAGATCGATTGGTACCATCCCCGAGCTTGTACGACCTTCGGAAGAGGTCGACCGACGAAATTCCCCCAAATCTGAGGAGATATTCTTGAATAACTTTTTTTGTGAAGGTCGGAGAGACTTGCAAGTAGGCTCTACCCCCACTAAATGGGGTTGCGCGCATCGATCGGTACCATCCTTGAGCTTCTCCGACTTTCGGAAGGGTTAGGGTTAGGGTTAGGGATGAAAGCACATAGGAGAAAGAGATATTCTTGAATAACTTTTTTTGTGAAGGTCGGAGAGACTTGCAAGTAGGCTCTACCCCCACTAAATGGGGTAGCGCGCATCGATCGGTACCATCCTTGAGCTTCTCCGACTTTCGGAAGGGTTAGGGTTAGGGTTAGGGATGAAAGCACATAGGAGAAAGAGATATTCTTGAATAACTTTTTTTGTGAAGGTCGGAGAGACTTGGAAAGTGGTTGCATCTGGACTAATTTGGGTCCTGCGGATCGATTGGTACCATCCCCGAGCTTGTACGACCTTCGGAAGAGGTCGACCGACGAAATTCCCCCAAATCTGAGGAGATATTCTTGAATAACTTTTTTTGTGAAGGTCGGAGAGACTTGCAAGTAGGCTCTACCCCCACTAAATAAGGTTGCGCGCATCGATCGGTACCATCCTTGAGCTTCTCCGACTTTCGGAAGGGTTAGGGTTAGGGTTAGGGATGAAAGCACATAGGAGAAAGAGATATTCTTGAATAACTTTTTTTGTGAAGGTCGGAGAGACTTGCAAGTAGGCTCTACTCCCACTAAATGGGGTAGCGCGCATCGATCGGTACCATCCTTGAGCTTCTCCGACTTTCGGAAGGGTTAGGGTTAGGGTTAGGGATGAAAGCACATAGGAGAAAGAGATATTCTTGAATAACTTTTTTTGTGAAGGTCGGAGAGACTTGCAAGTAGGCTCTACCCCCACTAAATGGGGTAGCGCGCATCGATCGGTACCATCCTTGAGCTTCTCCGACTTTCGGAAGGGTTAGGGTTAGGGTTAGGGATGAAAGCACATAGGAGAAAGAGATATTCTTGAATAACTTTTTTTGTGAAGGTCGGAGAGACTTGCAAGTAGGCTCTACCCCCACTAAATGGGGTAGCGCGCATCGATCGGTACCATCTTTGAGCTTCTCCGACTTTCGGAAGGGTTAGGGTTAGGGTTAGGGATGAAAGCACATAGGAGAAAGAGATATTCTTGAATAACTTTTTTTGTGAAGGTCGGAGAGACTTGCAAGTAGGCTCTACCCCCACTAAATGGGGTAGCGCGCATCGATCGGTACCATCCTTGAGCTTCTCCGACTTTCGGAAGGGTTAGGGTTAGGGTTAGGGATGAAAGCACATAGGAGAAAGAGATATTCTTGAATAACTTTTTTTGTGAAGGTCGGAGAGACTTGGAAAGTGGTTGCATCTGGACTAATTTGGGTCCTGCGGATCGATTGGTACCATGCCCGAGCTTGTACGACCTTTGGAAGAGGTCGACCGACGAAATTCCCCCAAATCTGAGGAGATATTCTTGAATAACTTTTTTTGTGAAGGTCGGAGAGACTTGCAAGTAGGCTCTACCCCCACTAAATGGGGTAGCGCGCATCGATCGGTACCATCCTTGAGCTTCTCCGACTTTCGGAAGGGTTAGGGTTAGGGTTAGGGATGAAAGCACATAGGAGAAAGAGATATTCTTAAATAACTTTTTTTGTAAAGGTCGGAGAGACTTGGAAAGTGGTTGCATCTGGACTAATTTGGGTCCTGCAGATCGATTGGTACCATCCCCGAGCTTGTACGACCTTCGGAAGAGGTCGACCGACGAAATTCCCCCAAATCTGAGGAGATATTCTTGAATAACTTTTTTTGTGAAGGTCGGAGAGACTTGCAAGTAGGCTCTACCCCCACTAAATGGGGTTGCGCGCATCGATCGGTACCATCCTTGAGCTTCTCCGACTTTCGGAAGGGTTAGGGTTAGGGTTAGGGATGAAAGCACATAGGAGAAAGAGATATTCTTGAATAACTTTTTTTGTGAAGGTCGGAGAGACTTGCAAGTAGGCTCTACCCCCACTAAATGGGGTAGCGCGCATCGATCGGTACCATCCTTGAGCTTCTCCGACTTTCGGAAGGGTTAGGGTTAGGGTTAGGGATGAAAGCACATAGGAGAAAGAGATATTCTTGAATAACTTTTTTTGTGAAGGTCGGAGAGACTTGGAAAGTGGTTGCATCTGGACTAATTTGGGTCCTGCGGATCGATTGGTACCATCCCCGAGCTTGTACGACCTTCGGAAGAGGTCGACCGACGAAATTCCCCCAAATCTGAGGAGATATTCTTGAATAACTTTTTTTGTGAAGGTCGGAGAGACTTGCAAGTAGGCTCTACCCCCACTAAATAAGGTTGCGCGCATCGATCGGTACCATCCTTGAGCTTCTCCGACTTTCGGAAGGGTTAGGGTTAGGGTTAGGGATGAAAGCACATAGGAGAAAGAGATATTCTTGAATAACTTTTTTTGTGAAGGTCGGAGAGACTTGCAAGTAGGCTCTACTCCCACTAAATGGGGTAGCGCGCATCGATCGGTACCATCCTTGAGCTTCTCCGACTTTCGGAAGGGTTAGGGTTAGGGTTAGGGATGAAAGCACATAGGAGAAAGAGATATTCTTGAATAACTTTTTTTGTGAAGGTCGGAGAGACTTGCAAGTAGGCTCTACCCCCACTAAATGGGGTAGCGCGCATCGATCGGTACCATCCTTGAGCTTCTCCGACTTTCGGAAGGGTTAGGGTTAGGGTTAGGGATGAAAGCACATAGGAGAAAGAGATATTCTTGAATAACTTTTTTTGTGAAGGTCGGAGAGACTTGCAAGTAGGCTCTACCCCCACTAAATGGGGTAGCGCGCATCGATCGGTACCATCTTTGAGCTTCTCCGACTTTCGGAAGGGTTAGGGTTAGGGTTAGGGATGAAAGCACATAGGAGAAAGAGATATTCTTGAATAACTTTTTTTGTGAAGGTCGGAGAGACTTGCAAGTAGGCTCTACCCCCACTAAATGGGGTAGCGCGCATCGATCGGTACCATCCTTGAGCTTCTCCGACTTTCGGAAGGGTTAGGGTTAGGGTTAGGGATGAAAGCACATAGGAGAAAGAGATATTCTTGAATAACTTTTTTTGTGAAGGTCGGAGAGACTTGGAAAGTGGTTGCATCTGGACTAATTTGGGTCCTGCGGATCGATTGGTACCATGCCCGAGCTTGTACGACCTTCGGAAGAGGTCGACCGACGAAATTCCCCCAAATCTGAGGAGATATTCTTGAATAACTTTTTTTGTGAAGGTCGGAGAGACTTGCAAGTAGGCTCTACCCCCACTAAATGGGGTAGCGCGCATCGATCGGTACCATCCTTGAGCTTCTCCGACTTTCGGAAGGGTTAGGGTTAGGGTTAGGGATGAAAGCACATAGGAGAAAGAGATATTCTTGAATAACTTTTTTTGTAAAGGTCGGAGAGACTTGGAAAGTTGTTGCATCTGGACTAATTTGGGTCCTGCGGATCGATTGGTACCATCCCCGAGCTTGTACGACCTTCGGAAGAGGTCGACCGACGAAATTCCCCCAAATCTGAGGAGATATTCTTGAATAACTTTTTTTGTGAAGGTCGGAGAGACTTGCAAGTAGGCTCTACCCCCACTAAATGGGGTTGCACGCATCGATCGGTACCATCCTTGAGCTTCTCCGACTTTCGGAAGGGTTAGGGTTAGGGATGAAAGCACATAGGAGAAAGAGATATTCTTGAATAACTTTTTTTGTGAAGGTCGGAGAGACTTGCAAGTAGGCTCTACCCCCACTAAATGGGGTAGCGCGCATCGATCGGTACCATCCTTGAGCTTCTCCGACTTTCGGAAGGGTTAGGGTTAGGGTTAGGGATGAAAGCACATAGGAGAAAGAGATATTCTTGAATAACTTTTTTTGTGAAGGTCGGAGAGACTTGGAAAGTGGTTGCATCTGGACTAATTTGGGTCCTGCGGATCGATTGGTACCATCCCCGAGCTTGTACGACCTTCGGAAGAGGTCGACCGACGAAATTCCCCCAAATCTGAGGAGATATTCTTGAATAACTTTTTTTGTGAAGGTCGGAGAGACTTGCAAGTAGGCTCTACCCCCACTAAATGGGGTTGCGCGCATCGATCGGTACCATCCTTGAGCTTCTCCGACTTTCGGAAGGGTTAGGGTTAGGGTTAGGGATGAAAGCACATAGGAGAAAGAGATATTCTTGAATAACTTTTTTTGTGAAGGTCGGAGAGACTTGGAAAGTGGTTGCATCTGGACTAATTTGGGTCCTGCGGATCGATTGGTACCATCCCCGAGCTTGTACGACCTTCGGAAGAGGTCGACCGACGAAATTCCCCCAAATCTGAGGAGATATTCTTGAATAACTTTTTTTGTGAAGGTCGGAGAGACTTGCAAGTAGGCTCTACCCCCACTAAATGGGGTTGCGCGCATCGATCGGTACCATCCTTGAGCTTCTCCGACTTTCGGAAGGGTTAGGGTTAGGGTTAGGGATGAAAGCACATAGGAGAAAGAGATATTCTTGAATAACTTTTTTTGTAAAGGTCGGAGAGACTTGCAAGTAGGCTCTACCCCCACTAAATGGGGTAGCGCGCATCGATCGGTACCATCTTTGAGCTTCTCCGACTTTCGGAAGGGTTAGGGTTAGGGTTAGGGATGAAAGCACATAGGAGAAAGAGATATTCTTGAATAACTTTTTTTGTGAAGGTCGGAGAGACTTGCAAGTAGGCTTTACCCCCACTAAATGGGGTAGCGCGCATCGATCGGTACCATCCTTGAGCTTCTCCGACTTTCGGAAGGGTTAGGGTTAGGGTTAGGGATGAAAGCACATAGGAGAAAGAGATATTCTTGAATAACTTTTTTTGTGAAGGTCGGAGAGACTTGGAAAGTGGTTGCATCTGGACTAATTTGGGTCCTGCGGATCGATTGGTACCATGCCCGAGCTTGTACGACCTTCGGAAGAGGTCGACCGACGAAATTCCCCCAAATCTGAGGAGATATTCTTGAATAACTTTTTTTGTGAAGGTCGGAGAGACTTGCAAGTAGGCTCTACCCCCACTAAATGGGGTAGCGCGCATCGATCGGTACCATCCTTGAGCTTCTCCGACTTTCGGAAGGGTTAGGGTTAGGGTTAGGGATGAAAGCACATAGGAGAAAGAGATATTCTTAAATAACTTTTTTTGTAAAGGTCGGAGAGACTTGGAAAGTGGTTGCATCTGGACTAATTTGGGTCCTGCAGATCGATTGGTACCATCCCCGAGCTTGTACGACCTTCGGAAGAGGTCGACCGACGAAATTCCCCCAAATCTGAGGAGATATTCTTGAATAACTTTTTTTGTGAAGGTCGGAGAGACTTGCAAGTAGGCTCTACCCCCACTAAATGGGGTTGCGCGCATCGATCGGTACCATCCTTGAGCTTCTCCGACTTTCGGAAGGGTTAGGGTTAGGGTTAGGGATGAAAGCACATAGGAGAAAGAGATATTCTTGAATAACTTTTTTTGTGAAGGTCGGAGAGACTTGCAAGTAGGCTCTACCCCCACTAAATGGGGTAGCGCGCATCGATCGGTACCATCCTTGAGCTTCTCCGACTTTCGGAAGGGTTAGGGTTAGGGTTAGGGATGAAAGCACATAGGAGAAAGAGATATTCTTGAATAACTTTTTTTGTGAAGGTCGGAGAGACTTGGAAAGTGGTTGCATCTGGACTAATTTGGGTCCTGCGGATCGATTGGTACCATCCCCGAGCTTGTACGACCTTCGGAAGAGGTCGACCGACGAAATTCCCCCAAATCTGAGGAGATATTCTTGAATAACTTTTTTTGTGAAGGTCGGAGAGACTTGCAAGTAGGCTCTACCCCCACTAAATGGGGTTGCGCGCATCGATCGGTACCATCCTTGAGCTTCTCCGACTTTCGGAAGGGTTAGGGTTAGGGTTAGGGATGAAAGCACATAGGAGAAAGAGATATTCTTGAATAACTTTTTTTGTGAAGGTCGGAGAGACTTGCAAGTAGGCTCTACTCCCACTAAATGGGGTAGCGCGCATCGATCGGTACCATCCTTGAGCTTCTCCGACTTTCGGAAGGGTTAGGGTTAGGGTTAGGGATGAAAGCACATAGGAGAAAGAGATATTCTTGAATAACTTTTTTTGTGAAAGTCGGAGAGACTTGCAAGTAGGCTCTACCCCCACTAAATGGGGTAGCGCGCATCGATCGGTACCATCCTTGAGCTTCTCCGACTTTCGGAAGGGTTAGGGTTAGGGTTAGGGATGAAAGCACATAGGAAAAAGAGATATTCTTGAATAACTTTTTTTGTGAAGGTCGGAGAGACTTGCAAGTAGGCTCTACCCCCACTAAATGGGGTAGCGCGCATCGATCGGTACCATCTTTGAGCTTCTCCGACTTTCGGAAGGGTTAGGGTTAGGGTTAGGGATGAAAGCACATAGGAGAAAGAGATATTCTTGAATAACTTTTTTTGTGAAGGTCGGAGAGACTTGCAAGTAGGCTCTACCCCCACTAAATGGGGTAGCGCGCATCGATCGGTACCATCCTTGAGCTTCTCCGACTTTCGGAAGGGTTAGGGTTAGGGTTAGGGATGAAAGCACATAGGAGAAAGAGATATTCTTGAATAACTTTTTTTGTGAAGGTCGGAGAGACTTGGAAAGTGGTTGCATCTGGACTAATTTGGGTCCTGCGGATCGATTGGTACCATGCCCGAGCTTGTACGACCTTCGGAAGAGGTCGACCGACGAAATTCCCCCAAATCTGAGGAGATATTCTTGAATAACTTTTTTTGTGAAGGTCGGAGAGACTTGCAAGTAGGCTCTACCCCCACTAAATGGGGTAGCGCGCATCGATCGGTACCATCCTTGAGCTTCTCCGACTTTCGGAAGGGTTAGGGTTAGGGTTAGGGATGAAAGCACATAGGAGAAAGAGATATTCTTGAATAACTTTTTTTGTAAAGGTCGGAGAGACTTGGAAAGTGGTTGCATCTGGACTAATTTGGGTCCTGCGGATCGATTGGTACCATCCCCGAGCTTGTACGACCTTCGGAAGAGGTCGACCGACGAAATTCCCCCAAATCTGAGGAGATATTCTTGAATAACTTTTTTTGTGAAGGTCGGAGAGACTTGCAAGTAGGCTCTACCCCCACTAAATGGGGTTGCACGCATCGATCGGTACCATCCTTGAGCTTCTCCGACTTTCGGAAGGGTTAGGGTTAGGGATGAAAGCACATAGGAGAAAGAGATATTCTTGAATAACTTTTTTTGTGAAGGTCGGAGAGACTTGCAAGTAGGCTCTACCCCCACTAAATGGGGTAGCGCGCATCGATCGGTACCATCCTTGAGCTTCTCCGACTTTCGGAAGGGTTAGGGTTAGGGTTAGGGATGAAAGCACATAGGAGAAAGAGATATTCTTGAATAACTTTTTTTGTGAAGGTCGGAGAGACTTGGAAAGTGGTTGCATCTGGACTAATTTGGGTCCTGCGGATCGATTGGTACCATCCCCGAGCTTGTACGACCTTCGGAAGAGGTCGACCGACGAAATTCCCCCAAATCTGAGGAGATATTCTTGAATAACTTTTTTTGTGAAGGTCGGAGAGACTTGCAAGTAGGCTCTACCCCCACTAAATGGGGTTGCGCGCATCGATCGGTACCATCCTTGAGCTTCTCCGACTTTCGGAAGGGTTAGGGTTAGGGTTAGGGATGAAAGCACATAGGAGAAAGAGATATTCTTGAATAACTTTTTTTGTGAAGGTCGGAGAGACTTGCAAGTAGGCTCTACTCCCACTAAATGGGGTAGCGCGCATCGATCGGTACCATCCTTGAGCTTCTCCGACTTTCGGAAGGGTTAGGGTTAGGGTTAGGGATGAAAGCACATAGGAGAAAGAGATATTCTTGAATAACTTTTTTTGTGAAGGTCGGAGAGACTTGCAAGTAGGCTCTACCCCCACTAAATGGGGTAGCGCGCATCGATCGGTACCATCCTTGAGCTTCTCCGACTTTCGGAAGGGTTAGGGTTAGGGTTAGGGATGAAAGCACATAGGAGAAAGAGATATTCTTGAATAACTTTTTTTGTGAAGGTCGGAGAGACTTGCAAGTAGGCTCTACCCCCACTAAATGGGGAAGCGCGCATCGATCGGTACCATCCTTGAGCTTCTCCGACTTTCGGAAGGGTTAGGGTTAGGGTTAGGGATGAAAGCACATAGGAGAAAGAGATATTCTTGAATAACTTTTTTTGTGAAGGTCGGAGAGACTTGGAAAGTGGTTGCATCTGGACTAATTTGGGTCCTGCGGATCGATTGGTACCATGCCCGAGCTTGTACGACCTTCGGAAGAGGTCGACCGACGAAATTCCCCCAAATCTGAGGAGATATTCTTGAATAACTTTTTTTGTGAAGGTCGGAGAGACTTGCAAGTAGGCTCTACCCCCACTAAATGGGGTAGCGCGCATCGATCGGTACCATCCTTGAGCTTCTCCGACTTTCGGAAGGGTTAGGGTTAGGGTTAGGGATGAAAGCACATAGGAGAAAGAGATATTCTTGAATAACTTTTTTTGTGAAGGTCGGAGAGACTTGCAAGTAGGCTCTACCCCCACTAAATGGGGTAGCGCGCATCGATCGGTACCATCCTTGAGCTTCTCCGACTTTCGGAAGGGTTAGGGTTAGGGTTAGGGATGAAAGCACATAGGAGAAAGAGATATTCTTGAATAACTTTTTTTGTGAAGGTCGGAGAGACTTGGAAAGTGGTTGCATCTGGACTAATTTGGGTCCTGCGGATCGATTGGTACCATCCCCGAGCTTGTACGACCTTCGGAAGAGGTCGACCGACGAAATTCCCCCAAATCTGAGGAGATATTCTTGAATAACTTTTTTTGTGAAGGTCGGAGAGACTTGCAGGTAGGCTCTACCCCCACTAAATGGGGTAGCGCGCATCGATCGGTACCATCCTTGAGCTTCTCCGACTTTCGGAAGGGTTAGGGTTAGGGTTAGGGATGAAAGCACATAGGAGAAAGAGATATTCTTGAATAACTTTTTTTGTGAAGGTCGGAGAGACTTGCAAGTAGGCTCTACCCCCACTAAATGGGGTAGCGCGCATCGATCGGTACCATCCTTGAGCTTCTCCGACTTTCGGAAGGGTTAGGGTTAGGGTTAGGGATGAAAGCACATAGGAGAAAGAGATATTCTTGAATAACTTTTTTTGTGAAGGTCGGAGAGACTTGCAAGTAGGCTCTACCCCCACTAAATGGGGTAGCGCGCATCGATCGGTACCATCCTTGAGCTTCTCCGACTTTCGGAAGGGTTAGGGTTAGGGTTAGGGATGAAAGCACATAGGAGAAAGAGATATTCTTGAATAACTTTTTTTGTGAAGGTCGGAGAGACTTGCAAGTAGGCTCTACCCCCACTAAATGGGGTAGCGCGCATCGATCGGTACCATCTTTGAGCTTCTCCGACTTTCGGAAGGGTTAGGGTTAGGGTTAGGGATGAAAGCACATAGGAGAAAGAGATATTCTTAAATAACTTTTTTTGTGAAGGTCGGAGAGACTTGCAAGTAGGCTCTACCCCCACTAAATGGGGTAGCGCGCATCGATCGGTACCATCCTTGAGCTTCTCCGACTTTCGGAAGGGTTAGGGTTAGGGTTAGGGATGAAAGCACATAGGAGAAAGAGATATTCTTGAATAACTTTTTTTGTGAAGGTCGGAGAGACTTGGAAAGTGGTTGCATCTGGACTAATTTGGGTCCTGCGGATCGATTGGTACCATGCCCGAGCTTGTACGACCTTCGGAAGAGGTCGACCGACGAAATTCCCCCAAATCTGAGGAGATATTCTTGAATAACTTTTTTTGTGAAGGTCGGAGAGACTTGCAAGTAGGCTCTACCCCCACTAAATGGGGTAGCGCGCATCGATCGGTACCATCCTTGAGCTTCTCCGACTTTTGGAAGGGTTAGGGTTAGGGTTAGGGATGAAAGCACATAGGAGAAAGAGATATTCTTGAATAACTTTTTTTGTAAAGGTCGGAGAGACTTGGAAAGTGGTTGCATCTGGACTAATTTGGGTCCTGCGGATCGATTGGTACCATCCCCGAGCTTGTACGACCTTCGGAAGAGGTCGACCGACGAAATTCCCCCAAATCTGAGGAGATATTCTTGAATAACTTTTTTTGTGAAGGTCGGAGAGACTTGCAAGTAGGCTCTACCCCCACTAAATGGGGTTGCGCGCATCGATCGGTACCATCCTTGAGCTTCTCCGACTTTCGGAAGGGTTAGGGTTAGGGTTAGGGATGAAAGCACATAGGAGAAAGAGATATTCTTGAATAACTTTTTTTGTGAAGGTCGGAGAGACTTGGAAAGTGGTTGCATCTGGACTAATTTGGGTCCTGCGGATCGATTGGTACCATGCCCGAGCTTGTACGACCTTCGGAAGAGGTCGACCGACGAAATTCCCCCAAATCTGAGGAGATATTCTTGAATAACTTTTTTTGTGAAGGTCGGAGAGACTTGCAAGTAGGCTCTACCCCCACTAAATGGGGTAGCGCGCATCGATCGGTACCATCCTTGAGCTTCTCCGACTTTTGGAAGGGTTAGGGTTAGGGTTAGGGATGAAAGCACATAGGAGAAAGAGATATTCTTGAATAACTTTTTTTGTAAAGGTCGGAGAGACTTGGAAAGTGGTTGCATCTGGACTAATTTGGGTCCTGCGGATCGATTGGTACCATCCCCGAGCTTGTACGACCTTCGGAAGAGGTCGACCGACGAAATTCCCCCAAATCTGAGGAGATATTCTTGAATAACTTTTTTTGTGAAGGTCGGAGAGACTTGCAAGTAGGCTCTACCCCCACTAAATGGGGTTGCGCGCATCGATCGGTACCATCCTTGAGCTTCTCCGACTTTCGGAAGGGTTAGGGTTAGGGTTAGGGATGAAAGCACATAGGAGAAAGAGATATTCTTGAATAACTTTTTTTGTGAAGGTCGGAGAGACTTGCAAGTAGGCTCTACCCCCACTAAATGGGGTAGCGCGCATCGATCGGTACCATCCTTGAGCTTCTCCGACTTTCGGAAGGGTTAGGGTTAGGGTTAGGGATGAAAGCACATAGGAGAAAGAGATATTCTTGAATAACTTTTTTTGTGAAGGTCGGAGAGACTTGGAAAGTGGTTGCATCTGGACTAATTTGGGTCCTGCGGATCGATTGGTACCATCCCCGAGCTTGTACGACCTTCGGAAGAGGTCGACCGACGAAATTCCCCCAAATCTGAGGAGATATTCTTGAATAACTTTTTTTGTGAAGGTCGGAGAGACTTGCAAGTAGGCTCTACCCCCACTAAATGGGGTTGCGCACATCGATCGGTACCATCCTTGAGCTTCTCCGACTTTCGGAAGGGTTAGGGTTAGGGTTAGGGATGAAAGCACATAGGAGAAAGAGATATTCTTGAATAACTTTTTTTGTGAAGGTCGGAGAGACTTGCAAGTAGGCTCTACTCCCACTAAATGGGGTAGCGCGCATCGATCGGTACCATCCTTGAGCTTCTCCGACTTTCGGAAGGGTTAGGGTTAGGGTTAGGGATGAAAGCACATAGGAGAAAGAGATATTCTTAAAATAACTTTTTTTGTGAAGGTCGGAGAGACTTGCAAGTAGGCTCTACCCCCACTAAATGGGGTAGCGCGCATCGATCGGTACCATCCTTGAGCTTCTCCGACTTTCGGAAGGGTTAGGGTTAGGGTTAGGGATGAAAGCACATAGGAGAAAGAGATATTCTTGAATAACTTTTTTTGTGAAGGTCGGAGAGACTTGCAAGTAGGCTCTACCCCCACTAAATGGGGTAGCGCGCATCGATCGGTACCATCCTTGAGCTTCTCCGACTTTCGGAAGGGTTAGGGTTAGGGTTAGGGATGAAAGCACATAGGAGAAAGAGATATTCTTGAATAACTTTTTTTGTGAAGGTCGGAGAGACTTGGAAAGTGGTTGCATCTGGACTAATTTGGGTCCTGCGGATCGATTGGTACCATGCCCGAGCTTGTACGACCTTCGGAAGAGGTCGACCGACGAAATTCCCCCAAATCTGAGGAGATATTCTTGAATAACTTTTTTTGTGAAGGTCGGAGAGACTTGCAAGTAGGCTCTACCCCCACTAAATGGGGTAGCGCGCATCGATCGGTACCATCCTTGAGCTTCTCCGACTTTCGGAAGGGTTAGGGTTAGGGTTAGGGATGAAAGCACATAGGAGAAAGAGATATTCTTGAATAACTTTTTTTGTGAAGGTCGGAGAGACTTGCAAGTAGGCTCTACCCCCACTAAATGGGGTAGCGCGCATCGATCGGTACCATCCTTGAGCTTCTCCGACTTTCGGAAGGGTTAGGGTTAGGGTTAGGGATGAAAGCACATAGGAGAAAGAGATATTCTTGAATAACTTTTTTTGTGAAGGTCGGAGAGACTTGGAAAGTGGTTGCATCTGGACTAATTTGGGTCCTGCGGATCGATTGGTACCATGCCCGAGCTTGTACGACCTTCGGAAGAGGTCGACCGACGAAATTCCCCCAAATCTGAGGAGATATTCTTGAATAACTTTTTTTGTGAAGGTCGGAGAGACTTGCAAGTAGGCTCTACCCCCACTAAATGGGGTAGCGCGCATCGATCGGTACCATCCTTGAGCTTCTCCGACTTTCGGAAGGGTTAGGGTTAGGGTTAGGGATGAAAGCACATAGGAGAAAGAGATATTCTTGAATAACTTTTTTTGTAAAGGTCGGAGAGACTTGGAAAGTGGTTGCATCTGGACTAATTTGGGTCCTGCGGATCGATTGGTACCATCCCCGAGCTTGTACGACCTTCGGAAGAGGTCGACCGACGAAATTCCCCCAAATCTGAGGAGATATTCTTGAATAACGTTTTTTGTGAAGGTCGGAGAGACTTGCAAGTAGGCTCTACCCCCACTAAATGGGGTTGCGCGCATCGATCGGTACCATCCTTGAGCTTCTCCGACTTTCGGAAGGGTTAGGGTTAGGGTTAGGAATGAAAGCACATAGGAGAAAGAGATATTCTTGAATAACTTTTTTTGTGAAGGTCGGAGAGACTTGCAAGTAGGCTCTACCCCCACTAAATGGGGTAGCGCGCATCGATCGGTACCATCCTTGAGCTTCTCCGACTTTCGGAAGGGTTAGGGTTAGGGTTAGGGATGAAAGCACATAGGAGAAAGAGATATTCTTGAATAACTTTTTTTGTGAAGGTCGGAGAGACTTGCAAGTAGGCTCTACCCCCACTAAATGGGGTAGCGCGCATCGATCGGTACCATCCTTGAGCTTCTCCGACTTTCGGAAGGGTTAGGGTTAGGGTTAGGGATGAAAGCACATAGGAGAAAGAAATATTCTTGAATAACTTTTTTTGTGAAGGTCGGAGAGACTTGAAAAGTGGTTGCATCTGGACTAATTTGGGTCCTGCGGATCGATTGGTACCATCCCCGAGCTTGTACGACCTTCGGAAGAGGTCGACCGACGAAATTCCCCCAAATCTGAGGAGATATTCTTGAATAACTTTTTTTGTGAAGGTCGGAGAGACTTGCAAGTAGGCTCTACCCCCACTAAATGGGGTTGCGCGCATCGATCGGTACCATCTTTGAGCTTCTCCGACTTTCGGAAGGGTTAGGGTTAGGGTTAGGGATGAAAGCACATAGGAGAAAGAGATATTCTTGAATAACTTTTTTTGTGAAGGTCGGAGAGACTTGCAAGTAGGCTCTACCCCCACTAAATGGGGTAGCGCGCATCGATCAGTACCATCCTTGAGCTTCTCCGACTTTCGGAAGGGTTAGGGTTAGGGTTAGGGATGAAAGCACATAGGAGAAAGAGATATTCTTGAATAACTTTTTTTGTGAAGGTCGGAGAGACTTGAAAAGTGGTTGCATCTGGACTAATTTGGGTCCTGCAGATCGATTGGTACCATCCCCGAGCTTGTACGACCTTCGGAAGAGGTCGACCGACGAAATTCCCCCAAATCTGAGGAGATATTCTTGAATAACTTTTTTTGTGAAGGTCGGAGAGACTTGCAAGTAGGCTCTACCCCCACTAAATAGGGTTGCGCGCATCGATCGGTACCATCCTTGAGCTTCTCCGACTTTCGGAAGGGTTAGGGTTAGGGTTAGGGATGAAAGCACATAGGAGAAAGAGATATTCTTGAATAACTTTTTTTGTGAAGGTCGGAGAGACTTGCAAGTAGGCTCTACTCCCACTAAATGGGGTAGCGCGCATCGATCGGTACCATCCTTGAGCTTCTCCGACTTTCGGAAGGGTTAGGGTTAGGGTTAGGGATGAAAGCACATAGGAGAAAGAGATATTCTTGAATAACTTTTTTTGTGAAGGTCGGAGAGACTTGGAAAGTGGTTGCATCTGGACTAATTTGGGTCCTGCGGATCGATTGGTACCATCCCCGAGCTTGTACGACCTTCGGAAGAGGTCGACCGACGAAATTCCCCCAAATCTGAGGAGATATTCTTGAATAACTTTTTTTGTGAAGGTCGGAGAGACTTGCAAGTAGGCTCTACCCCCACTAAATAGGGTTGCGCGCATCGATCGGTACCATCCTTGAGCTTCTCCGACTTTCGGAAGGGTTAGGGTTAGGGTTAGGGATGAAAGCACATAGGAGAAAGAGATATTCTTGAATAACTTTTTTTGTGAAGGTCGGAGAGACTTGCAAGTAGGCTCTACTCCCACTAAATGGGGTAGCGCGCATCGATCGGTACCATCCTTGAGCTTCTCCGACTTTCGGAAGGGTTAGGGTTAGGGTTAGGGATGAAAGCACATAGGAGAAAGAGATATTCTTGAATAACGTTTTTTGTGAAGGTCGGAGAGACTTGCAAGTAGGCTCTACCCCCACTAAATGGGGTAGCGCGCATCGATCGGTACCATCCTTGAGCTTCTCCGACTTTCGGAAGGGTTAGGGTTAGGGTTAGGGATGAAAGCACATAGGAGAAAGAGATATTCTTGAATAACTTTTTTTGTGAAGGTCGGAGAGACTTGCAAGTAGGCTCTACCCCCACTAAATGGGGTAGCGCGCATCGATCGGTACCATCCTTGAGCTTCTCCGACTTTCGGAAGGGTTAGGGTTAGGGTTAGGGATGAAAGCACATAGGAGAAAGAGATATTCTTGAATAACTTTTTTTGTGAAGGTCGGAGAGACTTGGAAAGTGGTTGCATCTGGACTAATTTGGGTCCTGCGGATCGATTGGTACCATGCCCGAGCTTGTACGACCTTCGGAAGAGGTCGACCGACGAAATTCCCCCAAATCTGAGGAGATATTCTTGAATAACTTTTTTTGTGAAGGTCGGAGAGACTTGCAAGTAGGCTCTACCCCCACTAAATGGGGTAGCGCGCATCGATCGGTACCATCCTTGAGCTTCTCCGACTTTCGGAAGGGTTAGGGTTAGGGTTAGGGATGAAAGCACATAGGAGAAAGAGATATTCTTGAATAACTTTTTTTGTAAAGGTCGGTGAGACTTGGAAAGTGGTTGCCTCTGGACTAATTTGGGTCCTGCGGATCGATTGGTACCATCCCCGAGCTTGTACGACCTTCGGAAGAGGTCGACCGACGAAATTCCCCCAAATCTGAGGAGATATTCTTGAATAACTTTTTTTGTGAAGGTCGGAGAGACTTGCAAGTAGGCTCTACCCCCACTAAATGGGGTTGCGCGCATCGATCGGTACCATCCTTGAGCTTCTCCGACTTTCGGAAGGGTTAGGGTTAGGGTTAGGAATGAAAGCACATAGGAGAAAGAGATATTCTTGAATAACTTTTTTTGTGAAGGTCGGAGAGACTTGCAAGTAGGCTCTACCCCCACTAAATGGGGTAGCGCGCATCGATCAGTACCATCCTTGAGCTTCTCCGACTTTCGGAAGGGTTAGGGTTAGGGTTAGGGATGAAAGCACATAGGAGAAAGAGATATTCTTGAATAACTTTTTTTGTGAAGGTCGGAGAGACTTGGAAAGTGGTTGCATCTGGACTAATTTGGGTCCTGCAGATCGATTGGTACCATCCCCGAGCTTGTACGACCTTCGGAAGAGGTCGACCGACGAAATTCCCCCAAATCTGAGGAGATATTCTTGAATAACTTTTTTTGTGAAGGTCGGAGAGACTTGCAAGTAGGCTCTACCCCCACTAAATGGGGTTGCGCGCATCGATCGGTACCATCCTTGAGCTTCTCCGACTTTCGGAAGGGTTAGGGTTAGGGTTAGGGATGAAAGCACATAGGAGAAAGAGATATTCTTGAATAACTTTTTTTGTGAAGGTCGGAGAGACTTGAAAAGTGGTTGCATCTGGACTAATTTGGGTCCTGCGGATCGATTGGTACCATCCCCGAGCTTGTACGACCTTCGGAAGAGGTCGACCGACGAAATTCCCCCAAATCTGAGGAGATATTCTTGAATAACTTTTTTTGTGTAGGTCGGAGAGACTTGCAAGTAGGCTCTACCCCCACTAAATGGGGTTGCGCGCATCGATCGGTACCATCCTTGAGCTTCTCCGACTTTCGGAAGGGTTAGGGTTAGGGTTAGGGATGAAAGCACATAGGAGAAAGAGATATTCTTGAATAACTTTTTTTGTGAAGGTCGGAGAGACTTGCAAGTAGGCTCTACCCCCACTAAATGGGGTAGCGCGCATCGATCGGTACCATCTTTGAGCTTCTCCGACTTTCGGAAGGGTTAGGGTTAGGGTTAGGGATGAAAGCACATAGGAGAAAGAGATATTCTTGAATAACTTTTTTTGTGAAGGTCGGAGAGACTTGGAAAGTGGTTGCATCTGGACTAATTTGGGTCCTGCGGATCGATTGGTACCATGCCCGAGCTTGTACGACCTTCGGAAGAGGTCGACCGACGAAATTCCCCCAAATCTGAGGAGATATTCTTGAATAACTTTTTTTGTGAAGGTCGGAGAGACTTGCAAGTAGGCTCTACCCCCACTAAATGGGGTTGCGCGCATCGATCGGTACCATCCTTGAGCTTCTCCGACTTTCGGAAGGGTTAGGGTTAGGGTTAGGGATGAAAGCACATAGGAGAAAGAGATATTCTTGAATAACTTTTTTTGTGAAGGTCGGAGAGACTTGCAAGTAGGCTCTACCCCCACTAAATGGGGTAGCGCGCATCGATCGGTACCATCTTTGAGCTTCTCCGACTTTCGGAAGGGTTAGGGTTAGGGTTAGGGATGAAAGCACATAGGAGAAAGAGATATTCTTGAATAACTTTTTTTGTGAAGGTCGGAGAGACTTGGAAAGTGGTTGCATCTGGACTAATTTGGGTCCTGCGGATCGATTGGTACCATCCCCGAGCTTGTACGACCTTCGGAAGAGGTCGACCGACGAAATTCCCCCAAATCTGAGGAGATATTCTTGAATAACTTTTTTTGTGAAGGTCGGAGAGACTTGCAAGTAGGCTCTACCCCCACTAAATGGGGTTGCGCGCATCGATCGGTACCATCCTTGAGCTTCTCCGACTTTCGGAAGGGTTAGGGTTAGGGTTAGGGATGAAAGCACATAGGAGAAAGAGATATTCTTGAATAACTTTTTTTGTGAAGGTCGGAGAGACTTGAAAAGTGGTTGCATCTGGACTAATTTGGGTCCTGCGGATCGATTGGTACCATCCCCGAGCTTGTAAGACCTTCGGAAGAGGTCGACCGACGAAATTCCCCCAAATCTGAGGAGATATTCTTGAATAACTTTTTTTGTGAAGGTCGGAGAGACTTGCAAGTAGGCTCTACCCCCACTAAATGGGGTTGCGCGCATCGATCGGTACCATCCTTGAGCTTCTCCGACTTTCGGAAGGGTTAGGGTTAGGGTTAGGGATGAAAGCACATAGGAGAAAGAGATATTCTTGAATAACTTTTTTTGTGAAGGTCGGAGAGACTTGCAAGTAGGCTCTACCCCCACTAAATGGGGTAGCGCGCATCGATCGGTACCATCTTTGAGCTTCTCCGACTTTCGGAAGGGTTAGGGTTAGGGTTAGGGATGAAAGCACATAGGAGAAAGAGATATTCTTGAATAACTTTTTTTGTGAAGGTCGGAGAGACTTGAAAAGTGGTTGCATCTGGACTAATTTGGGTCCTGCAGATCGATTGGTACCATCCCCGAGCTTGTACGACCTTCGGAAGAGGTCGACCGACGAAATTCCCCCAAATCTGAGGAGATATTCTTGAATAACTTTTTTTGTGAAGGTCGGAGAGACTTGCAAGTAGGCTCTGCCCCCACTAAATGGGGTTGCGCGCATCGATCGGTACCATCCTTGAGCTTCTCCGACTTTCGGAAGGGTTAGGGTTAGGGTTAGGGATGAAAGCACATAGGAGAAAGAGATATTCTTGAATAACTTTTTTTGTGAAGGTCGGAGAGACTTGCAAGTAGGCTCTACCCCCACTAAATGGGGTTGCGCGCATCGATCGGTACCATCCTTGAGCTTCTCCGACTTTCGGAAGGGTTAGGGTTAGGGTTAGGGATGAAAGCACATAGGAGAAAGAGATATTCTTGAATAACTTTTTTTGTGAAGGTCGGAGAGACTTGAAAAGTGGTTGCATCTGGACTAATTTGGGTCCTGCGGATCGATTGGTACCATCCCCGAGCTTGTAAGACCTTCGGAAGAGGTCGACCGACGAAATTCCCCCAAATCTGAGGAGATATTCTTGAATAACTTTTTTTGTGAAGGTCGGAGAGACTTGCAAGTAGGCTCTACCCCCACTAAATGGGGTTGCGCGCATCGATCGGTACCATCCTTGAGCTTCTCCGACTTTCGGAAGGGTTAGGGTTAGGGTTAGGGATGAAAGCACATAGGAGAAAGAGATATTCTTGAATAACTTTTTTTGTGAAGGTCGGAGAGACTTGCAAGTAGGCTCTACCCCCACTAAATGGGGTAGCGCGCATCGATCGGTACCATCTTTGAGCTTCTCCGACTTTCGGAAGGGTTAGGGTTAGGGTTAGGGATGAAAGCACATAGGAGAAAGAGATATTCTTGAATAACTTTTTTTGTGAAGGTCGGAGAGACTTGAAAAGTGGTTGCATCTGGACTAATTTGGGTCCTGCAGATCGATTGGTACCATCCCCGAGCTTGTACGACCTTCGGAAGAGGTCGACCGACGAAATTCCCCCAAATCTGAGGAGATATTCTTGAATAACTTTTTTTGTGAAGGTCGGAGAGACTTGCAAGTAGGCTCTACCCCCACTAAATGGGGTTGCGCGCATCGATCGGTACCATCCTTGAGCTTCTCCGACTTTCGGAAGGGTTAGGGTTAGGGTTAGGGATGAAAGCACATAGGAGAAAGAGATATTCTTGAATAACTTTTTTTGTGAAGGTCGGTGAGACTTGGAAAGTGGTTGCATCTGGACTAATTTGGGTCCTGCGGATCGATTGGTACCATCCCCGAGCTTGTACGACCTTCGGAAGAGGTCGACCGACGAAATTCCCCCAAATCTGAGGAGATATTCTTGAATAACTTTTTTTGTGAAGGTCGGAGAGACTTGCAAGTAGGCTCTACCCCCACTAAATGGGGTTGCGCGCATCGATCGGTACCATCCTTGAGCTTCTCCGACTTTCGGAAGGGTTAGGGTTAGGGTTAGGAATGAAAGCACATAGGAGAAAGAGATATTCTTGAATAACTTTTTTTGTGAAGGTCGGAGAGACTTGCAAGTAGGCTCTACCCCCACTAAATGGGGTAGCGCGCATCGATCAGTACCATCCTTGAGCTTCTCCGACTTTCGGAAGGGTTAGGGTTAGGGTTAGGGATGAAAGCACATAGGAGAAAGAGATATTCTTGAATAACTTTTTTTGTGAAGGTCGGAGAGACTTGGAAAGTGGTTGCATCTGGACTAATTTGGGTCCTGCAGATCGATTGGTACCATCCCCGAGCTTGTACGACCTTCGGAAGAGGTCGACCGACGAAATTCCCCCAAATCTGAGGAGATATTCTTGAATAACTTTTTTTGTGAAGGTCGGAGAGACTTGCAAGTAGGCTCTACCCCCACTAAATGGGGTTGCGCGCATCGATCGGTACCATCCTTGAGCTTCTCCGACTTTCGGAAGGGTTAGGGTTAGGGTTAGGGATGAAAGCACATAGGAGAAAGAGATATTCTTGAATAACTTTTTTTGTGAAGGTCGGAGAGACTTGAAAAGTGGTTGCATCTGGACTAATTTGGGTCCTGCGGATCGATTGGTACCATCCCCGAGCTTGTACGACCTTCGGAAGAGGTCGACCGACGAAATTCCCCCAAATCTGAGGAGATATTCTTGAATAACTTTTTTTGTGTAGGTCGGAGAGACTTGCAAGTAGGCTCTACCCCCACTAAATGGGGTTGCGCGCATCGATCGGTACCATCCTTGAGCTTCTCCGACTTTCGGAAGGGTTAGGGTTAGGGTTAGGGATGAAAGCACATAGGAGAAAGAGATATTCTTGAATAACTTTTTTTGTGAAGGTCGGAGAGACTTGCAAGTAGGCTCTACCCCCACTAAATGGGGTAGCGCGCATCGATCGGTACCATCTTTGAGCTTCTCCGACTTTCGGAAGGGTTAGGGTTAGGGTTAGGGATGAAAGCACATAGGAGAAAGAGATATTCTTGAATAACTTTTTTTGTGAAGGTCGGAGAGACTTGGAAAGTGGTTGCATCTGGACTAATTTGGGTCCTGCGGATCGATTGGTACCATGCCCGAGCTTGTACGACCTTCGGAAGAGGTCGACCGACGAAATTCCCCCAAATCTGAGGAGATATTCTTGAATAACTTTTTTTGTGAAGGTCGGAGAGACTTGCAAGTAGGCTCTACCCCCACTAAATAGGGTTGCGCGCATCGATCGGTACCATCCTTGAGCTTCTCCGACTTTCGGAAGGGTTAGGGTTAGGGTTAGGGATGAAAGCACATAGGAGAAAGAGATATTCTTGAATAACTTTTTTTGTGAAGGTCGGAGAGACTTGCAAGTAGGCTCTACCCCCACTAAATGGGGTAGCGCGCATCGATCGGTACCATCCTTGAGCTTCTCCGACTTTCGGAAGGGTTAGGGTTAGGGTTAGGGATGAAAGCACATAGGAGAAAGAGATATTCTTGAATAACTTTTTTTGTGAAGGTCGGAGAGACTTGGAAAGTGGTTGCATCTGGACTAATTTGGGTCCTGCGGATCGATTGGTACCATCCCCGAGCTTGTACGACCTTCGGAAGAGGTCGACCGACGAAATTCCCCCAAATCTGAGGAGATATTCTTGAATAACTTTTTTTGTGAAGGTCGGAGAGACTTGCAAGTAGGCTCTACCCCCACTAAATGGGGTTGCGCGCATCGATCGGTACCATCCTTGAGCTTCTCCGACTTTCGGAAGGGTTAGGGTTAGGGTTAGGGATGAAAGCACATAGGAGAAAGAGATATTCTTGAATAACTTTTTTTGTGAAGGTCGGAGAGACTTGAAAAGTGGTTGCATCTGGACTAATTTGGGTCCTGCGGATCGATTGGTACCATCCCCGAGCTTGTAAGACCTTCGGAAGAGGTCGACCGACGAAATTCCCCCAAATCTGAGGAGATATTCTTGAATAACTTTTTTTGTGAAGGTCGGAGAGACTTGCAAGTAGGCTCTACCCCCACTAAATGGGGTTGCGCGCATCGATCGGTACCATCCTTGAGCTTCTCCGACTTTCGGAAGGGTTAGGGTTAGGGTTAGGGATGAAAGCACATAGGAGAAAGAGATATTCTTGAATAACTTTTTTTGTGAAGGTCGGAGAGACTTGCAAGTAGGCTCTACCCCCACTAAATGGGGTAGCGCGCATCGATCGGTACCATCTTTGAGCTTCTCCGACTTTCGGAAGGGTTAGGGTTAGGGTTAGGGATGAAAGCACATAGGAGAAAGAGATATTCTTGAATAACTTTTTTTGTGAAGGTCGGAGAGACTTGAAAAGTGGTTGCATCTGGACTAATTTGGGTCCTGCAGATCGATTGGTACCATCCCCGAGCTTGTACGACCTTCGGAAGAGGTCGACCGACGAAATTCCCCCAAATCTGAGGAGATATTCTTGAATAACTTTTTTTGTGAAGGTCGGAGAGACTTGCAAGTAGGCTCTGCCCCCACTAAATGGGGTTGCGCGCATCGATCGGTACCATCCTTGAGCTTCTCCGACTTTCGGAAGGGTTAGGGTTAGGGTTAGGGATGAAAGCACATAGGAGAAAGAGATATTCTTGAATAACTTTTTTTGTGAAGGTCGGAGAGACTTGCAAGTAGGCTCTACCCCCACTAAATGGGGTAGCGCGCATCGATCGGTACCATCCTTGAGCTTCTCCGACTTTCGGAAGGGTTAGGGTTAGGGTTAGGGATGAAAGCACATAGGAGAAAGAGATATTCTTGAATAACTTTTTTTGTGAAGGTCGGAGAGACTTGGAAAGTGGTTGCATCTGGACTAATTTGGGTCCTGCGGATCGATTGGTACCATCCCCGAGCTTGTACGACCTTCGGAAGAGGTCGACCGACGAAATTCCCCCAAATCTGAGGAGATATTCTTGAATAACTTTTTTTGTGAAGGTCGGAGAGACTTGCAAGTAGGCTCTACCCCCACTAAATGGGGTTGCGCGCATCGATCGGTACCATCCTTGAGCTTCTCCGACTTTCGGAAGGGTTAGGGTTAGGGTTAGGGATGAAAGCACATAGGAGAAAGAGATATTCTTGAATAACTTTTTTTGTGAAGGTCGGAGAGACTTGAAAAGTGGTTGCATCTGGACTAATTTGGGTCCTGCGGATCGATTGGTACCATCCCCGAGCTTGTAAGACCTTCGGAAGAGGTCGACCGACGAAATTCCCCCAAATCTGAGGAGATATTCTTGAATAACTTTTTTTGTGAAGGTCGGAGAGACTTGCAAGTAGGCTCTACCCCCACTAAATGGGGTTGCGCGCATCGATCGGTACCATCCTTGAGCTTCTCCGACTTTCGGAAGGGTTAGGGTTAGGGTTAGGGATGAAAGCACATAGGAGAAAGAGATATTCTTGAATAACTTTTTTTGTGAAGGTCGGAGAGACTTGCAAGTAGGCTCTACCCCCACTAAATGGGGTAGCGCGCATCGATCGGTACCATCTTTGAGCTTCTCCGACTTTCGGAAGGGTTAGGGTTAGGGTTAGGGATGAAAGCACATAGGAGAAAGAGATATTCTTGAATAACTTTTTTTGTGAAGGTCGGAGAGACTTGAAAAGTGGTTGCATCTGGACTAATTTGGGTCCTGCAGATCGATTGGTACCATCCCCGAGCTTGTACGACCTTCGGAAGAGGTCGACCGACGAAATTCCCCCAAATCTGAGGAGATATTCTTGAATAACTTTTTTTGTGAAGGTCGGAGAGACTTGCAAGTAGGCTCTACCCCCACTAAATGGGGTTGCGCGCATCGATCGGTACCATCCTTGAGCTTCTCCGACTTTCGGAAGGGTTAGGGTTAGGGTTAGGGATGAAAGCACATAGGAGAAAGAGATATTCTTGAATAACTTTTTTTGTGAAGGTCGGAGAGACTTGCAAGTAGGCTCTACTCCCACTAAATGGGGTAGCGCGCATCGATCGGTACCATCCTTGAGCTTCTCCGACTTTCGGAAGGGTTAGGGTTAGGGTTAGGGATGAAAGCACATAGGAGAAAGAGATATTCTTGAATAACTTTTTTTGTGAAGGTCGGAGAGACTTGCAAGTAGGCTCTACCCCCACTAAATGGGGTAGCGCGCATCGATCGGTACCATCCTTGAGCTTCTCCGACTTTCGGAAGGGTTAGGGTTAGGGTTAGGGATGAAAGCACATAGGAGAAAGAGATATTCTTGAATAACTTTTTTTGTGAAGGTCGGAGAGACTTGCAAGTAGGCTCTACCCCCACTAAATGGGGTAGCGCGCATCGATCGGTACCATCCTTGAGCTTCTCCGACTTTCGGAAGGGTTAGGGTTAGGGATGAAAGCACATAGGAGAAAGAGATATTCTTGAATAACTTTTTTTGTGAAGGTCGGAGAGACTTGCAAGTAGGCTCTACCCCCACTAAATGGGGTAGCGCGCATCGATCGGTACCATCTTTGAGCTTCTCCGACTTTCGGAAGGGTTAGGGTTAGGGTTAGGGATGAAAGCACATAGGAGAAAGAGATATTCTTGAATAACTTTTTTTGTGAAGGTCGGAGAGACTTGAAAAGTGGTTGCATCTGGACTAATTTGGGTCCTGCAGATCGATTGGTACCATCCCCGAGCTTGTACGACCTTCGGAAGAGGTCGACCGACGAAATTCCCCCAAATCTGAGGAGATATTCTTGAATAACTTTTTTTGTGAAGGTCGGAGAGACTTGCAAGTAGGCTCTACCCCCACTAAATGGGGTTGCGCGCATCGATCGGTACCATCCTTGAGCTTCTCCGACTTTCGGAAGGGTTAGGGTTAGGGTTAGGGATGAAAGCACATAGGAGAAAGAGATATTCTTGAATAACTTTTTTTGTGAAGGTCGGAGAGACTTGAAAAGTGGTTGCATCTGGACTAATTTGGGTCCTGCGGATCGATTGGTACCATCCCCGAGCTTGTACGACCTTCGGAAGAGGTCGACCGACGAAATTCCCCCAAATCTGAGGAGATATTCTTGAATAACTTTTTTTGTGAAGGTCGGAGAGACTTGCAAGTAGGCTCTACCCCCACTAAATGGGGTTGCGCGCATCGATCGGTACCATCCTTGAGCTTCTCCGACTTTCGGAAGGGTTAGGGTTAGGGTTAGGGATGAAAGCACATAGGAGAAAGAGATATTCTTGAATAACTTTTTTTGTGAAGGTCGGTGAGACTTGGAAAGTGGTTGCATCTGGACTAATTTGGGTCCTGCGGATCGATTGGTACCATCCCCGAGCTTGTACGACCTTCGGAAGAGGTCGACCGACGAAATTCCCCCAAATCTGAGGAGATATTCTTGAATAACTTTTTTTGTGAAGGTCGGAGAGACTTGCAAGTAGGCTCTACCCCCACTAAATGGGGTTGCGCGCATCGATCGGTACCATCCTTGAGCTTCTCCGACTTTCGGAAGGGTTAGGGTTAGGGTTAGGAATGAAAGCACATAGGAGAAAGAGATATTCTTGAATAACTTTTTTTGTGAAGGTCGGAGAGACTTGCAAGTAGGCTCTACCCCCACTAAATGGGGTAGCGCGCATCGATCAGTACCATCCTTGAGCTTCTCCGACTTTCGGAAGGGTTAGGGTTAGGGTTAGGGATGAAAGCACATAGGAGAAAGAGATATTCTTGAATAACTTTTTTTGTGAAGGTCGGAGAGACTTGGAAAGTGGTTGCATCTGGACTAATTTGGGTCCTGCAGATCGATTGGTACCATCCCCGAGCTTGTACGACCTTCGGAAGAGGTCGACCGACGAAATTCCCCCAAATCTGAGGAGATATTCTTGAATAACTTTTTTTGTGAAGGTCGGAGAGACTTGCAAGTAGGCTCTACCCCCACTAAATGGGGTTGCGCGCATCGATCGGTACCATCCTTGAGCTTCTCCGACTTTCGGAAGGGTTAGGGTTAGGGTTAGGGATGAAAGCACATAGGAGAAAGAGATATTCTTGAATAACTTTTTTTGTGAAGGTCGGAGAGACTTGAAAAGTGGTTGCATCTGGACTAATTTGGGTCCTGCGGATCGATTGGTACCATCCCCGAGCTTGTACGACCTTCGGAAGAGGTCGACCGACGAAATTCCCCCAAATCTGAGGAGATATTCTTGAATAACTTTTTTTGTGTAGGTCGGAGAGACTTGCAAGTAGGCTCTACCCCCACTAAATGGGGTTGCGCGCATCGATCGGTACCATCCTTGAGCTTCTCCGACTTTCGGAAGGGTTAGGGTTAGGGTTAGGGATGAAAGCACATAGGAGAAAGAGATATTCTTGAATAACTTTTTTTGTGAAGGTCGGAGAGACTTGCAAGTAGGCTCTACCCCCACTAAATGGGGTAGCGCGCATCGATCGGTACCATCTTTGAGCTTCTCCGACTTTCGGAAGGGTTAGGGTTAGGGTTAGGGATGAAAGCACATAGGAGAAAGAGATATTCTTGAATAACTTTTTTTGTGAAGGTCGGAGAGACTTGGAAAGTGGTTGCATCTGGACTAATTTGGGTCCTGCGGATCGATTGGTACCATGCCCGAGCTTGTACGACCTTCGGAAGAGGTCGACCGACGAAATTCCCCCAAATCTGAGGAGATATTCTTGAATAACTTTTTTTGTGAAGGTCGGAGAGACTTGCAAGTAGGCTCTACCCCCACTAAATAGGGTTGCGCGCATCGATCGGTACCATCCTTGAGCTTCTCCGACTTTCGGAAGGGTTAGGGTTAGGGTTAGGGATGAAAGCACATAGGAGAAAGAGATATTCTTGAATAACTTTTTTTGTGAAGGTCGGAGAGACTTGCAAGTAGGCTCTACCCCCACTAAATGGGGTAGCGCGCATCGATCGGTACCATCCTTGAGCTTCTCCGACTTTCGGAAGGGTTAGGGTTAGGGTTAGGGATGAAAGCACATAGGAGAAAGAGATATTCTTGAATAACTTTTTTTGTGAAGGTCGGAGAGACTTGGAAAGTGGTTGCATCTGGACTAATTTGGGTCCTGCGGATCGATTGGTACCATCCCCGAGCTTGTACGACCTTCGGAAGAGGTCGACCGACGAAATTCCCCCAAATCTGAGGAGATATTCTTGAATAACTTTTTTTGTGAAGGTCGGAGAGACTTGCAAGTAGGCTCTACCCCCACTAAATGGGGTTGCGCGCATCGATCGGTACCATCCTTGAGCTTCTCCGACTTTCGGAAGGGTTAGGGTTAGGGTTAGGGATGAAAGCACATAGGAGAAAGAGATATTCTTGAATAACTTTTTTTGTGAAGGTCGGAGAGACTTGAAAAGTGGTTGCATCTGGACTAATTTGGGTCCTGCGGATCGATTGGTACCATCCCCGAGCTTGTAAGACCTTCGGAAGAGGTCGACCGACGAAATTCCCCCAAATCTGAGGAGATATTCTTGAATAACTTTTTTTGTGAAGGTCGGAGAGACTTGCAAGTAGGCTCTACCCCCACTAAATGGGGTTGCGCGCATCGATCGGTACCATCCTTGAGCTTCTCCGACTTTCGGAAGGGTTAGGGTTAGGGTTAGGGATGAAAGCACATAGGAGAAAGAGATATTCTTGAATAACTTTTTTTGTGAAGGTCGGAGAGACTTGCAAGTAGGCTCTACCCCCACTAAATGGGGTAGCGCGCATCGATCGGTACCATCTTTGAGCTTCTCCGACTTTCGGAAGGGTTAGGGTTAGGGTTAGGGATGAAAGCACATAGGAGAAAGAGATATTCTTGAATAACTTTTTTTGTGAAGGTCGGAGAGACTTGAAAAGTGGTTGCATCTGGACTAATTTGGGTCCTGCAGATCGATTGGTACCATCCCCGAGCTTGTACGACCTTCGGAAGAGGTCGACCGACGAAATTCCCCCAAATCTGAGGAGATATTCTTGAATAACTTTTTTTGTGAAGGTCGGAGAGACTTGCAAGTAGGCTCTGCCCCCACTAAATGGGGTTGCGCGCATCGATCGGTACCATCCTTGAGCTTCTCCGACTTTCGGAAGGGTTAGGGTTAGGGTTAGGGATGAAAGCACATAGGAGAAAGAGATATTCTTGAATAACTTTTTTTGTGAAGGTCGGAGAGACTTGCAAGTAGGCTCTACCCCCACTAAATGGGGTAGCGCGCATCGATCGGTACCATCCTTGAGCTTCTCCGACTTTCGGAAGGGTTAGGGTTAGGGTTAGGGATGAAAGCACATAGGAGAAAGAGATATTCTTGAATAACTTTTTTTGTGAAGGTCGGAGAGACTTGGAAAGTGGTTGCATCTGGACTAATTTGGGTCCTGCGGATCGATTGGTACCATGCCCGAGCTTGTACGACCTTCGGAAGAGGTCGACCGACGAAATTCCCCCAAATCTGAGGAGATATTCTTGAATAACTTTTTTTGTGAAGGTCGGAGAGACTTGCAAGTAGGCTCTACCCCCACTAAATGGGGTAGCGCGCATCGATCGGTACCATCCTTGAGCTTCTCCGACTTTCGGAAGGGTTAGGGTTAGGGTTAGGGATGAAAGCACATAGGAGAAAGAGATATTCTTGAATAACTTTTTTTGTAAAGGTCGGAGAGACTTGGAAAGTGGTTGCATCTGGACTAATTTGGGTCCTGCGGATCGATTGGTACCATCCCCGAGCTTGTACGACCTTCGGAAGAGGTCGACCGACGAAATTCCCCCAAATCTGAGGAGATATTCTTGAATAACGTTTTTTGTGAAGGTCGGAGAGACTTGCAAGTAGGCTCTACCCCCACTAAATGGGGTTGCGCGCATCGATCGGTACCATCCTTGAGCTTCTCCGACTTTCGGAAGGGTTAGGGTTAGGGTTAGGAATGAAAGCACATAGGAGAAAGAGATATTCTTGAATAACTTTTTTTGTGAAGGTCGGAGAGACTTGCAAGTAGGCTCTACCCCCACTAAATGGGGTAGCGCGCATCGATCGGTACCATCCTTGAGCTTCTCCGACTTTCGGAAGGGTTAGGGTTAGGGTTAGGGATGAAAGCACATAGGAGAAAGAGATATTCTTGAATAACTTTTTTTGTGAAGGTCGGAGAGACTTGCAAGTAGGCTCTACCCCCACTAAATGGGGTAGCGCGCATCGATCGGTACCATCCTTGAGCTTCTCCGACTTTCGGAAGGGTTAGGGTTAGGGTTAGGGATGAAAGCACATAGGAGAAAGAAATATTCTTGAATAACTTTTTTTGTGAAGGTCGGAGAGACTTGAAAAGTGGTTGCATCTGGACTAATTTGGGTCCTGCGGATCGATTGGTACCATCCCCGAGCTTGTACGACCTTCGGAAGAGGTCGACCGACGAAATTCCCCCAAATCTGAGGAGATATTCTTGAATAACTTTTTTTGTGAAGGTCGGAGAGACTTGCAAGTAGGCTCTACCCCCACTAAATGGGGTTGCGCGCATCGATCGGTACCATCCTTGAGCTTCTCCGACTTTCGGAAGGGTTAGGGTTAGGGTTAGGGATGAAAGCACATAGGAGAAAGAGATATTCTTGAATAACTTTTTTTGTGAAGGTCGGAGAGACTTGCAAGTAGGCTCTACCCCCACTAAATGGGGTAGCGCGCATCGATCGGTACCATCCTTGAGCTTCTCCGACTTTCGGAAGGGTTAGGGTTAGGGTTAGGGATGAAAGCACATAGGAGAAAGAGATATTCTTGAATAACTTTTTTTGTGAAGGTCGGAGAGACTTGAAAAGTGGTTGCATCTGGACTAATTTGGGTCCTGCAGATCGATTGGTACCATCCCCGAGCTTGTACGACCTTCGGAAGAGGTCGACCGACGAAATTCCCCCAAATCTGAGGAGATATTCTTGAATAACTTTTTTTGTGAAGGTCGGAGAGACTTGCAAGTAGGCTCTACCCCCACTAAATAGGGTTGCGCGCATCGATCGGTACCATCCTTGAGCTTCTCCGACTTTCGGAAGGGTTAGGGTTAGGGTTAGGGATGAAAGCACATAGGAGAAAGAGATATTCTTGAATAACTTTTTTTGTGAAGGTCGGAGAGACTTGCAAGTAGGCTCTACTCCCACTAAATGGGGTAGCGCGCATCGATCGGTACCATCCTTGAGCTTCTCCGACTTTCGGAAGGGTTAGGGTTAGGGTTAGGGATGAAAGCACATAGGAGAAAGAGATATTCTTGAATAACTTTTTTTGTGAAGGTCGGAGAGACTTGGAAAGTGGTTGCATCTGGACTAATTTGGGTCCTGCGGATCGATTGGTACCATCCCCGAGCTTGTACGACCTTCGGAAGAGGTCGACCGACGAAATTCCCCCAAATCTGAGGAGATATTCTTGAATAACTTTTTTTGTGAAGGTCGGAGAGACTTGCAAGTAGGCTCTACCCCCACTAAATAGGGTTGCGCGCATCGATCGGTACCATCCTTGAGCTTCTCCGACTTTCGGAAGGGTTAGGGTTAGGGTTAGGGATGAAAGCACATAGGAGAAAGAGATATTCTTGAATAACTTTTTTTGTGAAGGTCGGAGAGACTTGCAAGTAGGCTCTACTCCCACTAAATGGGGTAGCGCGCATCGATCGGTACCATCCTTGAGCTTCTCCGACTTTCGGAAGGGTTAGGGTTAGGGTTAGGGATGAAAGCACATAGGAGAAAGAGATATTCTTGAATAACGTTTTTTGTGAAGGTCGGAGAGACTTGCAAGTAGGCTCTACCCCCACTAAATGGGGTAGCGCGCATCGATCGGTACCATCCTTGAGCTTCTCCGACTTTCGGAAGGGTTAGGGTTAGGGTTAGGGATGAAAGCACATAGGAGAAAGAGATATTCTTGAATAACTTTTTTTGTGAAGGTCGGAGAGACTTGGAAAGTGGTTGCATCTGGACTAATTTGGGTCCTGCGGATCGATTGGTACCATGCCCGAGCTTGTACGACCTTCGGAAGAGGTCGACCGACGAAATTCCCCCAAATCTGAGGAGATATTCTTGAATAACTTTTTTTGTGAAGGTCGGAGAGACTTGCAAGTAGGCTCTACCCCCACTAAATGGGGTAGCGCGCATCGATCGGTACCATCCTTGAGCTTCTCCGACTTTCGGAAGGGTTAGGGTTAGGGTTAGGGATGAAAGCACATAGGAGAAAGAGATATTCTTGAATAACTTTTTTTGTAAAGGTCGGTGAGACTTGGAAAGTGGTTGCATCTGGACTAATTTGGGTCCTGCGGATCGATTGGTACCATCCCCGAGCTTGTACGACCTTCGGAAGAGGTCGACCGACGAAATTCCCCCAAATCTGAGGAGATATTCTTGAATAACTTTTTTTGTGAAGGTCGGAGAGACTTGCAAGTAGGCTCTACCCCCACTAAATGGGGTTGCGCGCATCGATCGGTACCATCCTTGAGCTTCTCCGACTTTCGGAAGGGTTAGGGTTAGGGTTAGGAATGAAAGCACATAGGAGAAAGAGATATTCTTGAATAACTTTTTTTGTGAAGGTCGGAGAGACTTGCAAGTAGGCTCTACCCCCACTAAATGGGGTAGTGCGCATCGATCAGTACCATCCTTGAGCTTCTCCGACTTTCGGAAGGGTTAGGGTTAGGGTTAGGGATGAAAGCACATAGGAGAAAGAGATATTCTTGAATAACTTTTTTTGTGAAGGTCGGAGAGACTTGGAAAGTGGTTGCATCTGGACTAATTTGGGTCCTGCAGATCGATTGGTACCATCCCCGAGCTTGTACGACCTTCGGAAGAGGTCGACCGACGAAATTCCCCCAAATCTGAGGAGATATTCTTGAATAACTTTTTTTGTGAAGGTCGGAGAGACTTGCAAGTAGGCTCTACCCCCACTAAATGGGGTTGCGCGCATCGATCGGTACCATCCTTGAGCTTCTCCGACTTTCGGAAGGGTTAGGGTTAGGGTTAGGGATGAAAGCACATAGGAGAAAGAGATATTCTTGAATAACTTTTTTTGTGAAGGTCGGAGAGACTTGAAAAGTGGTTGCATCTGGACTAATTTGGGTCCTGCGGATCGATTGGTACCATCCCCGAGCTTGTACGACCTTCGGAAGAGGTCGACCGACGAAATTCCCCCAAATCTGAGGAGATATTCTTGAATAACTTTTTTTGTGTAGGTCGGAGAGACTTGCAAGTAGGCTCTACCCCCACTAAATGGGGTTGCGCGCATCGATCGGTACCATCCTTGAGCTTCTCCGACTTTCGGAAGGGTTAGGGTTAGGGTTAGGGATGAAAGCACATAGGAGAAAGAGATATTCTTGAATAACTTTTTTTGTGAAGGTCGGAGAGACTTGCAAGTAGGCTCTACCCCCACTAAATGGGGTAGCGCGCATCGATCGGTACCATCCTTGAGCTTCTCCGACTTTCGGAAGGGTTAGGGTTAGGGTTAGGGATGAAAGCACATAGGAGAAAGAGATATTCTTGAATAACTTTTTTTGTGAAGGTCGGAGAGACTTGGAAAGTGGTTGCATCTGGACTAATTTGGGTCCTGCGGATCGATTGGTACCATGCCCGAGCTTGTACGACCTTCGGAAGAGGTCGACCGACGAAATTCCCCCAAATCTGAGGAGATATTCTTGAATAACTTTTTTTGTGAAGGTCGGAGAGACTTGCAAGTAGGCTCTACCCCCACTAAATGGGGTTGCGCGCATCGATCGGTACCATCCTTGAGCTTCTCCGACTTTCGGAAGGGTTAGGGTTAGGGTTAGGGATGAAAGCACATAGGAGAAAGAGATATTCTTGAATAACTTTTTTTGTGAAGGTCGGAGAGACTTGCAAGTAGGCTCTACCCCCACTAAATGGGGTAGCGCGCATCGATCGGTACCATCCTTGAGCTTCTCCGACTTTCGGAAGGGTTAGGGTTAGGGTTAGGGATGAAAGCACATAGGAGAAAGAGATATTCTTGAATAACTTTTTTTGTGAAGGTCGGAGAGACTTGGAAAGTGGTTGCATCTGGACTAATTTGGGTCCTGCGGATCGATTGGTACCATCCCCGAGCTTGTACGACCTTCGGAAGAGGTCGACCGACGAAATTCCCCCAAATCTGAGGAGATATTCTTGAATAACTTTTTTTGTGAAGGTCGGAGAGACTTGCAAGTAGGCTCTACCCCCACTAAATGGGGTTGCGCGCATCGATCGGTACCATCCTTGAGCTTCTCCGACTTTCGGAAGGGTTAGGGTTAGGGTTAGGGATGAAAGCACATAGGAGAAAGAGATATTCTTGAATAACTTTTTTTGTGAAGGTCGGAGAGACTTGAAAAGTGGTTGCATCTGGACTAATTTGGGTCCTGCGGATCGATTGGTACCATCCCCGAGCTTGTAAGACCTTCGGAAGAGGTCGACCGACGAAATTCCCCCAAATCTGAGGAGATATTCTTGAATAACTTTTTTTGTGAAGGTCGGAGAGACTTGCAAGTAGGCTCTACCCCCACTAAATGGGGTTGCGCGCATCGATCGGTACCATCTTTGAGCTTCTCCGACTTTCGGAAGGGTTAGGGTTAGGGTTAGGGATGAAAGCACATAGGAGAAAGAGATATTCTTGAATAACTTTTTTTGTGAAGGTCGGAGAGACTTGCAAGTAGGCTCTACCCCCACTAAATGGGGTAGCGCGCATCGATCGGTACCATCTTTGAGCTTCTCCGACTTTCGGAAGGGTTAGGGTTAGGGTTAGGGATGAAAGCACATAGGAGAAAGAGATATTCTTGAATAACTTTTTTTGTGAAGGTCGGAGAGACTTGAAAAGTGGTTGCATCTGGACTAATTTGGGTCCTGCAGATCGATTGGTACCATCCCCGAGCTTGTACGACCTTCGGAAGAGGTCGACCGACGAAATTCCCCCAAATCTGAGGAGATATTCTTGAATAACTTTTTTTGTGAAGGTCGGAGAGACTTGCAAGTAGGCTCTGCCCCCACTAAATGGGGTTGCGCGCATCGATCGGTACCATCCTTGAGCTTCTCCGACTTTCGGAAGGGTTAGGGTTAGGGTTAGGGATGAAAGCACATAGGAGAAAGAGATATTCTTGAATAACTTTTTTTGTGAAGGTCGGAGAGACTTGAAAAGTGGTTGCATCTGGACTAATTTGGGTCCTGCGGATCGATTGGTACCATCCCCGAGCTTGTAAGACCTTCGGAAGAGGTCGACCGACGAAATTCCCCCAAATCTGAGGAGATATTCTTGAATAACTTTTTTTGTGAAGGTCGGAGAGACTTGCAAGTAGGCTCTACCCCCACTAAATGGGGTTGCGCGCATCGATCGGTACCATCTTTGAGCTTCTCCGACTTTCGGAAGGGTTAGGGTTAGGGTTAGGGATGAAAGCACATAGGAGAAAGAGATATTCTTGAATAACTTTTTTTGTGAAGGTCGGAGAGACTTGCAAGTAGGCTCTACCCCCACTAAATGGGGTAGCGCGCATCGATCGGTACCATCTTTGAGCTTCTCCGACTTTCGGAAGGGTTAGGGTTAGGGTTAGGGATGAAAGCACATAGGAGAAAGAGATATTCTTGAATAACTTTTTTTGTGAAGGTCGGAGAGACTTGAAAAGTGGTTGCATCTGGACTAATTTGGGTCCTGCAGATCGATTGGTACCATCCCCGAGCTTGTACGACCTTCGGAAGAGGTCGACCGACGAAATTCCCCCAAATCTGAGGAGATATTCTTGAATAACTTTTTTTGTGAAGGTCGGAGAGACTTGCAAGTAGGCTCTGCCCCCACTAAATGGGGTTGCGCGCATCGATCGGTACCATCCTTGAGCTTCTCCGACTTTCGGAAGGGTTAGGGTTAGGGTTAGGGATGAAAGCACATAGGAGAAAGAGATATTCTTGAATAACTTTTTTTGTGAAGGTCGGAGAGACTTGCAAGTAGGCTCTACCCCCACTAAATGGGGTAGCGCGCATCGATCGGTACCATCCTTGAGCTTCTCCGACTTTCGGAAGGGTTAGGGTTAGGGTTAGGGATGAAAGCACATAGGAGAAAGAGATATTCTTGAATAACTTTTTTTGTGAAGGTCGGAGAGACTTGGAAAGTGGTTGCATCTGGACTAATTTGGGTCCTGCGGATCGATTGGTACCATCCCCGAGCTTGTACGACCTTCGGAAGAGGTCGACCGACGAAATTCCCCCAAATCTGAGGAGATATTCTTGAATAACTTTTTTTGTGAAGGTCGGAGAGACTTGCAAGTAGGCTCTACCCCCACTAAATGGGGTTGCGCGCATCGATCGGTACCATCCTTGAGCTTCTCCGACTTTCGGAAGGGTTAGGGTTAGGGTTAGGGATGAAAGCACATAGGAGAAAGAGATATTCTTGAATAACTTTTTTTGTGAAGGTCGGAGAGACTTGAAAAGTGGTTGCATCTGGACTAATTTGGGTCCTGCGGATCGATTGGTACCATCCCCGAGCTTGTAAGACCTTCGGAAGAGGTCGACCGACGAAATTCCCCCAAATCTGAGGAGATATTCTTGAATAACTTTTTTTGTGAAGGTCGGAGAGACTTGCAAGTAGGCTCTACCCCCACTAAATGGGGTTGCGCGCATCGATCGGTACCATCCTTGAGCTTCTCCGACTTTCGGAAGGGTTAGGGTTAGGGTTAGGGATGAAAGCACATAGGAGAAAGAGATATTCTTGAATAACTTTTTTTGTGAAGGTCGGAGAGACTTGCAAGTAGGCTCTACCCCCACTAAATGGGGTAGCGCGCATCGATCGGTACCATCTTTGAGCTTCTCCGACTTTCGGAAGGGTTAGGGTTAGGGTTAGGGATGAAAGCACATAGGAGAAAGAGATATTCTTGAATAACTTTTTTTGTGAAGGTCGGAGAGACTTGAAAAGTGGTTGCATCTGGACTAATTTGGGTCCTGCAGATCGATTGGTACCATCCCCGAGCTTGTACGACCTTCGGAAGAGGTCGACCGACGAAATTCCCCCAAATCTGAGGAGATATTCTTGAATAACTTTTTTTGTGAAGGTCGGAGAGACTTGCAAGTAGGCTCTACCCCCACTAAATGGGGTTGCGCGCATCGATCGGTACCATCCTTGAGCTTCTCCGACTTTCGGAAGGGTTAGGGTTAGGGTTAGGGATGAAAGCACATAGGAGAAAGAGATATTCTTGAATAACTTTTTTTGTGAAGGTCGGAGAGACTTGCAAGTAGGCTCTACTCCCACTAAATGGGGTAGCGCGCATCGATCGGTACCATCCTTGAGCTTCTCCGACTTTCGGAAGGGTTAGGGTTAGGGTTAGGGATGAAAGCACATAGGAGAAAGAGATATTCTTGAATAACTTTTTTTGTGAAGGTCGGAGAGACTTGCAAGTAGGCTCTACCCCCACTAAATGGGGTAGCGCGCATCGATCGGTACCATCCTTGAGCTTCTCCGACTTTCGGAAGGGTTAGGGTTAGGGTTAGGGATGAAAGCACATAGGAGAAAGAGATATTCTTGAATAACTTTTTTTGTGAAGGTCGGAGAGACTTGCAAGTAGGCTCTACCCCCACTAAATGGGGTAGCGCGCATCGATCGGTACCATCCTTGAGCTTCTCCGACTTTCGGAAGGGTTAGGGTTAGGGTTAGGGATGAAAGCACATAGGAGAAAGAGATATTCTTGAATAACTTTTTTTGTGAAGGTCGGAGAGACTTGCAAGTAGGCTCTACCCCCACTAAATGGGGTAGCGCGCATCGATCGGTACCATCTTTGAGCTTCTCCGACTTTCGGAAGGGTTAGGGTTAGGGTTAGGGATGAAAGCACATAGGAGAAAGAGATATTCTTGAATAACTTTTTTTGTGAAGGTCGGAGAGACTTGAAAAGTGGTTGCATCTGGACTAATTTGGGTCCTGCAGATCGATTGGTACCATCCCCGAGCTTGTACGACCTTCGGAAGAGGTCGACCGACGAAATTCCCCCAAATCTGAGGAGATATTCTTGAATAACTTTTTTTGTGAAGGTCGGAGAGACTTGCAAGTAGGCTCTACCCCCACTAAATGGGGTTGCGCGCATCGATCGGTACCATCCTTGAGCTTCTCCGACTTTCGGAAGGGTTAGGGTTAGGGTTAGGGATGAAAGCACATAGGAGAAAGAGATATTCTTGAATAACTTTTTTTGTGAAGGTCGGAGAGACTTGAAAAGTGGTTGCATCTGGACTAATTTGGGTCCTGCGGATCGATTGGTACCATCCCCGAGCTTGTACGACCTTCGGAAGAGGTCGACCGACGAAATTCCCCCAAATCTGAGGAGATATTCTTGAATAACTTTTTTTGTGAAGGTCGGAGAGACTTGCAAGTAGGCTCTACCCCCACTAAATGGGGTTGCGCGCATCGATCGGTACCATCCTTGAGCTTCTCCGACTTTCGGAAGGGTTAGGGTTAGGGTTAGGGATGAAAGCACATAGGAGAAAGAGATATTCTTGAATAACTTTTTTTGTGAAGGTCGGAGAGACTTGCAAGTAGGCTCTACCCCCACTAAATGGGGTAGCGCGCATCGATCGGTACCATCCTTGAGCTTCTCCGACTTTCGGAAGGGTTAGGGTTAGGGTTAGGGATGAAAGCACATAGGAGAAAGAGATATTCTTGAATAACTTTTTTTGTGAAGGTCGGAGAGACTTGCAAGTAGGCTCTACCCCCACTAAATGGGGTAGCGCGCATCGATCGGTACCATCTTTGAGCTTCTCCGACTTTCGGAAGGGTTAGGGTTAGGGTTAGGGCTGAAAGCACATAGGAGAAAGAGATATTCTTGAATAACTTTTTTTGTGAAGGTCGGAGAGACTTGAAAAGTGGTTGCATCTGGACTAATTTGGGTCCTGCAGATCGATTGGTACCATCCCCGAGCTTGTACGACCTTCGGAAGAGGTCGACCGACGAAATTCCCCCAAATCTGAGGAGATATTCTTGAATAACTTTTTTTGTGAAGGTCGGAGAGACTTGCAAGTAGGCTCTACCCCCACTAAATGGGGTTGCGCGCATCGATCGGTACCATCCTTGAGCTTCTCCGACTTTCGGAAGGGTTAGGGTTAGGGATGAAAGCACATAGGAGAAAGAGATATTCTTGAATAACTTTTTTTGTGAAGGTCGGAGAGACTTGCAAGTAGGCTCTACCCCCACTAAATGGGGTAGCGCGCATCGATCGGTACCATCTTTGAGCTTCTCCGACTTTCGGAAGGGTTAGGGTTAGGGTTAGGGATGAAAGCACATAGGAGAAAGAGATATTCTTGAATAACTTTTTTTGTGAAGGTCGGAGAGACTTGAAAAGTGGTTGCATCTGGACTAATTTGGGTCCTGCAGATCGATTGGTACCATCCCCGAGCTTGTACGACCTTCGGAAGAGGTCGACCGACGAAATTCCCCCAAATCTGAGGAGATATTCTTGAATAACTTTTTTTGTGAAGGTCGGAGAGACTTGCAAGTAGGCTCTGCCCCCACTAAATGGGGTTGCGCGCATCGATCGGTACCATCCTTGAGCTTCTCCGACTTTCGGAAGGGTTAGGGTTAGGGTTAGGGATGAAAGCACATAGGAGAAAGAGATATTCTTGAATAACTTTTTTTGTGAAGGTCGGAGAGACTTGCAAGTAGGCTCTACCCCCACTAAATGGGGTAGCGCGCATCGATCGGTACCATCCTTGAGCTTCTCCGACTTTCGGAAGGGTTAGGGTTAGGGTTAGGGATGAAAGCACATAGGAGAAAGAGATATTCTTGAATAACTTTTTTTGTGAAGGTCGGAGAGACTTGGAAAGTGGTTGCATCTGGACTAATTTGGGTCCTGCGGATCGATTGGTACCATCCCCGAGCTTGTACGACCTTCGGAAGAGGTCGACCGACGAAATTCCCCCAAATCTGAGGAGATATTCTTGAATAACTTTTTTTGTGAAGGTCGGAGAGACTTGCAAGTAGGCTCTACCCCCACTAAATGGGGTTGCGCGCATCGATCGGTACCATCCTTGAGCTTCTCCGACTTTCGGAAGGGTTAGGGTTAGGGTTAGGGATGAAAGCACATAGGAGAAAGAGATATTCTTGAATAACTTTTTTTGTGAAGGTCGGAGAGACTTGAAAAGTGGTTGCATCTGGACTAATTTGGGTCCTGCGGATCGATTGGTACCATCCCCGAGCTTGTAAGACCTTCGGAAGAGGTCGACCGACGAAATTCCCCCAAATCTGAGGAGATATTCTTGAATAACTTTTTTTGTGAAGGTCGGAGAGACTTGCAAGTAGGCTCTACCCCCACTAAATGGGGTTGCGCGCATCGATCGGTACCATCCTTGAGCTTCTCCGACTTTCGGAAGGGTTAGGGTTAGGGTTAGGGATGAAAGCACATAGGAGAAAGAGATATTCTTGAATAACTTTTTTTGTGAAGGTCGGAGAGACTTGCAAGTAGGCTCTACCCCCACTAAATGGGGTAGCGCGCATCGATCGGTACCATCTTTGAGCTTCTCCGACTTTCGGAAGGGTTAGGGTTAGGGTTAGGGATGAAAGCACATAGGAGAAAGAGATATTCTTGAATAACTTTTTTTGTGAAGGTCGGAGAGACTTGAAAAGTGGTTGCATCTGGACTAATTTGGGTCCTGCAGATCGATTGGTACCATCCCCGAGCTTGTACGACCTTCGGAAGAGGTCGACCGACGAAATTCCCCCAAATCTGAGGAGATATTCTTGAATAACTTTTTTTGTGAAGGTCGGAGAGACTTGCAAGTAGGCTCTACCCCCACTAAATGGGGTTGCGCGCATCGATCGGTACCATCCTTGAGCTTCTCCGACTTTCGGAAGGGTTAGGGTTAGGGTTAGGGATGAAAGCACATAGGAGAAAGAGATATTCTTGAATAACTTTTTTTGTGAAGGTCGGAGAGACTTGCAAGTAGGCTCTACTCCCACTAAATGGGGTAGCGCGCATCGATCGGTACCATCCTTGAGCTTCTCCGACTTTCGGAAGGGTTAGGGTTAGGGTTAGGGATGAAAGCACATAGGAGAAAGAGATATTCTTGAATAACTTTTTTTGTGAAGGTCGGAGAGACTTGCAAGTAGGCTCTACCCCCACTAAATGGGGTAGCGCGCATCGATCGGTACCATCCTTGAGCTTCTCCGACTTTCGGAAGGGTTAGGGTTAGGGTTAGGGATGAAAGCACATAGGAGAAAGAGATATTCTTGAATAACTTTTTTTGTGAAGGTCGGAGAGACTTGCAAGTAGGCTCTACCCCCACTAAATGGGGTAGCGCGCATCGATCGGTACCATCCTTGAGCTTCTCCGACTTTCGGAAGGGTTAGGGTTAGGGTTAGGGATGAAAGCACATAGGAGAAAGAGATATTCTTGAATAACTTTTTTTGTGAAGGTCGGAGAGACTTGCAAGTAGGCTCTACCCCCACTAAATGGGGTAGCGCGCATCGATCGGTACCATCTTTGAGCTTCTCCGACTTTCGGAAGGGTTAGGGTTAGGGTTAGGGATGAAAGCACATAGGAGAAAGAGATATTCTTGAATAACTTTTTTTGTGAAGGTCGGAGAGACTTGAAAAGTGGTTGCATCTGGACTAATTTGGGTCCTGCAGATCGATTGGTACCATCCCCGAGCTTGTACGACCTTCGGAAGAGGTCGACCGACGAAATTCCCCCAAATCTGAGGAGATATTCTTGAATAACTTTTTTTGTGAAGGTCGGAGAGACTTGCAAGTAGGCTCTACCCCCACTAAATGGGGTTGCGCGCATCGATCGGTACCATCCTTGAGCTTCTCCGACTTTCGGAAGGGTTAGGGTTAGGGTTAGGGATGAAAGCACATAGGAGAAAGAGATATTCTTGAATAACTTTTTTTGTGAAGGTCGGAGAGACTTGAAAAGTGGTTGCATCTGGACTAATTTGGGTCCTGCGGATCGATTGGTACCATCCCCGAGCTTGTACGACCTTCGGAAGAGGTCGACCGACGAAATTCCCCCAAATCTGAGGAGATATTCTTGAATAACTTTTTTTGTGAACGTCGGAGAGACTTGCAAGTAGGCTCTACCCCCACTAAATGGGGTTGCGCGCATCGATCGGTACCATCCTTGAGCTTCTCCGACTTTCGGAAGGGTTAGGGTTAGGGTTAGGGATGAAAGCACATAGGAGAAAGAGATATTCTTGAATAACTTTTTTTGTGAAGGTCGGAGAGACTTGCAAGTAGGCTCTACCCCCACTAAATGGGGTAGCGCGCATCGATCGGTACCATCCTTGAGCTTCTCCGACTTTCGGAAGGGTTAGGGTTAGGGTTAGGGATGAAAGCACATAGGAGAAAGAGATATTCTTGAATAACTTTTTTTGTGAAGGTCGGAGAGACTTGCAAGTAGGCTCTACCCCCACTAAATGGGGTAGCGCGCATCGATCGGTACCATCTTTGAGCTTCTCCGACTTTCGGAAGGGTTAGGGTTAGGGTTAGGGATGAAAGCACATAGGAGAAAGAGATATTCTTGAATAACTTTTTTTGTGAAGGTCGGAGAGACTTGAAAAGTGGTTGCATCTGGACTAATTTGGGTCCTGCAGATCGATTGGTACCATCCCCGAGCTTGTACGACCTTCGGAAGAGGTCGACCGACGAAATTCCCCCAAATCTGAGGAGATATTCTTGAATAACTTTTTTTGTGAAGGTCGGAGAGACTTGCAAGTAGGCTCTACCCCCACTAAATGGGGTTGCGCGCATCGATCGGTACCATCCTTGAGCTTCTCCGACTTTCGGAAGGGTTAGGGTTAGGGTTAGGGATGAAAGCACATAGGAGAAAGAGATATTCTTGAATAACTTTTTTTGTGAAGGTCGGAGAGACTTGAAAAGTGGTTGCATCTGGACTAATTTGGGTCCTGCGGATCGATTGGTACCATCCCCGAGCTTGTACGACCTTCGGAAGAGGTCGACCGACGAAATTCCCCCAAATCTGAGGAGATATTCTTGAATAACTTTTTTTGTGAACGTCGGAGAGACTTGCAAGTAGGCTCTACCCCCACTAAATGGGGTTGCGCGCATCGATCGGTACCATCCTTGAGCTTCTCCGACTTTCGGAAGGGTTAGGGTTAGGGTTAGGGATGAAAGCACATAGGAGAAAGAGATATTCTTGAATAACTTTTTTTGTGAAGGTCGGAGAGACTTGCAAGTAGGCTCTACCCCCACTAAATGGGGTAGCGCGCATCGATCGGTACCATCCTTGAGCTTCTCCGACTTTCGGAAGGGTTAGGGTTAGGGTTAGGGATGAAAGCACATAGGAGAAAGAGATATTCTTGAATAACTTTTTTTGTGAAGGTCGGAGAGACTTGCAAGTAGGCTCTACCCCCACTAAATGGGGTAGCGCGCATCGATCGGTACCATCTTTGAGCTTCTCCGACTTTCGGAAGGGTTAGGGTTAGGGTTAGGGCTGAAAGCACATAGGAGAAAGAGATATTCTTGAATAACTTTTTTTGTGAAGGTCGGAGAGACTTGAAAAGTGGTTGCATCTGGACTAATTTGGGTCCTGCAGATCGATTGGTACCATCCCCGAGCTTGTACGACCTTCGGAAGAGGTCGACCGACGAAATTCCCCCAAATCTGAGGAGATATTCTTGAATAACTTTTTTTGTGAAGGTCGGAGAGACTTGCAAGTAGGCTCTACCCCCACTAAATGGGGTTGCGCGCATCGATCGGTACCATCCTTGAGCTTCTCCGACTTTCGGAAGGGTTAGGGTTAGGGTTAGGGATGAAAGCACATAGGAGAAAGAGATATTCTTGAATAACTTTTTTTGTGAAGGTCGGAGAGACTTGAAAAGTGGTTGCATCTGGACTAATTTGGGTCCTGCGGATCGATTGGTACCATCCCCGAGCTTGTACGACCTTCGGAAGAGGTCGACCGACGAAATTCCCCCAAATCTGAGGAGATATTCTTGAATAACTTTTTTTGTGAAGGTCGGAGAGACTTGCAAGTAGGCTCTACCCCCACTAAATGGGGTTGCGCGCATCGATCGGTACCATCCTTGAGCTTCTCCGACTTTCGGAAGGGTTAGGGTTAGGGTTAGGGATGAAAGCACATAGGAGAAAGAGATATTCTTGAATAACTTTTTTTGTGAAGGTCGGAGAGACTTGCAAGTAGGCTCTACCCCCACTAAATGGGGTAGCGCGCATCGATCGGTACCATCCTTGAGCTTCTCCGACTTTCGGAAGGGTTAGGGTTAGGGTTAGGGATGAAAGCACATAGGAGAAAGAGATATTCTTGAATAACTTTTTTTGTGAAGGTCGGAGAGACTTGGAAAGTGGTTGCATCTGGACTAATTTGGGTCCTGCGGATCGATTGGTACCATGCCCGAGCTTGTACGACCTTCGGAAGAGGTCGACCGACGAAATTCCCCCAAATCTGAGGAGATATTCTTGAATAACTTTTTTTGTGAAGGTCGGAGAGACTTGCAAGTAGGCTCTACCCCCACTAAATGGGGTAACGCGCATCGATCGGTACCATTCTTGAGCTTCTCCGACTTTCGGAAGGGTTAGGGTTAGGGTTAGGGATGAAAGCACATAGGAGAAAGAGATATTCTTGAATAACTTTTTTTGTAAAGGTCGGAGAGACTTGGAAAGTGGTTGCATCTGGACTAATTTGGGTCCTGCGGATCGATTGGTACCATCCCCGAGCTTGTACGACCTTCGGAAGAGGTCGACCGACGAAATTCCCCCAAATCTGAGGAGATATTCTTGAATAACTTTTTTTGTGAAGGTCGGAGAGACTTGCAAGTAGGCTCTACCCCCACTAAATGGGGTTGCGCGCATCGATCGGTACCATCCTTGAGCTTCTCCGACTTTCGGAAGGGTTAGGGTTAGGGATGAAAGCACATAGGAGAAAGAGATATTCTTGAATAACTTTTTTTGTGAAGGTCGGAGAGACTTGGAAAGTGGTTGCATCTGGACTAATTTGGGTCCTGCGGATCGATTGGTACCATGCCCGAGCTTGTACGACCTTCGGAAGAGGTCGACCGACGAAATTCCCCCAAATCTGAGGAGATATTCTTGAATAACTTTTTTTGTGAAGGTCGGAGAGACTTGCAAGTAGGCTCTACCCCCACTAAATGGGGTAGCGCGCATCGATCGGTACCATCCTTGAGCTTCTCCGACTTTCGGAAGGGTTAGGGTTAGGGTTAGGGATGAAAGCACATAGGAGAAAGAGATATTCTTGAATAACTTTTTTTGTGAAGGTCGGAGAGACTTGGAAAGTGGTTGCATCTGGACTAATTTGGGTCCTGCGGATCGATTGGTACCATCCCCGAGCTTGTACGACCTTCGGAAGAGGTCGACCGACGAAATTCCCCCAAATCTGAGGAGATATTCTTGAATAACTTTTTTTGTGAAGGTCGGAGAGACTTGCAAGTAGGCTCTACCCCCACTAAATGGGGTTGCGCGCATCGATCGGTACCATCCTTGAGCTTCTCCGACTTTCGGAAGGGTTAGGGTTAGGGTTAGGGATGAAAGCACATAGGAGAAAGAGATATTCTTGAATAACTTTTTTTGTGAAGGTCGGAGAGACTTGAAAAGTGGTTGCATCTGGACTAATTTGGGTCCTGCGGATCGATTGGTACCATCCCCGAGCTTGTACGACCTTCGGAAGAGGTCGACCGACGAAATTCCCCCAAATCTGAGGAGATATTCTTGAATAACTTTTTTTGTGAAGGTCGGAGAGACTTGCAAGTAGGCTCTACCCCCACTAAATGGGGTTGCGCGCATCGATCGGTACCATCCTTGAGCTTCTCCGACTTTCGGAAGGGTTAGGGTTAGGGTTAGGGATGAAAGCACATAGGAGAAAGAGATATTCTTGAATAACTTTTTTTGTGAAGGTCGGAGAGACTTGAAAAGTGGTTGCATCTGGACTAATTTGGGTCCTGCGGATCGATTGGTACCATCCCCGAGCTTGTACGACCTTCGGAAGAGGTCGACCGACGAAATTCCCCCAAATCTGAGGAGATATTCTTGAATAACTTTTTTTGTGAAGGTCGGAGAGACTTGCAAGTAGGCTCTACCCCCACTAAATGGGGTTGCGCGCATCGATCGGTACCATCCTTGAGCTTCTCCGACTTTCGGAAGGGTTAGGGTTAGGGTTAGGGATGAAAGCACATAGGAGAAAGAGATATTCTTGAATAACTTTTTTTGTGAAGGTCGGAGAGACTTGCAAGTAGGCTCTACCCCCACTAAATGGGGTAGCGCGCATCGATCGGTACCATCTTTGAGCTTCTCCGACTTTCGGAAGGGTTAGGGTTAGGGTTAGGGATGAAAGCACATAGGAGAAAGAGATATTCTTGAATAACTTTTTTTGTGAAGGTCGGAGAGACTTGAAAAGTGGTTGCATCTGGACTAATTTGGGTCCTGCAGATCGATTGGTACCATCCCCGAGCTTGTACGACCTTCGGAAGAGGTCGACCGACGAAATTCCCCCAAATCTGAGGAGATATTCTTGAATAACTTTTTTTGTGAAGGTCGGAGAGACTTGCAAGTAGGCTCTACCCCCACTAAATGGGGTAGCGCGCATCGATCGGTACCATCCTTGAGCTTCTCCGACTTTCGGAAGGGTTAGGGTTAGGGTTAGGGATGAAAGCACATAGGAGAAAGAGATATTCTTGAATAACTTTTTTTGTGAAGGTCGGAGAGACTTGCAAGTAGGCTCTACCCCCACTAAATGGGGTAGCGCGCATCGATCGGTACCATCTTTGAGCTTCTCCGACTTTCGGAAGGGTTAGGGTTAGGGTTAGGGATGAAAGCACATAGGAGAAAGAGATATTCTTGAATAACTTTTTTTGTGAAGGTCGGAGAGACTTGAAAAGTGGTTGCATCTGGACTAATTTGGGTCCTGCGGATCGATTGGTACCATCCCCGAGCTTGTACGACCTTCGGAAGAGGTCGACCGACGAAATTCCCCCAAATCTGAGGAGATATTCTTGAATAACTTTTTTTGTGAAGGTCGGAGAGACTTGCAAGTAGGCTCTACCCCCACTAAATGGGGTTGCGCGCATCGATCGGTACCATCCTTGAGCTTCTCCGACTTTCGGAAGGGTTAGGGTTAGGGATGAAAGCACATAGGAGAAAGAGATATTCTTGAATAACTTTTTTTGTGAAGGTCGGAGAGACTTGAAAAGTGGTTGCATCTGGACTAATTTGGGTCCTGCAGATCGATTGGTACCATCCCCGAGCTTGTACGACCTTCGGAAGAGGTCGACCGACGAAATTCCCCCAAATCTGAGGAGATATTCTTGAATAACTTTTTTTGTGAAGGTCGGAGAGACTTGCAAGTAGGCTCTACCCCCACTAAATGGGGTTGCGCGCATCGATCGGTACCATCCTTGAGCTTCTCCGACTTTCGGAAGGGTTAGGGTTAGGGTTAGGGATGAAAGCACATAGGAGAAAGAGATATTCTTGAATAACTTTTTTTGTAAAGGTCGGAGAGACTTGCAAGTAGGCTCTACCCCCACTAAATGGGGTAGCGCGCATCGATCGGTACCATCTTTGAGCTTCTCCGACTTTCGGAAGGGTTAGGGTTAGGGTTAGGGATGAAAGCACATAGGAGAAAGAGATATTCTTGAATAACTTTTTTTGTGAAGGTCGGAGAGACTTGCAAGTAGGCTCTACCCCCACTAAATGGGGTAGCGCGCATCGATCGGTACCATCCTTGAGCTTCTCCGACTTTCGGAAGGGTTAGGGTTAGGGTTAGGGATGAAAGCACATAGGAGAAAGAGATATTCTTGAATAACTTTTTTTGTGAAGGTCGGAGAGACTTGGAAAGTGGTTGCATCTGGACTAATTTGGGTCCTGCGGATCGATTGGTACCATGCCCGAGCTTGTACGACCTTCGGAAGAGGTCGACCGACGAAATTCCCCCAAATCTGAGGAGATATTCTTGAATAACTTTTTTTGTGAAGGTCGGAGAGACTTGCAAGTAGGCTCTACCCCCACTAAATGGGGTAGCGCGCATCGATCGGTACCATCCTTGAGCTTCTCCGACTTTCGGAAGGGTTAGGGTTAGGGTTAGGGATGAAAGCACATAGGAGAAAGAGATATTCTTAAATAACTTTTTTTGTAAAGGTCGGAGAGACTTGGAAAGTGGTTGCATCTGGACTAATTTGGGTCCTGCAGATCGATTGGTACCATCCCCGAGCTTGTACGACCTTCGGAAGAGGTCGACCGACGAAATTCCCCCAAATCTGAGGAGATATTCTTGAATAACTTTTTTTGTGAAGGTCGGAGAGACTTGCAAGTAGGCTCTACCCCCACTAAATGGGGTTGCGCGCATCGATCGGTACCATCCTTGAGCTTCTCCGACTTTCGGAAGGGTTAGGGTTAGGGTTAGGGATGAAAGCACATAGGAGAAAGAGATATTCTTGAATAACTTTTTTTGTGAAGGTCGGAGAGACTTGCAAGTAGGCTCTACCCCCACTAAATGGGGTAGCGCGCATCGATCGGTACCATCCTTGAGCTTCTCCGACTTTCGGAAGGGTTAGGGTTAGGGTTAGGGATGAAAGCACATAGGAGAAAGAGATATTCTTGAATAACTTTTTTTGTGAAGGTCGGAGAGACTTGGAAAGTGGTTGCATCTGGACTAATTTGGGTCCTGCAGATCGATTGGTACCATCCCCGAGCTTGTACGACCTTCGGAAGAGGTCGACCGACGAAATTCCCCCAAATCTGAGGAGATATTCTTGAATAACTTTTTTTGTGAAGGTCGGAGAGACTTGCAAGTAGGCTCTACCCCCACTAAATAAGGTTGCGCGCATCGATCGGTACCATCCTTGAGCTTCTCCGACTTTCGGAAGGGTTAGGGTTAGGGTTAGGGATGAAAGCACATAGGAGAAAGAGATATTCTTGAATAACTTTTTTTGTGAAGGTCGGAGAGACTTGCAAGTAGGCTCTACTCCCACTAAATGGGGTAGCGCGCATCGATCGGTACCATCCTTGAGCTTCTCCGACTTTCGGAAGGGTTAGGGTTAGGGTTAGGGATGAAAGCACATAGGAGAAAGAGATATTCTTGAATAACTTTTTTTGTGAAGGTCGGAGAGACTTGCAAGTAGGCTCTACCCCCACTAAATGGGGTAGCGCGCATCGATCGGTACCATCCTTGAGCTTCTCCGACTTTCGGAAGGGTTAGGGTTAGGGTTAGGGATGAAAGCACATAGGAGAAAGAGATATTCTTGAATAACTTTTTTTGTGAAGGTCGGAGAGACTTGCAAGTAGGCTCTACCCCCACTAAATGGGGTAGCGCGCATCGATCGGTACCATCTTTGAGCTTCTCCGACTTTCGGAAGGGTTAGGGTTAGGGTTAGGGATGAAAGCACATAGGAGAAAGAGATATTCTTGAATAACTTTTTTTGTGAAGGTCGGAGAGACTTGCAAGTAGGCTCTACCCCCACTAAATGGGGTAGCGCGCATCGATCGGTACCATCCTTGAGCTTCTCCGACTTTCGGAAGGGTTAGGGTTAGGGTTAGGGATGAAAGCACATAGGAGAAAGAGATATTCTTGAATAACTTTTTTTGTGAAGGTCGGAGAGACTTGCAAGTAGGCTCTACCCCCACTAAATGGGGTAGCGCGCATCGATCGGTACCATCTTTGAGCTTCTCCGACTTTCGGAAGGGTTAGGGTTAGGGTTAGGGATGAAAGCACATAGGAGAAAGAGATATTCTTGAATAACTTTTTTTGTGAAGGTCGGAGAGACTTGCAAGTAGGCTCTACCCCCACTAAATGGGGTAGCGCGCATCGATCGGTACCATCCTTGAGCTTCTCCGACTTTCGGAAGGGTTAGGGTTAGGGTTAGGGATGAAAGCACATAGGAGAAAGAGATATTCTTGAATAACTTTTTTTGTGAAGGTCGGAGAGACTTGGAAAGTGGTTGCATCTGGACTAATTTGGGTCCTGCGGATCGATTGGTACCATGCCCGAGCTTGTACGACCTTCGGAAGAGGTCGACCGACGAAATTCCCCCAAATCTGAGGAGATATTCTTGAATAACTTTTTTTGTGAAGGTCGGAGAGACTTGCAAGTAGGCTCTACCCCCACTAAATGGGGTAGCGCGCATCGATCGGTACCATCCTTGAGCTTCTCCGACTTTCGGAAGGGTTAGGGTTAGGGTTAGGGATGAAAGCACATAGGAGAAAGAGATATTCTTGAATAACTTTTTTTGTAAAGGTCGGAGAGACTTGGAAAGTGGTTGCATCTGGACTAATTTGGGTCCTGCGGATCGATTGGTACCATCCCCGAGCTTGTACGACCTTCGGAAGAGGTCGACCGACGAAATTCCCCCAAATCTGAGGAGATATTCTTGAATAACTTTTTTTGTGAAGGTCGGAGAGACTTGCAAGTAGGCTCTACCCCCACTAAATGGGGTTGCACGCATCGATCGGTACCATCCTTGAGCTTCTCCGACTTTCGGAAGGGTTAGGGTTAGGGATGAAAGCACATAGGAGAAAGAGATATTCTTGAATAACTTTTTTTGTGAAGGTCGGAGAGACTTGCAAGTAGGCTCTACCCCCACTAAATGGGGTAGCGCGCATCGATCGGTACCATCCTTGAGCTTCTCCGACTTTCGGAAGGGTTAGGGTTAGGGTTAGGGATGAAAGCACATAGGAGAAAGAGATATTCTTGAATAACTTTTTTTGTGAAGGTCGGAGAGACTTGGAAAGTGGTTGCATCTGGACTAATTTGGGTCCTGCGGATCGATTGGTACCATCCCCGAGCTTGTACGACCTTCGGAAGAGGTCGACCGACGAAATTCCCCCAAATCTGAGGAGATATTCTTGAATAACTTTTTTTGTGAAGGTCGGAGAGACTTGCAAGTAGGCTCTACCCCCACTAAATGGGGTTGCGCGCATCGATCGGTACCATCCTTGAGCTTCTCCGACTTTCGGAAGGGTTAGGGTTAGGGTTAGGGATGAAAGCACATAGGAGAAAGAGATATTCTTGAATAACTTTTTTTGTGAAGGTCGGAGAGACTTGGAAAGTGGTTGCATCTGGACTAATTTGGGTCCTGCGGATCGATTGGTACCATCCCCGAGCTTGTACGACCTTCGGAAGAGGTCGACCGACGAAATTCCCCCAAATCTGAGGAGATATTCTTGAATAACTTTTTTTGTGAAGGTCGGAGAGACTTGCAAGTAGGCTCTACCCCCACTAAATGGGGTTGCGCGCATCGATCGGTACCATCCTTGAGCTTCTCCGACTTTCGGAAGGGTTAGGGTTAGGGTTAGGGATGAAAGCACATAGGAGAAAGAGATATTCTTGAATAACTTTTTTTGTAAAGGTCGGAGAGACTTGCAAGTAGGCTCTACCCCCACTAAATGGGGTAGCGCGCATCGATCGGTACCATCTTTGAGCTTCTCCGACTTTCGGAAGGGTTAGGGTTAGGGTTAGGGATGAAAGCACATAGGAGAAAGAGATATTCTTGAATAACTTTTTTTGTGAAGGTCGGAGAGACTTGCAAGTAGGCTCTACCCCCACTAAATGGGGTAGCGCGCATCGATCGGTACCATCCTTGAGCTTCTCCGACTTTCGGAAGGGTTAGGGTTAGGGTTAGGGATGAAAGCACATAGGAGAAAGAGATATTCTTGAATAACTTTTTTTGTGAAGGTCGGAGAGACTTGGAAAGTGGTTGCATCTGGACTAATTTGGGTCCTGCGGATCGATTGGTACCATGCCCGAGCTTGTACGACCTTCGGAAGAGGTCGACCGACGAAATTCCCCCAAATCTGAGGAGATATTCTTGAATAACTTTTTTTGTGAAGGTCGGAGAGACTTGCAAGTAGGCTCTACCCCCACTAAATGGGGTAGCGCGCATCGATCGGTACCATCCTTGAGCTTCTCCGACTTTCGGAAGGGTTAGGGTTAGGGTTAGGGATGAAAGCACATAGGAGAAAGAGATATTCTTAAATAACTTTTTTTGTAAAGGTCGGAGAGACTTGGAAAGTGGTTGCATCTGGACTAATTTGGGTCCTGCAGATCGATTGGTACCATCCCCGAGCTTGTACGACCTTCGGAAGAGGTCGACCGACGAAATTCCCCCAAATCTGAGGAGATATTCTTGAATAACTTTTTTTGTGAAGGTCGGAGAGACTTGCAAGTAGGCTCTACCCCCACTAAATGGGGTTGCGCGCATCGATCGGTACCATCCTTGAGCTTCTCCGACTTTCGGAAGGGTTAGGGTTAGGGTTAGGGATGAAAGCACATAGGAGAAAGAGATATTCTTGAATAACTTTTTTTGTGAAGGTCGGAGAGACTTGCAAGTAGGCTCTACCCCCACTAAATGGGGTAGCGCGCATCGATCGGTACCATCCTTGAGCTTCTCCGACTTTCGGAAGGGTTAGGGTTAGGGTTAGGGATGAAAGCACATAGGAGAAAGAGATATTCTTGAATAACTTTTTTTGTGAAGGTCGGAGAGACTTGGAAAGTGGTTGCATCTGGACTAATTTGGGTCCTGCGGATCGATTGGTACCATCCCCGAGCTTGTACGACCTTCGGAAGAGGTCGACCGACGAAATTCCCCCAAATCTGAGGAGATATTCTTGAATAACTTTTTTTGTGAAGGTCGGAGAGACTTGCAAGTAGGCTCTACCCCCACTAAATGGGGTTGCGCGCATCGATCGGTACCATCCTTGAGCTTCTCCGACTTTCGGAAGGGTTAGGGTTAGGGTTAGGGATGAAAGCACATAGGAGAAAGAGATATTCTTGAATAACTTTTTTTGTGAAGGTCGGAGAGACTTGCAAGTAGGCTCTACTCCCACTAAATGGGGTAGCGCGCATCGATCGGTACCATCCTTGAGCTTCTCCGACTTTCGGAAGGGTTAGGGTTAGGGTTAGGGATGAAAGCACATAGGAGAAAGAGATATTCTTGAATAACTTTTTTTGTGAAGGTCGGAGAGACTTGCAAGTAGGCTCTACCCCCACTAAATGGGGTAGCGCGCATCGATCGGTACCATCCTTGAGCTTCTCCGACTTTCGGAAGGGTTAGGGTTAGGGTTAGGGATGAAAGCACATAGGAAAAAGAGATATTCTTGAATAACTTTTTTTGTGAAGGTCGGAGAGACTTGCAAGTAGGCTCTACCCCCACTAAATGGGGTAGCGCGCATCGATCGGTACCATCTTTGAGCTTCTCCGACTTTCGGAAGGGTTAGGGTTAGGGTTAGGGATGAAAGCACATAGGAGAAAGAGATATTCTTGAATAACTTTTTTTGTGAAGGTCGGAGAGACTTGCAAGTAGGCTCTACCCCCACTAAATGGGGTAGCGCGCATCGATCGGTACCATCCTTGAGCTTCTCCGACTTTCGGAAGGGTTAGGGTTAGGGTTAGGGATGAAAGCACATAGGAGAAAGAGATATTCTTGAATAACTTTTTTTGTGAAGGTCGGAGAGACTTGGAAAGTGGTTGCATCTGGACTAATTTGGGTCCTGCGGATCGATTGGTACCATGCCCGAGCTTGTACGACCTTCGGAAGAGGTCGACCGACGAAATTCCCCCAAATCTGAGGAGATATTCTTGAATAACTTTTTTTGTGAAGGTCGGAGAGACTTGCAAGTAGGCTCTACCCCCACTAAATGGGGTAGCGCGCATCGATCGGTACCATCCTTGAGCTTCTCCGACTTTCGGAAGGGTTAGGGTTAGGGTTAGGGATGAAAGCACATAGGAGAAAGAGATATTCTTGAATAACTTTTTTTGTAAAGGTCGGAGAGACTTGGAAAGTGGTTGCATCTGGACTAATTTGGGTCCTGCGGATCGATTGGTACCATCCCCGAGCTTGTACGACCTTCGGAAGAGGTCGACCGACGAAATTCCCCCAAATCTGAGGAGATATTCTTGAATAACTTTTTTTGTGAAGGTCGGAGAGACTTGCAAGTAGGCTCTACCCCCACTAAATGGGGTTGCACGCATCGATCGGTACCATCCTTGAGCTTCTCCGACTTTCGGAAGGGTTAGGGTTAGGGATGAAAGCACATAGGAGAAAGAGATATTCTTGAATAACTTTTTTTGTGAAGGTCGGAGAGACTTGCAAGTAGGCTCTACCCCCACTAAATGGGGTAGCGCGCATCGATCGGTACCATCCTTGAGCTTCTCCGACTTTCGGAAGGGTTAGGGTTAGGGTTAGGGATGAAAGCACATAGGAGAAAGAGATATTCTTGAATAACTTTTTTTGTGAAGGTCGGAGAGACTTGGAAAGTGGTTGCATCTGGACTAATTTGGGTCCTGCGGATCGATTGGTACCATCCCCGAGCTTGTACGACCTTCGGAAGAGGTCGACCGACGAAATTCCCCCAAATCTGAGGAGATATTCTTGAATAACTTTTTTTGTGAAGGTCGGAGAGACTTGCAAGTAGGCTCTACCCCCACTAAATGGGGTTGCGCGCATCGATCGGTACCATCCTTGAGCTTCTCCGACTTTCGGAAGGGTTAGGGTTAGGGTTAGGGATGAAAGCACATAGGAGAAAGAGATATTCTTGAATAACTTTTTTTGTGAAGGTCGGAGAGACTTGCAAGTAGGCTCTACTCCCACTAAATGGGGTAGCGCGCATCGATCGGTACCATCCTTGAGCTTCTCCGACTTTCGGAAGGGTTAGGGTTAGGGTTAGGGATGAAAGCACATAGGAGAAAGAGATATTCTTGAATAACTTTTTTTGTGAAGGTCGGAGAGACTTGCAAGTAGGCTCTACCCCCACTAAATGGGGTAGCGCGCATCGATCGGTACCATCCTTGAGCTTCTCCGACTTTCGGAAGGGTTAGGGTTAGGGTTAGGGATGAAAGCACATAGGAGAAAGAGATATTCTTGAATAACTTTTTTTGTGAAGGTCGGAGAGACTTGCAAGTAGGCTCTACCCCCACTAAATGGGGAAGCGCGCATCGATCGGTACCATCCTTGAGCTTCTCCGACTTTCGGAAGGGTTAGGGTTAGGGTTAGGGATGAAAGCACATAGGAGAAAGAGATATTCTTGAATAACTTTTTTTGTGAAGGTCGGAGAGACTTGGAAAGTGGTTGCATCTGGACTAATTTGGGTCCTGCGGATCGATTGGTACCATGCCCGAGCTTGTACGACCTTCGGAAGAGGTCGACCGACGAAATTCCCCCAAATCTGAGGAGATATTCTTGAATAACTTTTTTTGTGAAGGTCGGAGAGACTTGCAAGTAGGCTCTACCCCCACTAAATGGGGTAGCGCGCATCGATCGGTACCATCCTTGAGCTTCTCCGACTTTTGGAAGGGTTAGGGTTAGGGTTAGGGATGAAAGCACATAGGAGAAAGAGATATTCTTGAATAACTTTTTTTGTGAAGGTCGGAGAGACTTGCAAGTAGGCTCTACCCCCACTAAATGGGGTAGCGCGCATCGATCGGTACCATCCTTGAGCTTCTCCGACTTTCGGAAGGGTTAGGGTTAGGGTTAGGGATGAAAGCACATAGGAGAAAGAGATATTCTTGAATAACTTTTTTTGTGAAGGTCGGAGAGACTTGGAAAGTGGTTGCATCTGGACTAATTTGGGTCCTGCAGATCGATTGGTACCATCCCCGAGCTTGTACGACCTTCGGAAGAGGTCGACCGACGAAATTCCCCCAAATCTGAGGAGATATTCTTGAATAACTTTTTTTGTGAAGGTCGGAGAGACTTGCAGGTAGGCTCTACCCCCACTAAATGGGGTAGCGCGCATCGATCGGTACCATCCTTGAGCTTCTCCGACTTTCGGAAGGGTTAGGGTTAGGGTTAGGGATGAAAGCACATAGGAGAAAGAGATATTCTTGAATAACTTTTTTTGTGAAGGTCGGAGAGACTTGCAAGTAGGCTCTACCCCCACTAAATGGGGTAGCGCGCATCGATCGGTACGATCCTTGAGCTTCTCCGACTTTCGGAAGGGTTAGGGTTAGGGTTAGGGATGAAAGCACATAGGAGAAAGAGATATTCTTGAATAACTTTTTTTGTGAAGGTCGGAGAGACTTGAAAAGTGGTTGCATCTGGACTAATTTGGGTCCTGCGGATCGATTGGTACCATCCCCGAGCTTGTACGACCTTCGGAAGAGGTCGACCGACGAAATTCCCCCAAATCTGAGGAGATATTCTTGAATAACTTTTTTTGTGAAGGTCGGAGAGACTTGCAAGTAGGCTCTACCCCCACTAAATGGGGTTGCGCGCATCGATCGGTACCATCCTTGAGCTTCTCCGACTTTCGGAAGGGTTAGGGTTAGGGTTAGGGATGAAAGCACATAGGAGAAAGAGATATTCTTGAATAACTTTTTTTGTGAAGGTCGGAGAGACTTGCAAGTAGGCTCTACCCCCACTAAATGGGGTAGCGCGCATCGATCGGTACCATCCTTGAGCTTCTCCGACTTTCGGAAGGGTTAGGGTTAGGGTTAGGGATGAAAGCACATAGGAGAAAGAGATATTCTTGAATAACTTTTTTTGTGAAGGTCGGAGAGACTTGCAAGTAGGCTCTACCCCCACTAAATGGGGTAGCGCGCATCGATCGGTACCATCCTTGAGCTTCTCCGACTTTCGGAAGGGTTAGGGTTAGGGATGAAAGCACATAGGAGAAAGAGATATTCTTGAATAACTTTTTTTGTGAAGGTCGGAGAGACTTGGAAAGTGGTTGCATCTGGACTAATTTGGGTCCTGCGGATCGATTGGTACCATCCCCGAGCTTGTACGACCTTCGGAAGAGGTCGACCGACGAAATTCCCCCAAATCTGAGGAGATATTCTTGAATAACTTTTTTTGTGAAGGTCGGAGAGACTTGCAAGTAGGCTCTACCCCCACTAAATGGGGTTGCGCGCATCGATCGGTACCATCCTTGAGCTTCTCCGACTTTCGGAAGGGTTAGGGTTAGGGTTAGGGATGAAAGCACATAGGAGAAAGAGATATTCTTGAATAACTTTTTTTGTGAAGGTCGGAGAGACTTGGAAAGTGGTTGCATCTGGACTAATTTGGGTCCTGCGGATCGATTGGTACCATCCCCGAGCTTGTACGACCTTCGGAAGAGGTCGACCGACGAAATTCCCCCAAATCTGAGGAGATATTCTTGAATAACTTTTTTTGTGAAGGTCGGAGAGACTTGCAAGTAGGCTCTACCCCCACTAAATGGGGTTGCGCGCATCGATCGGTACCATCTTTGAGCTTCTCCGACTTTCGGAAGGGTTAGGGTTAGGGTTAGGGATGAAAGCACATAGGAGAAAGAGATATTCTTGAATAACTTTTTTTGTGAAGGTCGGAGAGACTTGAAAAGTGGTTGCATCTGGACTAATTTGGGTCCTGCGGATCGATTGGTACCATCCCCGAGCTTGTACGACCTTCGGAAGAGGTCGACCGACGAAATTCCCCCAAATCTGAGGAGATATTCTTGAATAACTTTTTTTGTGAAGGTCGGAGAGACTTGCAAGTAGGCTCTACCCCCACTAAATGGGGTTGCGCGCATCGATCGGTACCATCCTTGAGCTTCTCCGACTTTCGGAAGGGTTAGGGTTAGGGTTAGGGATGAAAGCACATAGGAGAAAGAGATATTCTTGAATAACTTTTTTTGTGAAGGTCGGAGAGACTTGGAAAGTGGTTGCATCTGGACTAATTTGGGTCCTGCGGATCGATTGGTACCATCCCCGAGCTTGTACGACCTTCGGAAGAGGTCGACCGACGAAATTCCCCCAAATCTGAGGAGATATTCTTGAATAACTTTTTTTGTGAAGGTCGGAGAGACTTGCAAGTAGGCTCTACCCCCACTAAATGGGGTTGCGCGCATCGATCGGTACCATCCTTGAGCTTCTCCGACTTTCGGAAGGGTTAGGGTTAGGGTTAGGGATGAAAGCACATAGGAGAAAGAGATATTCTTGAATAACTTTTTTTGTGAAGGTCGGAGAGACTTGCAAGTAGGCTCTACCCCCACTAAATGGGGTAGCGCGCATCGATCGGTACCATCCTTGAGCTTCTCCGACTTTCGGAAGGGTTAGGGTTAGGGTTAGGGATGAAAGCACATAGGAGAAAGAGATATTCTTGAATAACTTTTTTTGTGAAGGTCGGAGAGACTTGGAAAGTGGTTGCATCTGGACTAATTTGGGTCCTGCGGATCGATTGGTACCATCCCCGAGCTTGTACGACCTTCGGAAGAGGTCGACCGACGAAATTCCCCCAAATCTGAGGAGATATTCTTGAATAACTTTTTTTGTGAAGGTCGGAGAGACTTGCAAGTAGGCTCTACCCCCACTAAATGGGGTTGCGCGCATCGATCGGTACCATCCTTGAGCTTCTCCGACTTTCGGAAGGGTTAGGGTTAGGGTTAGGGATGAAAGCACATAGGAGAAAGAGATATTCTTGAATAACTTTTTTTGTGAAGGTCGGAGAGACTTGAAAAGTGGTTGCATCTGGACTAATTTGGGTCCTGCGGATCGATTGGTACCATCCCCGAGCTTGTACGACCTTCGGAAGAGGTCGACCGACGAAATTCCCCCAAATCTGAGGAGATATTCTTGAATAACTTTTTTTGTGAAGGTCGGAGAGACTTGCAAGTAGGCTCTACCCCCACTAAATGGGGTTGCGCGCATCGATCGGTACCATCCTTGAGCTTCTCCGACTTTCGGAAGGGTTAGGGTTAGGGTTAGGGATGAAAGCACATAGGAGAAAGAGATATTCTTGAATAACTTTTTTTGTGAAGGTCGGAGAGACTTGCAAGTAGGCTCTACCCCCACTAAATGGGGTAGCGCGCATCGATCGGTACCATCTTTGAGCTTCTCCGACTTTCGGAAGGGTTAGGGTTAGGGTTAGGGATGAAAGCACATAGGAGAAAGAGATATTCTTGAATAACTTTTTTTGTGAAGGTCGGAGAGACTTGAAAAGTGGTTGCATCTGGACTAATTTGGGTCCTGCAGATCGATTGGTACCATCCCCGAGCTTGTACGACCTTCGGAAGAGGTCGACCGACGAAATTCCCCCAAATCTGAGGAGATATTCTTGAATAACTTTTTTTGTGAAGGTCGGAGAGACTTGCAAGTAGGCTCTACCCCCACTAAATGGGGTTGCGCGCATCGATCGGTACCATCCTTGAGCTTCTCCGACTTTCGGAAGGGTTAGGGTTAGGGTTAGGGATGAAAGCACATAGGAGAAAGAGATATTCTTGAATAACTTTTTTTGTGAAGGTCGGAGAGACTTGCAAGTAGGCTCTACCCCCACTAAATGGGGTAGCGCGCATCGATCGGTACCATCTTTGAGCTTCTCCGACTTTCGGAAGGGTTAGGGTTAGGGTTAGGGATGAAAGCACATAGGAGAAAGAGATATTCTTGAATAACTTTTTTTGTGAAGGTCGGAGAGACTTGCAAGTAGGCTCTACCCCCACTAAATGGGGTAGCGCGCATCGATCGGTACCATCCTTGAGCTTCTCCGACTTTCGGAAGGGTTAGGGTTAGGGATGAAAGCACATAGGAGAAAGAGATATTCTTGAATAACTTTTTTTGTGAAGGTCGGAGAGACTTGGAAAGTGGTTGCATCTGGACTAATTTGGGTCCTGCGGATCGATTGGTACCATGCCCGAGCTTGTACGACCTTCGGAAGAGGTCGACCGACGAAATTCCCCCAAATCTGAGGAGATATTCTTGAATAACTTTTTTTGTGAAGGTCGGAGAGACTTGCAAGTAGGCTCTACCCCCACTAAATGGGGTAGCGCGCATCGATCGGTACCATCCTTGAGCTTCTCCGACTTTTGGAAGGGTTAGGGTTAGGGTTAGGGATGAAAGCACATAGGAGAAAGAGATATTCTTGAATAACTTTTTTTGTAAAGGTCGGAGAGACTTGGAAAGTGGTTGCATCTGGACTAATTTGGGTCCTGCGGATCGATTGGTACCATCCCCGAGCTTGTACGACCTTCGGAAGAGGTCGACCGACGAAATTCCCCCAAATCTGAGGAGATATTCTTGAATAACTTTTTTTGTGAAGGTCGGAGAGACTTGCAAGTAGGCTCTACCCCCACTAAATGGGGTTGCGCGCATCGATCGGTACCATCCTTGAGCTTCTCCGACTTTCGGAAGGGTTAGGGTTAGGGTTAGGGATGAAAGCACATAGGAGAAAGAGATATTCTTGAATAACTTTTTTTGTGAAGGTCGGAGAGACTTGCAAGTAGGCTCTACCCCCACTAAATGGGGTAGCGCGCATCGATCGGTACCATCCTTGAGCTTCTCCGACTTTCGGAAGGGTTAGGGTTAGGGTTAGGGATGAAAGCACATAGGAGAAAGAGATATTCTTGAATAACTTTTTTTGTGAAGGTCGGAGAGACTTGGAAAGTGGTTGCATCTGGACTAATTTGGGTCCTGCGGATCGATTGGTACCATCCCCGAGCTTGTACGACCTTCGGAAGAGGTCGACCGACGAAATTCCCCCAAATCTGAGGAGATATTCTTGAATAACTTTTTTTGTGAAGGTCGGAGAGACTTGCAAGTAGGCTCTACCCCCACTAAATGGGGTTGCGCGCATCGATCGGTACCATCCTTGAGCTTCTCCGACTTTCGGAAGGGTTAGGGTTAGGGTTAGGGATGAAAGCACATAGGAGAAAGAGATATTCTTGAATAACTTTTTTTGTGAAGGTCGGAGAGACTTGCAAGTAGGCTCTACTCCCACTAAATGGGGTAGCGCGCATCGATCGGTACCATCCTTGAGCTTCTCCGACTTTCGGAAGGGTTAGGGTTAGGGTTAGGGATGAAAGCACATAGGAGAAAGAGATATTCTTGAATAACTTTTTTTGTGAAGGTCGGAGAGACTTGCAAGTAGGCTCTACCCCCACTAAATGGGGTAGCGCGCATCGATCGGTACCATCCTTGAGCTTCTCCGACTTTCGGAAGGGTTAGGGTTAGGGTTAGGGATGAAAGCACATAGGAGAAAGAGATATTCTTGAATAACTTTTTTTGTGAAGGTCGGAGAGACTTGCAAGTAGGCTCTACCCCCACTAAATGGGGTAGCGCGCATCGATCGGTACCATCTTTGAGCTTCTCCGACTTTCGGAAGGGTTAGGGTTAGGGTTAGGGATGAAAGCACATAGGAGAAAGAGATATTCTTGAATAACTTTTTTTGTGAAGGTCGGAGAGACTTGCAAGTAGGCTCTACCCCACTAAATGGGGTAGCGCGCATCGATCGGTACCATCCTTGAGCTTCTCCGACTTTCGGAAGGGTTAGGGTTAGGGTTAGGGATGAAAGCACATAGGAGAAAGAGATATTCTTGAATAACTTTTTTTGTGAAGGTCGGAGAGACTTGGAAAGTGGTTGCATCTGGACTAATTTGGGTCCTGCGGATCGATTGGTACCATGCCCGAGCTTGTACGACCTTCGGAAGAGGTCGACCGACGAAATTCCCCCAAATCTGAGGAGATATTCTTGAATAACTTTTTTTGTGAAGGTCGGAGAGACTTGCAAGTAGGCTCTACCCCCACTAAATGGGGTAGCGCGCATCGATCGGTACCATCCTTGAGCTTCTCCGACTTTTGGAAGGGTTAGGGTTAGGGTTAGGGATGAAAGCACATAGGAGAAAGAGATATTCTTGAATAACTTTTTTTGTAAAGGTCGGAGAGACTTGGAAAGTGGTTGCATCTGGACTAATTTGGGTCCTGCGGATCGATTGGTACCATCCCCGAGCTTGTACGACCTTCGGAAGAGGTCGACCGACGAAATTCCCCCAAATCTGAGGAGATATTCTTGAATAACTTTTTTTGTGAAGGTCGGAGAGACTTGCAAGTAGGCTCTACCCCCACTAAATGGGGTTGCGCGCATCGATCGGTACCATCCTTGAGCTTTTCCGACTTTCGTAAGGGTTAGGGTTAGGGTTAGGGATGAAAGCACATAGGAGAAAGAGATATTCTTGAATAACTTTTTTTGTGAAGGTCGGAGAGACTTGCAAGTAGGCTCTACCCCCACTAAATGGGGTAGCGCGCATCGATCGGTACCATCCTTGAGCTTCTCCGACTTTCGGAAGGGTTAGGGTTAGGGTTAGGGATGAAAGCACATAGGAGAAAGAGATATTCTTGAATAACTTTTTTTGTGAAGGTCGGAGAGACTTGGAAAGTGGTTGCATCTGGACTAATTTGGGTCCTGCGGATCGATTGGTACCATCTCCGAGCTTGTACGACCTTCGGAAGAGGTCGACCGACGAAATTCCCCCAAATCTGAGGAGATATTCTTGAATAACTTTTTTTGTGAAGGTCGGAGAGACTTGCAAGTAGGCTCTACCCCCACTAAATGGGGTTGCGCACATCGATCGGTACCATCCTTGAGCTTCTCCGACTTTCGGAAGGGTTAGGGTTAGGGTTAGGGATGAAAGCACATAGGAGAAAGAGATATTCTTGAATAACTTTTTTTGTGAAGGTCGGAGAGACTTGCAAGTAGGCTCTACTCCCACTAAATGGGGTAGCGCGCATCGATCGGTACCATCCTTGAGCTTCTCCGACTTTCGGAAGGGTTAGGGTTAGGGTTAGGGATGAAAGCACATAGGAGAAAGAGATATTCTTAAAATAACTTTTTTTGTGAAGGTCGGAGAGACTTGCAAGTAGGCTCTACCCCCACTAAATGGGGTAGCGCGCATCGATCGGTACCATCCTTGAGCTTCTCCGACTTTCGGAAGGGTTAGGGTTAGGGTTAGGGATGAAAGCACATAGGAGAAAGAGATATTCTTGAATAACTTTTTTTGTGAAGGTCGGAGAGACTTGCAAGTAGGCTCTACCCCCACTAAATGGGGTAGCGCGCATCGATCGGTACCATCCTTGAGCTTCTCCGACTTTCGGAAGGGTTAGGGTTAGGGATGAAAGCACATAGGAGAAAGAGATATTCTTGAATAACTTTTTTTGTGAAGGTCGGAGAGACTTGGAAAGTGGTTGCATCTGGACTAATTTGGGTCCTGCGGATCGATTGGTACCATGCCCGAGCTTGTACGACCTTCGGAAGAGGTCGACCGACGAAATTCCCCCAAATCTGAGGAGATATTCTTGAATAACTTTTTTTGTGAAGGTCGGAGAGACTTGCAAGTAGGCTCTACCCCCACTAAATGGGGTTGCGCGCATCGATCGGTACCATCCTTGAGCTTCTCCGACTTTCGGAAGGGTTAGGGTTAGGGTTAGGGATGAAAGCACATAGGAGAAAGAGATATTCTTGAATAACTTTTTTTGTGAAGGTCGGAGAGACTTGCAAGTAGGCTCTACCCCCACTAAATGGGGTAGCGCGCATCGATCGGTACCATCTTTGAGCTTCTCCGACTTTCGGAAGGGTTAGGGTTAGGGTTAGGGATGAAAGCACATAGGAGAAAGAGATATTCTTGAATAACTTTTTTTGTGAAGGTCGGAGAGACTTGCAAGTAGGCTCTACCCCCACTAAATGGGGTAGCGCGCATCGATCGGTACCATCCTTGAGCTTCTCCGACTTTCGGAAGGGTTAGGGTTAGGGATGAAAGCACATAGGAGAAAGAGATATTCTTGAATAACTTTTTTTGTGAAGGTCGGAGAGACTTGGAAAGTGGTTGCATCTGGACTAATTTGGGTCCTGCGGATCGATTGGTACCATGCCCGAGCTTGTACGACCTTCGGAAGAGGTCGACCGACGAAATTCCCCCAAATCTGAGGAGATATTCTTGAATAACTTTTTTTGTGAAGGTCGGAGAGACTTGCAAGTAGGCTCTACCCCCACTAAATGGGGTAGCGCGCATCGATCGGTACCATCCTTGAGCTTCTCCGACTTTTGGAAGGGTTAGGGTTAGGGTTAGGGATGAAAGCACATAGGAGAAAGAGATATTCTTGAATAACTTTTTTTGTAAAGGTCGGAGAGACTTGGAAAGTGGTTGCATCTGGACTAATTTGGGTCCTGCGGATCGATTGGTACCATCCCCGAGCTTGTACGACCTTCGGAAGAGGTCGACCGACGAAATTCCCCCAAATCTGAGGAGATATTCTTGAATAACTTTTTTTGTGAAGGTCGGAGAGACTTGCAAGTAGGCTCTACCCCCACTAAATGGGGTTGCGCGCATCGATCGGTACCATCCTTGAGCTTCTCCGACTTTCGGAAGGGTTAGGGTTAGGGTTAGGGATGAAAGCACATAGGAGAAAGAGATATTCTTGAATAACTTTTTTTGTGAAGGTCGGAGAGACTTGCAAGTAGGCTCTACCCCCACTAAATGGGGTAGCGCGCATCGATCGGTACCATCCTTGAGCTTCTCCGACTTTCGGAAGGGTTAGGGTTAGGGTTAGGGATGAAAGCACATAGGAGAAAGAGATATTCTTGAATAACTTTTTTTGTGAAGGTCGGAGAGACTTGGAAAGTGGTTGCATCTGGACTAATTTGGGTCCTGCGGATCGATTGGTACCATCCCCGAGCTTGTACGACCTTCGGAAGAGGTCGACCGACGAAATTCCCCCAAATCTGAGGAGATATTCTTGAATAACTTTTTTTGTGAAGGTCGGAGAGACTTGCAAGTAGGCTCTACCCCCACTAAATGGGGTTGCGCGCATCGATCGGTACCATCCTTGAGCTTCTCCGACTTTCGGAAGGGTTAGGGTTAGGGTTAGGGATGAAAGCACATAGGAGAAAGAGATATTCTTGAATAACTTTTTTTGTGAAGGTCGGAGAGACTTGCAAGTAGGCTCTACTCCCACTAAATGGGGTAGCGCGCATCGATCGGTACCATCCTTGAGCTTCTCCGACTTTCGGAAGGGTTAGGGTTAGGGTTAGGGATGAAAGCACATAGGAGAAAGAGATATTCTTGAATAACTTTTTTTGTGAAGGTCGGAGAGACTTGCAAGTAGGCTCTACCCCCACTAAATGGGGTAGCGCGCATCGATCGGTACCATCCTTGAGCTTCTCCGACTTTCGGAAGGGTTAGGGTTAGGGTTAGGGATGAAAGCACATAGGAGAAAGAGATATTCTTGAATAACTTTTTTTGTGAAGGTCGGAGAGACTTGCAAGTAGGCTCTACCCCCACTAAATGGGGTAGCGCGCATCGATCGGTACCATCTTTGAGCTTCTCCGACTTTCGGAAGGGTTAGGGTTAGGGTTAGGGATGAAAGCACATAGGAGAAAGAGATATTCTTGAATAACTTTTTTTGTGAAGGTCGGAGAGACTTGCAAGTAGGCTCTACCCCACTAAATGGGGTAGCGCGCATCGATCGGTACCATCCTTGAGCTTCTCCGACTTTCGGAAGGGTTAGGGTTAGGGTTAGGGATGAAAGCACATAGGAGAAAGAGATATTCTTGAATAACTTTTTTTGTGAAGGTCGGAGAGACTTGGAAAGTGGTTGCATCTGGACTAATTTGGGTCCTGCGGATCGATTGGTACCATGCCCGAGCTTGTACGACCTTCGGAAGAGGTCGACCGACGAAATTCCCCCAAATCTGAGGAGATATTCTTGAATAACTTTTTTTGTGAAGGTCGGAGAGACTTGCAAGTAGGCTCTACCCCCACTAAATGGGGTAGCGCGCATCGATCGGTACCATCCTTGAGCTTCTCCGACTTTTGGAAGGGTTAGGGTTAGGGTTAGGGATGAAAGCACATAGGAGAAAGAGATATTCTTGAATAACTTTTTTTGTAAAGGTCGGAGAGACTTGGAAAGTGGTTGCATCTGGACTAATTTGGGTCCTGCGGATCGATTGGTACCATCCCCGAGCTTGTACGACCTTCGGAAGAGGTCGACCGACGAAATTCCCCCAAATCTGAGGAGATATTCTTGAATAACTTTTTTTGTGAAGGTCGGAGAGACTTGCAAGTAGGCTCTACCCCCACTAAATGGGGTTGCGCGCATCGATCGGTACCATCCTTGAGCTTTTCCGACTTTCGTAAGGGTTAGGGTTAGGGTTAGGGATGAAAGCACATAGGAGAAAGAGATATTCTTGAATAACTTTTTTTGTGAAGGTCGGAGAGACTTGCAAGTAGGCTCTACCCCCACTAAATGGGGTAGCGCGCATCGATCGGTACCATCCTTGAGCTTCTCCGACTTTCGGAAGGGTTAGGGTTAGGGTTAGGGATGAAAGCACATAGGAGAAAGAGATATTCTTGAATAACTTTTTTTGTGAAGGTCGGAGAGACTTGGAAAGTGGTTGCATCTGGACTAATTTGGGTCCTGCGGATCGATTGGTACCATCTCCGAGCTTGTACGACCTTCGGAAGAGGTCGACCGACGAAATTCCCCCAAATCTGAGGAGATATTCTTGAATAACTTTTTTTGTGAAGGTCGGAGAGACTTGCAAGTAGGCTCTACCCCCACTAAATGGGGTTGCGCACATCGATCGGTACCATCCTTGAGCTTCTCCGACTTTCGGAAGGGTTAGGGTTAGGGTTAGGGATGAAAGCACATAGGAGAAAGAGATATTCTTGAATAACTTTTTTTGTGAAGGTCGGAGAGACTTGCAAGTAGGCTCTACTCCCACTAAATGGGGTAGCGCGCATCGATCGGTACCATCCTTGAGCTTCTCCGACTTTCGGAAGGGTTAGGGTTAGGGTTAGGGATGAAAGCACATAGGAGAAAGAGATATTCTTAAAATAACTTTTTTTGTGAAGGTCGGAGAGACTTGCAAGTAGGCTCTACCCCCACTAAATGGGGTAGCGCGCATCGATCGGTACCATCCTTGAGCTTCTCCGACTTTCGGAAGGGTTAGGGTTAGGGTTAGGGATGAAAGCACATAGGAGAAAGAGATATTCTTGAATAACTTTTTTTGTGAAGGTCGGAGAGACTTGCAAGTAGGCTCTACCCCCACTAAATGGGGTAGCGCGCATCGATCGGTACCATCCTTGAGCTTCTCCGACTTTCGGAAGGGTTAGGGTTAGGGTTAGGGATGAAAGCACATAGGAGAAAGAGATATTCTTGAATAACTTTTTTTGTGAAGGTCGGAGAGACTTGGAAAGTGGTTGCATCTGGACTAATTTGGGTCCTGCGGATCGATTGGTACCATGCCCGAGCTTGTACGACCTTCGGAAGAGGTCGACCGACGAAATTCCCCCAAATCTGAGGAGATATTCTTGAATAACTTTTTTTGTGAAGGTCGGAGAGACTTGCAAGTAGGCTCTACCCCCACTAAATGGGGTAGCGCGCATCGATCGGTACCATCCTTGAGCTTCTCCGACTTTCGGAAGGGTTAGGGTTAGGGTTAGGGATGAAAGCACATAGGAGAAAGAGATATTCTTGAATAACTTTTTTTGTGAAGGTCGGAGAGACTTGCAAGTAGGCTCTACCCCCACTAAATGGGGTAGCGCGCATCGATCGGTACCATCCTTGAGCTTCTCCGACTTTCGGAAGGGTTAGGGTTAGGGTTAGGGATGAAAGCACATAGGAGAAAGAGATATTCTTGAATAACTTTTTTTGTGAAGGTCGGAGAGACTTGGAAAGTGGTTGCATCTGGACTAATTTGGGTCCTGCGGATCGATTGGTACCATGCCCGAGCTTGTACGACCTTCGGAAGAGGTCGACCGACGAAATTCCCCCAAATCTGAGGAGATATTCTTGAATAACTTTTTTTGTGAAGGTCGGAGAGACTTGCAAGTAGGCTCTACCCCCACTAAATGGGGTAGCGCGCATCGATCGGTACCATCCTTGAGCTTCTCCGACTTTCGGAAGGGTTAGGGTTAGGGTTAGGGATGAAAGCACATAGGAGAAAGAGATATTCTTGAATAACTTTTTTTGTAAAGGTCGGAGAGACTTGGAAAGTGGTTGCATCTGGACTAATTTGGGTCCTGCGGATCGATTGGTACCATCCCCGAGCTTGTACGACCTTCGGAAGAGGTCGACCGACGAAATTCCCCCAAATCTGAGGAGATATTCTTGAATAACGTTTTTTGTGAAGGTCGGAGAGACTTGCAAGTAGGCTCTACCCCCACTAAATGGGGTTGCGCGCATCGATCGGTACCATCCTTGAGCTTCTCCGACTCTCCGACTTTCGGAAGGGTTAGGGTTAGGGTTAGGGATGAAAGCACATAGGAGAAAGAGATATTCTTGAATAACTTTTTTTGTGAAGGTCGGAGAGACTTGGAAAGTGGTTGCATCTGGACTAATTTGGGTCCTGCGGATCGATTGGTACCATGCCCGAGCTTGTACGACCTTCGGAAGAGGTCGACCGACGAAATTCCCCCAAATCTGAGGAGATATTCTTGAATAACTTTTTTTGTGAAGGTCGGAGAGACTTGCAAGTAGGCTCTACCCCCACTAAATGGGGTAGCGCGCATCGATCGGTACCATCCTTGAGCTTCTCCGACTTTCGGAAGGGTTAGGGTTAGGGTTAGGGATGAAAGCACATAGGAGAAAGAAATATTCTTGAATAACTTTTTTTGTGAAGGTCGGAGAGACTTGAAAAGTGGTTGCATCTGGACTAATTTGGGTCCTGCGGATCGATTGGTACCATCCCCGAGCTTGTACGACCTTCGGAAGAGGTCGACCGACGAAATTCCCCCAAATCTGAGGAGATATTCTTGAATAACTTTTTTTGTGAAGGTCGGAGAGACTTGCAAGTAGGCTCTACCCCCACTAAATGGGGTTGCGCGCATCGATCGGTACCATCCTTGAGCTTCTCCGACTTTCGGAAGGGTTAGGGTTAGGGTTAGGGATGAAAGCACATAGGAGAAAGAGATATTCTTGAATAACTTTTTTTGTGAAGGTCGGAGAGACTTGCAAGTAGGCTCTACCCCCACTAAATGGGGTAGCGCGCATCGATCGGTACCATCCTTGAGCTTCTCCGACTTTCGGAAGGGTTAGGGTTAGGGTTAGGGATGAAAGCACATAGGAGAAAGAGATATTCTTGAATAACTTTTTTTGTGAAGGTCGGAGAGACTTGAAAAGTGGTTGCATCTGGACTAATTTGGGTCCTGCGGATCGATTGGTACCATCCCCGAGCTTGTACGACCTTCGGAAGAGGTCGACCGACGAAATTCCCCCAAATCTGAGGAGATATTCTTGAATAACTTTTTTTGTGAAGGTCGGAGAGACTTGCAAGTAGGCTCTACCCCCACTAAATAGGGTTGCGCGCATCGATCGGTACCATCCTTGAGCTTCTCCGACTTTCGGAAGGGTTAGGGTTAGGGTTAGGGATGAAAGCACATAGGAGAAAGAGATATTCTTGAATAACTTTTTTTGTGAAGGTCGGAGAGACTTGCAAGTAGGCTCTACTCCCACTAAATGGGGTAGCGCGCATCGATCGGTACCATCCTTGAGCTTCTCCGACTTTCGGAAGGGTTAGGGTTAGGGTTAGGGATGAAAGCACATAGGAGAAAGAGATATTCTTGAATAACTTTTTTTGTGAAGGTCGGAGAGACTTGGAAAGTGGTTGCATCTGGACTAATTTGGGTCCTGCGGATCGATTGGTACCATCCCCGAGCTTGTACGACCTTCGGAAGAGGTCGACCGACGAAATTCCCCCAAATCTGAGGAGATATTCTTGAATAACTTTTTTTGTGAAGGTCGGAGAGACTTGCAAGTAGGCTCTACCCCCACTAAATAGGGTTGCGCGCATCGATCGGTACCATCCTTGAGCTTCTCCGACTTTCGGAAGGGTTAGGGTTAGGGTTAGGGATGAAAGCACATAGGAGAAAGAGATATTCTTGAATAACTTTTTTTGTGAAGGTCGGAGAGACTTGCAAGTAGGCTCTACTCCCACTAAATGGGGTAGCGCGCATCGATCGGTACCATCCTTGAGCTTCTCCGACTTTCGGAAGGGTTAGGGTTAGGGTTAGGGATGAAAGCACATAGGAGAAAGAGATATTCTTGAATAACGTTTTTTGTGAAGGTCGGAGAGACTTGCAAGTAGGCTCTACCCCCACTAAATGGGGTAGCGCGCATCGATCGGTACCATCCTTGAGCTTCTCCGACTTTCGGAAGGGTTAGGGTTAGGGTTAGGGATGAAAGCACATAGGAGAAAGAGATATTCTTGAATAACTTTTTTTGTGAAGGTCGGAGAGACTTGCAAGTAGGCTCTACCCCCACTAAATGGGGTAGCGCGCATCGATCGGTACCATCCTTGAGCTTCTCCGACTTTCGGAAGGGTTAGGGTTAGGGTTAGGGATGAAAGCACATAGGAGAAAGAGATATTCTTGAATAACTTTTTTTGTGAAGGTCGGAGAGACTTGGAAAGTGGTTGCATCTGGACTAATTTGGGTCCTGCGGATCGATTGGTACCATGCCCGAGCTTGTACGACCTTCGGAAGAGGTCGACCGACGAAATTCCCCCAAATCTGAGGAGATATTCTTGAATAACTTTTTTTGTGAAGGTCGGAGAGACTTGCAAGTAGGCTCTACCCCCACTAAATGGGGTAGCGCGCATCGATCGGTACCATCCTTGAGCTTCTCCGACTTTCGGAAGGGTTAGGGTTAGGGTTAGGGATGAAAGCACATAGGAGAAAGAGATATTCTTGAATAACTTTTTTTGTAAAGGTCGGTGAGACTTGGAAAGTGGTTGCATCTGGACTAATTTGGGTCCTGCGGATCGATTGGTACCATCCCCGAGCTTGTACGACCTTCGGAAGAGGTCGACCGACGAAATTCCCCCAAATCTGAGGAGATATTCTTGAATAACTTTTTTTGTGAAGGTCGGAGAGACTTGCAAGTAGGCTCTACCCCCACTAAATGGGGTTGCGCGCATCGATCGGTACCATCCTTGAGCTTCTCCGACTTTCGGAAGGGTTAGGGTTAGGGTTAGGAATGAAAGCACATAGGAGAAAGAGATATTCTTGAATAACTTTTTTTGTGAAGGTCGGAGAGACTTGCAAGTAGGCTCTACCCCCACTAAATGGGGTAGCGCGCATCGATCGGTACCATCCTTGAGCTTCTCCGACTTTCGGAAGGGTTAGGGTTAGGGTTAGGGATGAAAGCACATAGGAGAAAGAGATATTCTTGAATAACTTTTTTTGTGAAGGTCGGAGAGACTTGGAAAGTGGTTGCATCTGGACTAATTTGGGTCCTGCAGATCGATTGGTACCATCCCCGAGCTTGTACGACCTTCGGAAGAGGTCGACCGACGAAATTCCCCCAAATCTGAGGAGATATTCTTGAATAACTTTTTTTGTGAAGGTCGGAGAGACTTGCAAGTAGGCTCTACCCCCACTAAATGGGGTTGCGCGCATCGATCGGTACCATCCTTGAGCTTCTCCGACTTTCGGAAGGGTTAGGGTTAGGGTTAGGGATGAAAGCACATAGGAGAAAGAGATATTCTTGAATAACTTTTTTTGTGAAGGTCGGAGAGACTTGAAAAGTGGTTGCATCTGGACTAATTTGGGTCCTGCGGATCGATTGGTACCATCCCCGAGCTTGTACGACCTTCGGAAGAGGTCGACCGACGAAATTCCCCCAAATCTGAGGAGATATTCTTGAATAACTTTTTTTGTGTAGGTCGGAGAGACTTGCAAGTAGGCTCTACCCCCACTAAATGGGGTTGCGCGCATCGATCGGTACCATCCTTGAGCTTCTCCGACTTTCGGAAGGGTTAGGGTTAGGGTTAGGGATGAAAGCACATAGGAGAAAGAGATATTCTTGAATAACTTTTTTTGTGAAGGTCGGAGAGACTTGCAAGTAGGCTCTACCCCCACTAAATGGGGTAGCGCGCATCGATCGGTACCATCCTTGAGCTTCTCCGACTTTCGGAAGGGTTAGGGTTAGGGTTAGGGATGAAAGCACATAGGAGAAAGAGATATTCTTGAATAACTTTTTTTGTGAAGGTCGGAGAGACTTGGAAAGTGGTTGCATCTGGACTAATTTGGGTCCTGCGGATCGATTGGTACCATGCCCGAGCTTGTACGACCTTCGGAAGAGGTCGACCGACGAAATTCCCCCAAATCTGAGGAGATATTCTTGAATAACTTTTTTTGTGAAGGTCGGAGAGACTTGCAAGTAGGCTCTACCCCCACTAAATGGGGTTGCGCGCATCGATCGGTACCATCCTTGAGCTTCTCCGACTTTCGGAAGGGTTAGGGTTAGGGTTAGGGATGAAAGCACATAGGAGAAAGAGATATTCTTGAATAACTTTTTTTGTGAAGGTCGGAGAGACTTGCAAGTAGGCTCTACCCCCACTAAATGGGGTAGCGCGCATCGATCGGTACCATCCTTGAGCTTCTCCGACTTTCGGAAGGGTTAGGGTTAGGGTTAGGGATGAAAGCACATAGGAGAAAGAGATATTCTTGAATAACTTTTTTTGTGAAGGTCGGAGAGACTTGGAAAGTGGTTGCATCTGGACTAATTTGGGTCCTGCGGATCGATTGGTACCATCCCCGAGCTTGTACGACCTTCGGAAGAGGTCGACCGACGAAATTCCCCCAAATCTGAGGAGATATTCTTGAATAACTTTTTTTGTGAAGGTCGGAGAGACTTGCAAGTAGGCTCTACCCCCACTAAATGGGGTTGCGCGCATCGATCGGTACCATCCTTGAGCTTCTCCGACTTTCGGAAGGGTTAGGGTTAGGGTTAGGGATGAAAGCACATAGGAGAAAGAGATATTCTTGAATAACTTTTTTTGTGAAGGTCGGAGAGACTTGAAAAGTGGTTGCATCTGGACTAATTTGGGTCCTGCGGATCGATTGGTACCATCCCCGAGCTTGTAAGACCTTCGGAAGAGGTCGACCGACGAAATTCCCCCAAATCTGAGGAGATATTCTTGAATAACTTTTTTTGTGAAGGTCGGAGAGACTTGCAAGTAGGCTCTACCCCCACTAAATGGGGTTGCGCGCATCGATCGGTACCATCCTTGAGCTTCTCCGACTTTCGGAAGGGTTAGGGTTAGGGTTAGGGATGAAAGCACATAGGAGAAAGAGATATTCTTGAATAACTTTTTTTGTGAAGGTCGGAGAGACTTGCAAGTAGGCTCTACCCCCACTAAATGGGGTAGCGCGCATCGATCGGTACCATCTTTGAGCTTCTCCGACTTTCGGAAGGGTTAGGGTTAGGGTTAGGGATGAAAGCACATAGGAGAAAGAGATATTCTTGAATAACTTTTTTTGTGAAGGTCGGAGAGACTTAAAAAGGGGTTGCATCTGGACTAATTTGGGTCCTGCAGATCGATTGGTACCATCCCCGAGCTTGTACGACCTTCGGAAGAGGTCGACCGACGAAATTCCCCCAAATCTGAGGAGATATTCTTGAATAACTTTTTTTGTGAAGGTCGGAGAGACTTGCAAGTAGGCTCTACCCCCACTAAATGGGGTTGCGCGCATCGATCGGTACCATCCTTGAGCTTCTCCGACTTTCGGAAGGGTTAGGGTTAGGGTTAGGGATGAAAGCACATAGGAGAAAGAGATATTCTTGAATAACTTTTTTTGTGAAGGTCGGAGAGACTTGCAAGTAGGCTCTACTCCCACTAAATGGGGTAGCGCGCATCGATCGGTACCATCCTTGAGCTTCTCCGACTTTCGGAAGGGTTAGGGTTAGGGTTAGGGATGAAAGCACATAGGAGAAAGAGATATTCTTGAATAACTTTTTTTGTGAAGGTCGGAGAGACTTGCAAGTAGGCTCTACCCCCACTAAATGGGGTAGCGCGCATCGATCGGTACCATCCTTGAGCTTCTCCGACTTTCGGAAGGGTTAGGGTTAGGGTTAGGGATGAAAGCACATAGGAGAAAGAGATATTCTTGAATAACTTTTTTTGTGAAGGTCGGAGAGACTTGCAAGTAGGCTCTACCCCCACTAAATGGGGTAGCGCGCATCGATCGGTACCATCCTTGAGCTTCTCCGACTTTCGGAAGGGTTAGGGTTAGGGTTAGGGATGAAAGCACATAGGAGAAAGAGATATTCTTGAATAACTTTTTTTGTGAAGGTCGGAGAGACTTGCAAGTAGGCTCTACCCCCACTAAATGGGGTAGCGCGCATCGATCGGTACCATCTTTGAGCTTCTCCGACTTTCGGAAGGGTTAGGGTTAGGGTTAGGGATGAAAGCACATAGGAGAAAGAGATATTCTTGAATAACTTTTTTTGTGAAGGTCGGAGAGACTTGAAAAGTGGTTGCATCTGGACTAATTTGGGTCCTGCAGATCGATTGGTACCATCCCCGAGCTTGTACGACCTTCGGAAGAGGTCGACCGACGAAATTCCCCCAAATCTGAGGAGATATTCTTGAATAACTTTTTTTGTGAAGGTCGGAGAGACTTGCAAGTAGGCTCTACCCCCACTAAATGGGGTTGCGCGCATCGATCGGTACCATCCTTGAGCTTCTCCGACTTTCGGAAGGGTTAGGGTTAGGGTTAGGGATGAAAGCACATAGGAGAAAGAGATATTCTTGAATAACTTTTTTTGTGAAGGTCGGAGAGACTTGAAAAGTGGTTGCATCTGGACTAATTTGGGTCCTGCGGATCGATTGGTACCATCCCCGAGCTTGTACGACCTTCGGAAGAGGTCGACCGACGAAATTCCCCCAAATCTGAGGAGATATTCTTGAATAACTTTTTTTGTGAAGGTCGGAGAGACTTGCAAGTAGGCTCTACCCCCACTAAATGGGGTTGCGCGCATCGATCGGTACCATCCTTGAGCTTCTCCGACTTTCGGAAGGGTTAGGGTTAGGGTTAGGGATGAAAGCACATAGGAGAAAGAGATATTCTTGAATAACTTTTTTTGTGAAGGTCGGAGAGACTTGCAAGTAGGCTCTACCCCCACTAAATGGGGTAGCGCGCATCGATCGGTACCATCCTTGAGCTTCTCCGACTTTCGGAAGGGTTAGGGTTAGGGTTAGGGATGAAAGCACATAGGAGAAAGAGATATTCTTGAATAACTTTTTTTGTGAAGGTCGGAGAGACTTGCAAGTAGGCTCTACCCCCACTAAATGGGGTAGCGCGCATCGATCGGTACCATCTTTGAGCTTCTCCGACTTTCGGAAGGGTTAGGGTTAGGGTTAGGGATGAAAGCACATAGGAGAAAGAGATATTCTTGAATAACTTTTTTTGTGAAGGTCGGAGAGACTTGAAAAGTGGTTGCATCTGGACTAATTTGGGTCCTGCAGATCGATTGGTACCATCCCCGAGCTTGTACGACCTTCGGAAGAGGTCGACCGACGAAATTCCCCCAAATCTGAGGAGATATTCTTGAATAACTTTTTTTGTGAAGGTCGGAGAGACTTGCAAGTAGGCTCTACCCCCACTAAATGGGGTTGCGCGCATCGATCGGTACCATCCTTGAGCTTCTCCGACTTTCGGAAGGGTTAGGGTTAGGGTTAGGGATGAAAGCACATAGGAGAAAGAGATATTCTTGAATAACTTTTTTTGTGAAGGTCGGAGAGACTTGAAAAGTGGTTGCATCTGGACTAATTTGGGTCCTGCGGATCGATTGGTACCATCCCCGAGCTTGTACGACCTTCGGAAGAGGTCGACCGACGAAATTCCCCCAAATCTGAGGAGATATTCTTGAATAACTTTTTTTGTGAAGGTCGGAGAGACTTGCAAGTAGGCTCTACCCCCACTAAATGGGGTTGCGCGCATCGATCGGTACCATCCTTGAGCTTCTCCGACTTTCGGAAGGGTTAGGGTTAGGGTTAGGGATGAAAGCACATAGGAGAAAGAGATATTCTTGAATAACTTTTTTTGTGAAGGTCGGAGAGACTTGCAAGTAGGCTCTACCCCCACTAAATGGGGTAGCGCGCATCGATCGGTACCATCCTTGAGCTTCTCCGACTTTCGGAAGGGTTAGGGTTAGGGTTAGGGATGAAAGCACATAGGAGAAAGAGATATTCTTGAATAACTTTTTTTGTGAAGGTCGGAGAGACTTGGAAAGTGGTTGCATCTGGACTAATTTGGGTCCTGCGGATCGATTGGTACCATGCCCGAGCTTGTACGACCTTCGGAAGAGGTCGACCGACGAAATTCCCCCAAATCTGAGGAGATATTCTTGAATAACTTTTTTTGTGAAGGTCGGAGAGACTTGCAAGTAGGCTCTACCCCCACTAAATGGGGTAGCGCGCATCGATCGGTACCATCCTTGAGCTTCTCCGACTTTCGGAAGGGTTAGGGTTAGGGTTAGGGATGAAAGCACATAGGAGAAAGAGATATTCTTGAATAACTTTTTTTGTAAAGGTCGGAGAGACTTGGAAAGTGGTTGCATCTGGACTAATTTGGGTCCTGCGGATCGATTGGTACCATCCCCGAGCTTGTACGACCTTCGGAAGAGGTCGACCGACGAAATTCCCCCAAATCTGAGGAGATATTCTTGAATAACTTTTTTTGTGAAGGTCGGAGAGACTTGCAAGTAGGCTCTACCCCCACTAAATGGGGTTGCGCGCATCGATCGGTACCATCCTTGAGCTTCTCCGACTTTCGGAAGGGTTAGGGTTAGGGTTAGGGATGAAAGCACATAGGAGAAAGAGATATTCTTGAATAACTTTTTTTGTGAAGGTCGGAGAGACTTGAAAAGTGGTTGCATCTGGACTAATTTGGGTCCTGCGGATCGATTGGTACCATGCCCGAGCTTGTACGACCTTCGGAAGAGGTCGACCGACGAAATTCCCCCAAATCTGAGGAGATATTCTTGAATAACTTTTTTTGTGAAGGTCGGAGAGACTTGCAAGTAGGCTCTACCCCCACTAAATGGGGTAGCGCGCATCGATCGGTACCATCCTTGAGCTTCTCCGACTTTCGGAAGGGTTAGGGTTAGGGTTAGGGATGAAAGCACATAGGAGAAAGAGATATTCTTGAATAACTTTTTTTGTAAAGGTCGGAGAGACTTGGAAAGTGGTTGCATCTGGACTAATTTGGGTCCTGCGGATCGATTGGTACCATCCCCGAGCTTGTACGACCTTCGAAAGAGGTCGACCGACGAAATTCCCCCAAATCTGAGGAGATATTCTTGAATAACTTTTTTTGTGAAGGTCGGAGAGACTTGCAAGTAGGCTCTACCCCCACTAAATGGGGTTGCGCGCATCGATCGGTACCATCCTTGAGCTTCTCCGACTTTCGGAAGGGTTAGGGTTAGGGTTAGGGATGAAAGCACATAGGAGAAAGAGATATTCTTGAATAACTTTTTTTGTGAAGGTCGGAGAGACTTGGAAAGTGGTTGCATCTGGACTAATTTGGGTCCTGCGGATCGATTGGTACCATCCCCGAGCTTGTACGACCTTCGGAAGAGGTCGACCGACGAAATTCCCCCAAATCTGAGGAGATATTCTTGAATAACTTTTTTTGTGAAGGTCGGAGAGACTTGCAAGTAGGCTCTACCCCCACTAAATGGGGTTGCGCGCATCGATCGGTACCATCCTTGAGCTTCTCCGACTTTCGGAAGGGTTAGGGTTAGGGTTAGGGATGAAAGCACATAGGAGAAAGAGATATTCTTGAATAACTTTTTTTGTGAAGGTCGGAGAGACTTGGAAAGTGGTTGCATCTGGACTAATTTGGGTCCTGCGGATCGATTGGTACCATCCCCGAGCTTGTACGACCTTCGGAAGAGGTCGACCGACGAAATTCCCCCAAATCTGAGGAGATATTCTTGAATAACTTTTTTTGTGAAGGTCGGAGAGACTTGCAAGTAGGCTCTACCCCCACTAAATGGGGTTGCGCGCATCGATCGGTACCATCCTTGAGCTTCTCCGACTTTCGGAAGGGTTAGGGTTAGGGTTAGGGATGAAAGCACATAGGAGAAAGAGATATTCTTGAATAACTTTTTTTGTGAAGGTCGGAGAGACTTGAAAAGTGGTTGCATCTGGACTAATTTGGGTCCTGCGGATCGATTGGTACCATCCCCGAGCTTGTACGACCTTCGGAAGAGGTCGACCGACGAAATTCCCCCAAATCTGAGGAGATATTCTTGAATAACTTTTTTTGTGAAGGTCGGAGAGACTTGCAAGTAGGCTCTACCCCCACTAAATGGGGTTGCGCGCATCGATCGGTACCATCCTTGAGCTTCTCCGACTTTCGGAAGGGTTAGGGTTAGGGTTAGGGATGAAAGCACATAGGAGAAAGAGATATTCTTGAATAACTTTTTTTGTGAAGGTCGGAGAGACTTGAAAAGTGGTTGCATCTGGACTAATTTGGGTCCTGCGGATCGATTGGTACCATCCCCGAGCTTGTACGACCTTCGGAAGAGGTCGACCGACGAAATTCCCCCAAATCTGAGGAGATATTCTTGAATAACTTTTTTTGTGAAGGTCGGAGAGACTTGCAAGTAGGCTCTACCCCCACTAAATGGGGTTGCGCGCATCGATCGGTACCATCCTTGAGCTTCTCCGACTTTCGGAAGGGTTAGGGTTAGGGTTAGGGATGAAAGCACATAGGAGAAAGAGATATTCTTGAATAACTTTTTTTGTGAAGGTCGGAGAGACTTGCAAGTAGGCTCTACCCCCACTAAATGGGGTAGCGCGCATCGATCGGTACCATCTTTGAGCTTCTCCGACTTTCGGAAGGGTTAGGGTTAGGGTTAGGGATGAAAGCACATAGGAGAAAGAGATATTCTTGAATAACTTTTTTTGTGAAGGTCGGAGAGACTTGAAAAGTGGTTGCATCTGGACTAATTTGGGTCCTGCAGATCGATTGGTACCATCCCCGAGCTTGTACGACCTTCGGAAGAGGTCGACCGACGAAATTCCCCCAAATCTGAGGAGATATTCTTGAATAACTTTTTTTGTGAAGGTCGGAGAGACTTGCAAGTAGGCTCTACCCCCACTAAATGGGGTAGCGCGCATCGATCGGTACCATCCTTGAGCTTCTCCGACTTTCGGAAGGGTTAGGGTTAGGGTTAGGGATGAAAGCACATAGGAGAAAGAGATATTCTTGAATAACTTTTTTTGTGAAGGTCGGAGAGACTTGCAAGTAGGCTCTACCCCCACTAAATGGGGTAGCGCGCATCGATCGGTACCATCCTTGAGCTTCTCCGACTTTCGGAAGGGTTAGGGTTAGGGTTAGGGATGAAAGCACATAGGAGAAAGAGATATTCTTGAATAACTTTTTTTGTGAAGGTCGGAGAGACTTGAAAAGTGGTTGCATCTGGACTAATTTGGGTCCTGCGGATCGATTGGTACCATCCCCGAGCTTGTACGACCTTCGGAAGAGGTCGACCGACGAAATTCCCCCAAATCTGAGGAGATATTCTTGAATAACTTTTTTTGTGAAGGTCGGAGAGACTTGCAAGTAGGCTCTACCCCCACTAAATGGGGTTGCGCGCATCGATCAGTACCATCCTTGAGCTTCTCCGACTTTCGGAAGGGTTAGGGTTAGGGTTAGGGATGAAAGCACATAGGAGAAAGAGATATTCTTGAATAACTTTTTTTGTGAAGGTCGGAGAGACTTGCAAGTAGGCTCTACCCCCACTAAATGGGGTAGCGCGCATCGATCGGTACCATCCTTGAGCTTCTCCGACTTTCGGAAGGGTTAGGGTTAGGGTTAGGGATGAAAGCACATAGGAGAAAGAGATATTCTTGAATAACTTTTTTTGTGAAGGTCGGAGAGACTTGCAAGTAGGCTCTACCCCCACTAAATGGGGTAGCGCGCATCGATCGGTACCATCCTTGAGCTTCTCCGACTTTCGGAAGGGTTAGGGTTAGGGTTAGGGATGAAAGCACATAGGAGAAAGAGATATTCTTGAATAACTTTTTTTGTGAAGGTCGGAGAGACTTGGAAAGTGGTTGCATCTGGACTAATTTGGGTCCTGCGGATCGATTGGTACCATCCCCGAGCTTGTACGACCTTCGGAAGAGGTCGACCGACGAAATTCCCCCAAATCTGAGGAGATATTCTTGAATAACTTTTTTTGTGAAGGTCGGAGAGACTTGCAGGTAGGCTCTACCCCCACTAAATGGGGTAGCGCGCATCGATCGGTACCATCCTTGAGCTTCTCCGACTTTCGGAAGGGTTAGGGTTAGGGTTAGGGATGAAAGCACATAGGAGAAAGAGATATTCTTGAATAACTTTTTTTGTGAACGTCGGAGAGACTTGCAAGTAGGCTCTACCCCCACTAAATGGGGTAGCGCGCATCGATCAGTACCATCCTTGAGCTTCTCCGACTTTCGGAAGGGTTAGGGTTAGGGTTAGGGATGAAAGCACATAGGAGAAAGAGATATTCTTGAATAACGTTTTTTGTGAAGGTCGGAGAGACTTGAAAAGTGGTTGCATCTGGACTAATTTGGGTCCTGCGGATCGATTGGTACCATCCCCGAGCTTGTACGACCTTCGGAAGAGGTCGACCGACGAAATTCCCCCAAATCTGAGGAGATATTCTTGAATAACTTTTTTTGTGAAGGTCGGAGAGACTTGCAAGTAGGCTCTACCCCCACTAAATGGGGTTGCGCGCATCGATCGGTACCATCCTTGAGCTTCTCCGACTTTCGGAAGGGTTAGGGTTAGGGTTAGGGATGAAAGCACATAGGAGAAAGAAATATTCTTGAATAACTTTTTTTGTGAAGGTCGGAGAGACTTGCAAGTAGGCTTTACCCCCACTAAATGGGGTAGCGCGCATCGATCGGTACCATCCTTGAGCTTCTCCGACTTTCGGAAGGGTTAGGGTTAGGGTTAGGGATGAAAGCACATAGGAGAAAGAGATATTCTTGAATAACTTTTTTTGTGAAGGTCGGAGAGACTTGCAAGTAGGCTCTACCCCCACTAAATGGGGTAGCGCGCATCGATCGGTACCATCCTTGAGCTTCTCCGACTTTCGGAAGGGTTAGGGTTAGGGATGAAAGCACATAGGAGAAAGAGATATTCTTGAATAACTTTTTTTGTGAAGGTCGGAGAGACTTGGAAAGTGGTTGCATCTGGACTAATTTGGGTCCTGCGGATCGATTGGTACCATCCCCGAGCTTGTACGTCCTTCGGAAGAGGTCGACCGACGAAATTCCCCCAAATCTGAGGAGATATTCTTGAATAACTTTTTTTGTGAAGGTCGGAGAGACTTGCAAGTAGGCTCTACCCCCACTAAATGGGGTTGCGCGCATCGATCGGTACCATCCTTGAGCTTCTCCGACTTTCGGAAGGGTTAGGGTTAGGGTTAGGGATGAAAGCACATAGGAGAAAGAGATATTCTTGAATAACTTTTTTTGTGAAGGTCGGAGAGACTTGGAAAGTGGTTGCATCTGGACTAATTTGGGTCCTGCGGATCGATTGGTACCATCCCCGAGCTTGTACGACCTTCGGAAGAGGTCGACCGACGAAATTCCCCCAAATCTGAGGAGATATTCTTGAATAACTTTTTTTGTGAAGGTCGGAGAGACTTGCAAGTAGGCTCTACCCCCACTAAATGGGGTTGCGCGCATCGATCGGTACCATCCTTGAGCTTCTCCGACTTTCGGAAGGGTTAGGGTTAGGGATGAAAGCACATAGGAGAAAGAGATATTCTTGAATAACTTTTTTTGTGAAGGTCGGAGAGACTTGGAAAGTGGTTGCATCTGGACTAATTTGGGTCCTGCGGATCGATTGGTACCATCCCCGAGCTTGTACGTCCTTCGGAAGAGGTCGACCGACGAAATTCCCCCAAATCTGAGGAGATATTCTTGAATAACTTTTTTTGTGAAGGTCGGAGAGACTTGCAAGTAGGCTCTACCCCCACTAAATGGGGTTGCGCGCATCGATCGGTACCATCCTTGAGCTTCTCCGACTTTCGGAAGGGTTAGGGTTAGGGTTAGGGATGAAAGCACATAGGAGAAAGAGATATTCTTGAATAACTTTTTTTGTGAAGGTCGGAGAGACTTGGAAAGTGGTTGCATCTGGACTAATTTGGGTCCTGCGGATCGATTGGTACCATCCCCGAGCTTGTACGACCTTCGGAAGAGGTCGACCGACGAAATTCCCCCAAATCTGAGGAGATATTCTTGAATAACTTTTTTTGTGAAGGTCGGAGAGACTTGCAAGTAGGCTCTACCCCCACTAAATGGGGTTGCGCGCATCGATCGGTACCATCCTTGAGCTTCTCCGACTTTCGGAAGGGTTAGGGTTAGGGATGAAAGCACATAGGAGAAAGAGATATTCTTGAATAACTTTTTTTGTGAAGGTCGGAGAGACTTGAAAAGTGGTTGCATCTGGACTAATTTGGGTCCTGCGGATCGATTGGTACCATCCCCGAGCTTGTACGACCTTCGGAAGAGGTCGACCGACGAAATTCCCCCAAATCTGAGGAGATATTCTTGAATAACTTTTTTTGTGAAGGTCGGAGAGACTTGCAAGTAGGCTCTACCCCCACTAAATGGGGTTGCGCGCATCGATCGGTACCATCCTTGAGCTTCTCCGACTTTCGGAAGGGTTAGGGTTAGGGTTAGGGATGAAAGCACATAGGAGAAAGAGATATTCTTGAATAACTTTTTTTGTGAAGGTCGGAGAGACTTGCAAGTAGGCTCTACCCCCACTAAATGGGGTAGCGCGCATCGATCGGTACCATCTTTGAGCTTCTCCGACTTTCGGAAGGGTTAGGGTTAGGGTTAGGGATGAAAGCACATAGGAGAAAGAGATATTCTTGAATAACTTTTTTTGTGAAGGTCGGAGAGACTTGAAAAGTGGTTGCATCTGGACTAATTTGGGTCCTGCAGATCGATTGGTACCATCCCCGAGCTTGTACGACCTTCGGAAGAGGTCGACCGACGAAATTCCCCCAAATCTGAGGAGATATTCTTGAATAACTTTTTTTGTGAAGGTCGGAGAGACTTGCAAGTAGGCTCTACCCCCACTAAATGGGGTTGCGCGCATCGATCGGTACCATCCTTGAGCTTCTCCGACTTTCGGAAGGGTTAGGGTTAGGGTTAGGGATGAAAGCACATAGGAGAAAGAGATATTCTTGAATAACTTTTTTTGTGAAGGTCGGAGAGACTTGAAAAGTGGTTGCATCTGGACTAATTTGGGTCCTGCGGATCGATTGGTACCATCCCCGAGCTTGTACGACCTTCGGAAGAGGTCGACCGACGAAATTCCCCCAAATCTGAGGAGATATTCTTGAATAACTTTTTTTGTGAAGGTCGGAGAGACTTGCAAGTAGGCTCTACCCCCACTAAATGGGGTTGCGCGCATCGATCGGTACCATCCTTGAGCTTCTCCGACTTTCGGAAGGGTTAGGGTTAGGGTTAGGGATGAAAGCACATAGGAGAAAGAGATATTCTTGAATAACTTTTTTTGTGAAGGTCGGAGAGACTTGCAAGTAGGCTCTACCCCCACTAAATGGGGTAGCGCGCATCGATCGGTACCATCCTTGAGCTTCTCCGACTTTCGGAAGGGTTAGGGTTAGGGTTAGGGATGAAAGCACATAGGAGAAAGAGATATTCTTGAATAACTTTTTTTGTGAAGGTCGGAGAGACTTGGAAAGTGGTTGCATCTGGACTAATTTGGGTCCTGCGGATCGATTGGTACCATGCCCGAGCTTGTACGACCTTCGGAAGAGGTCGACCGACGAAATTCCCCCAAATCTGAGGAGATATTCTTGAATAACTTTTTTTGTGAAGGTCGGAGAGACTTGCAGGTAGGCTCTACCCCCACTAAATGGGGTAGCGCGCATCGATCGGTACCATCCTTGAGCTTCTCCGACTTTCGGAAGGGTTAGGGTTAGGGTTAGGGATGAAAGCACATAGGAGAAAGAGATATTCTTGAATAACTTTTTTTGTGAAGGTCGGAGAGACTTGCAAGTAGGCTCTACCCCCACTAAATGGGGTAGCGCGCATCGATCGGTACCATCCTTGAGCTTCTCCGACTTTCGGAAGGGTTAGGGTTAGGGTTAGGGATGAAAGCACATAGGAGAAAGAGATATTCTTGAATAACTTTTTTTGTGAAGGTCGGAGAGACTTGCAAGTAGGCTTTACCCCCACTAAATGGGGTAGCGCGCATCGATCGGTACCATCCTTGAGCTTCTCCGACTTTCGGAAGGGTTAGGGTTAGGGTTAGGGATGAAAGCACATAGGAGAAAGAGATATTCTTGAATAACTTTTTTTGTGAAGGTCGGAGAGACTTGCAAGTAGGCTCTACCCCCACTAAATGGGGTAGCGCGCATCGATCGGTACCATCCTTGAGCTTCTCCGACTTTCGGAAGGGTTAGGGTTAGGGATGAAAGCACATAGGAGAAAGAGATATTCTTGAATAACTTTTTTTGTGAAGGTCGGAGAGACTTGGAAAGTGGTTGCATCTGGACTAATTTGGGTCCTGCGGATCGATTGGTACCATCCCCGAGCTTGTACGTCCTTCGGAAGAGGTCGACCGACGAAATTCCCCCAAATCTGAGGAGATATTCTTGAATAACTTTTTTTGTGAAGGTCGGAGAGACTTGCAAGTAGGCTCTACCCCCACTAAATGGGGTAGCGCGCATCGATCGGTACCATCCTTGAGCTTCTCCGACTTTCGGAAGGGTTAGGGTTAGGGTTAGGGATGAAAGCACATAGGAGAAAGAGATATTCTTGAATAACTTTTTTTGTGAAGGTCGGAGAGACTTGGAAAGTGGTTGCATCTGGACTAATTTGGGTCCTGCGGATCGATTGGTACCATCCCCGAGCTTGTACGACCTTCGGAAGAGGTCGACCGACGAAATTCCCCCAAATCTGAGGAGATATTCTTGAATAACTTTTTTTGTGAAGGTCGGAGAGACTTGCAGGTAGGCTCTACCCCCACTAAATGGGGTAGCGCGCATCGATCGGTACCATCCTTGAGCTTCTCCGACTTTCGGAAGGGTTAGGGTTAGGGTTAGGGATGAAAGCACATAGGAGAAAGAGATATTCTTGAATAACTTTTTTTGTGAAGGTCGGAGAGACTTGCAAGTAGGCTCTACCCCCACTAAATGGGGTAGCGCGCATCGATCAGTACCATCCTTGAGCTTCTCCGACTTTCGGAAGGGTTAGGGTTAGGGTTAGGGATGAAAGCACATAGGAGAAAGAGATATTCTTGAATAACTTTTTTTGTGAAGGTCGGAGAGACTTGAAAAGTGGTTGCATCTGGACTAATTTGGGTCCTGCGGATCGATTGGTACCATCCCCGAGCTTGTACGACCTTCGGAAGAGGTCGACCGACGAAATTCCCCCAAATCTGAGGAGATATTCTTGAATAACTTTTTTTGTGAAGGTCGGAGAGACTTGCAAGTAGGCTCTACCCCCACTAAATGGGGTTGCGCGCATCGATCGGTACCATCCTTGAGCTTCTCCGACTTTCGGAAGGGTTAGGGTTAGGGTTAGGGATGAAAGCACATAGGAGAAAGAGATATTCTTGAATAACTTTTTTTGTGAAGGTCGGAGAGACTTGCAAGTAGGCTTTACCCCCACTAAATGGGGTAGCGCGCATCGATCGGTACCATCCTTGAGCTTCTCCGACTTTCGGAAGGGTTAGGGTTAGGGTTAGGGATGAAAGCACATAGGAGAAAGAGATATTCTTGAATAACTTTTTTTGTGAAGGTCGGAGAGACTTGCAAGTAGGCTCTACCCCCACTAAATGGGGTAGCGCGCATCGATCGGTACCATCCTTGAGCTTCTCCGACTTTCGGAAGGGTTAGGGTTAGGGATGAAAGCACATAGGAGAAAGAGATATTCTTGAATAACTTTTTTTGTGAAGGTCGGAGAGACTTGGAAAGTGGTTGCATCTGGACTAATTTGGGTCCTGCGGATCGATTGGTACCATCCCCGAGCTTGTACGTCCTTCGGAAGAGGTCGACCGACGAAATTCCCCCAAATCTGAGGAGATATTCTTGAATAACTTTTTTTGTGAAGGTCGGAGAGACTTGCAAGTAGGCTCTACCCCCACTAAATGGGGTTGCGCGCATCGATCGGTACCATCCTTGAGCTTCTCCGACTTTCGGAAGGGTTAGGGTTAGGGTTAGGGATGAAAGCACATAGGAGAAAGAGATATTCTTGAATAACTTTTTTTGTGAAGGTCGGAGAGACTTGGAAAGTGGTTGCATCTGGACTAATTTGGGTCCTGCGGATCGATTGGTACCATCCCCGAGCTTGTACGACCTTCGGAAGAGGTCGACCGACGAAATTCCCCCAAATCTGAGGAGATATTCTTGAATAACTTTTTTTGTGAAGGTCGGAGAGACTTGCAAGTAGGCTCTACCCCCACTAAATGGGGTTGCGCGCATCGATCGGTACCATCCTTGAGCTTCTCCGACTTTCGGAAGGGTTAGGGTTAGGGATGAAAGCACATAGGAGAAAGAGATATTCTTGAATAACTTTTTTTGTGAAGGTCGGAGAGACTTGGAAAGTGGTTGCATCTGGACTAATTTGGGTCCTGCGGATCGATTGGTACCATCCCCGAGCTTGTACGTCCTTCGGAAGAGGTCGACCGACGAAATTCCCCCAAATCTGAGGAGATATTCTTGAATAACTTTTTTTGTGAAGGTCGGAGAGACTTGCAAGTAGGCTCTACCCCCACTAAATGGGGTTGCGCGCATCGATCGGTACCATCCTTGAGCTTCTCCGACTTTCGGAAGGGTTAGGGTTAGGGTTAGGGATGAAAGCACATAGGAGAAAGAGATATTCTTGAATAACTTTTTTTGTGAAGGTCGGAGAGACTTGGAAAGTGGTTGCATCTGGACTAATTTGGGTCCTGCGGATCGATTGGTACCATCCCCGAGCTTGTACGACCTTCGGAAGAGGTCGACCGACGAAATTCCCCCAAATCTGAGGAGATATTCTTGAATAACTTTTTTTGTGAAGGTCGGAGAGACTTGCAAGTAGGCTCTACCCCCACTAAATGGGGTTGCGCGCATCGATCGGTACCATCCTTGAGCTTCTCCGACTTTCGGAAGGGTTAGGGTTAGGGTTAGGGATGAAAGCACATAGGAGAAAGAGATATTCTTGAATAACTTTTTTTGTGAAGGTCGGAGAGACTTGAAAAGTGGTTGCATCTGGACTAATTTGGGTCCTGCGGATCGATTGGTACCATCCCCGAGCTTGTACGACCTTCGGAAGAGGTCGACCGACGAAATTCCCCCAAATCTGAGGAGATATTCTTGAATAACTTTTTTTGTGAAGGTCGGAGAGACTTGCAAGTAGGCTCTACCCCCACTAAATGGGGTTGCGCGCATCGATCGGTACCATCCTTGAGCTTCTCCGACTTTCGGAAGGGTTAGGGTTAGGGTTAGGGATGAAAGCACATAGGAGAAAGAGATATTCTTGAATAACTTTTTTTGTGAAGGTCGGAGAGACTTGCAAGTAGGCTCTACCCCCACTAAATGGGGTAGCGCGCATCGATCGGTACCATCTTTGAGCTTCTCCGACTTTCGGAAGGGTTAGGGTTAGGGTTAGGGATGAAAGCACATAGGAGAAAGAGATATTCTTGAATAACTTTTTTTGTGAAGGTCGGAGAGACTTGAAAAGTGGTTGCATCTGGACTAATTTGGGTCCTGCAGATCGATTGGTACCATCCCCGAGCTTGTACGACCTTCGGAAGAGGTCGACCGACGAAATTCCCCCAAATCTGAGGAGATATTCTTGAATAACTTTTTTTGTGAAGGTCGGAGAGACTTGCAAGTAGGCTCTACCCCCACTAAATGGGGTTGCGCGCATCGATCGGTACCATCCTTGAGCTTCTCCGACTTTCGGAAGGGTTAGGGTTAGGGTTAGGGATGAAAGCACATAGGAGAAAGAGATATTCTTGAATAACTTTTTTTGTGAAGGTCGGAGAGACTTGAAAAGTGGTTGCATCTGGACTAATTTGGGTCCTGCGGATCGATTGGTACCATCCCCGAGCTTGTACGACCTTCGGAAGAGGTCGACCGACGAAATTCCCCCAAATCTGAGGAGATATTCTTGAATAACTTTTTTTGTGAAGGTCGGAGAGACTTGCAAGTAGGCTCTACCCCCACTAAATGGGGTTGCGCGCATCGATCGGTACCATCCTTGAGCTTCTCCGACTTTCGGAAGGGTTAGGGTTAGGGTTAGGGATGAAAGCACATAGGAGAAAGAGATATTCTTGAATAACTTTTTTTGTGAAGGTCGGAGAGACTTGCAAGTAGGCTCTACCCCCACTAAATGGGGTAGCGCGCATCGATCGGTACCATCCTTGAGCTTCTCCGACTTTCGGAAGGGTTAGGGTTAGGGTTAGGGATGAAAGCACATAGGAGAAAGAGATATTCTTGAATAACTTTTTTTGTGAAGGTCGGAGAGACTTGGAAAGTGGTTGCATCTGGACTAATTTGGGTCCTGCGGATCGATTGGTACCATGCCCGAGCTTGTACGACCTTCGGAAGAGGTCGACCGACGAAATTCCCCCAAATCTGAGGAGATATTCTTGAATAACTTTTTTTGTGAAGGTCGGAGAGACTTGCAGGTAGGCTCTACCCCCACTAAATGGGGTAGCGCGCATCGATCGGTACCATCCTTGAGCTTCTCCGACTTTCGGAAGGGTTAGGGTTAGGGTTAGGGATGAAAGCACATAGGAGAAAGAGATATTCTTGAATAACTTTTTTTGTGAAGGTCGGAGAGACTTGCAAGTAGGCTCTACCCCCACTAAATGGGGTAGCGCGCATCGATCGGTACCATCCTTGAGCTTCTCCGACTTTCGGAAGGGTTAGGGTTAGGGTTAGGGATGAAAGCACATAGGAGAAAGAGATATTCTTGAATAACTTTTTTTGTGAAGGTCGGAGAGACTTGAAAAGTGGTTGCATCTGGACTAATTTGGGTCCTGCGGATCGATTGGTACCATCCCCGAGCTTGTACGACCTTCGGAAGAGGTCGACCGACGAAATTCCCCCAAATCTGAGGAGATATTCTTGAATAACTTTTTTTGTGAAGGTCGGAGAGACTTGCAAGTAGGCTCTACCCCCACTAAATGGGGTTGCGCGCATCGATCGGTACCATCCTTGAGCTTCTCCGACTTTCGGAAGGGTTAGGGTTAGGGTTAGGGATGAAAGCACATAGGAGAAAGAGATATTCTTGAATAACTTTTTTTGTGAAGGTCGGAGAGACTTGCAAGTAGGCTCTACCCCCACTAAATGGGGTAGCGCGCATCGATCGGTACCATCCTTGAGCTTCTCCGACTTTCGGAAGGGTTAGGGTTAGGGTTAGGGATGAAAGCACATAGGAGAAAGAGATATTCTTGAATAACTTTGTTTGTGAAGGTCGGAGAGACTTGCAAGTAGGCTCTACCCCCACTAAATGGGGTAGCGCGCATCGATCGGTACCATCCTTGAGCTTCTCCGACTTTCGGAAGGGTTAGGGTTAGGGATGAAAGCACATAGAAGAAAGAGATATTCTTGAATAACTTTTTTTGTGAAGGTCGGAGAGACTTGGAAAGTGGTTGCATCTGGACTAATTTGGGTCCTGCGGATCGATTGGTACCATCCCCGAGCTTGTACGACCTTCGGAAGAGGTCGACCGACGAAATTCCCCCAAATCTGAGGAGATATTCTTGAATAACTTTTTTTGTGAAGGTCGGAGAGACTTGCAGGTAGGCTCTACCCCCACTAAATGGGGTAGCGCGCATCGATCAGTACCATCCTTGAGCTTCTCCGACTTTCGGAAGGGTTAGGGTTAGGGTTAGGGATGAAAGCACATAGGAGAAAGAGATATTCTTGAATAACTTTTTTTGTGAAGGTCGGAGAGACTTGCAAGTAGGCTCTACCCCCACTAAATGGGGTAGCGCGCATCGATCGGTACCATCCTTGAGCTTCTCCGACTTTCGGAAGGGTTAGGGTTAGGGTTAGGGATGAAAGCACATAGGAGAAAGAGATATTCTTGAATAACTTTTTTTGTGAAGGTCGGAGAGACTTGAAAAGTGGTTGCATCTGGACTAATTTGGGTCCTGCTGATCGATTGGTACCATCCCCGAGCTTGTACGACCTTCGGAAGAGGTCGACCGACGAAATTCCCCCAAATCTGAGGAGATATTCTTGAATAACTTTTTTTGTGAAGGTCGGAGAGACTTGCAAGTAGGCTCTACCCCCACTAAATGGGGTTGCGCGCATCGATCGGTACCATCCTTGAGCTTCTCCGACTTTCGGAAGGGTTAGGGTTAGGGTTAGGGATGAAAGCACATAGGAGAAAGAGATATTCTTGAATAACTTTTTTTGTGAAGGTCGGAGAGACTTGCAAGTAGGCTCTACCCCCACTAAATGGGGTAGCGCGCATCGATCGGTACCATCCTTGAGCTTCTCCGACTTTCGGAAGGGTTAGGGTTAGGGTTAGGGATGAAAGCACATAGGAGAAAGAGATATTCTTGAATAACTTTGTTTGTGAAGGTCGGAGAGACTTGCAAGTAGGCTCTACCCCCACTAAATGGGGTAGCGCGCATCGATCGGTACCATCCTTGAGCTTCTCCGACTTTCGGAAGGGTTAGGGTTAGGGATGAAAGCACATAGAAGAAAGAGATATTCTTGAATAACTTTTTTTGTGAAGGTCGGAGAGACTTGGAAAGTGGTTGCATCTGGACTAATTTGGGTCCTGCGGATCGATTGGTACCATCCCCGAGCTTGTACGACCTTCGGAAGAGGTCGACCGACGAAATTCCCCCAAATCTGAGGAGATATTCTTGAATAACTTTTTTTGTGAAGGTCGGAGAGACTTGCAGGTAGGCTCTACCCCCACTAAATGGGGTAGCGCGCATCGATCAGTACCATCCTTGAGCTTCTCCGACTTTCGGAAGGGTTAGGGTTAGGGTTAGGGATGAAAGCACATAGGAGAAAGAGATATTCTTGAATAACTTTTTTTGTGAAGGTCGGAGAGACTTGCAAGTAGGCTCTACCCCCACTAAATGGGGTAGCGCGCATCGATCGGTACCATCCTTGAGCTTCTCCGACTTTCGGAAGGGTTAGGGTTAGGGTTAGGGATGAAAGCACATAGGAGAAAGAGATATTCTTGAATAACTTTTTTTGTGAAGGTCGGAGAGACTTGAAAAGTGGTTGCATCTGGACTAATTTGGGTCCTGCGGATCGATTGGTACCATCCCCGAGCTTGTACGACCTTCGGAAGAGGTCGACCGACGAAATTCCCCCAAATCTGAGGAGATATTCTTGAATAACTTTTTTTGTGAAGGTCGGAGAGACTTGCAAGTAGGCTCTACCCCCACTAAATGGGGTTGCGCGCATCGATCGGTACCATCCTTGAGCTTCTCCGACTTTCGGAAGGGTTAGGGTTAGGGTTAGGGATGAAAGCACATAGGAGAAAGAGATATTCTTGAATAACTTTTTTTGTGAAGGTCGGAGAGACTTGCAAGTAGGCTCTACCCCCACTAAATGGGGTAGCGCGCATCGATCGGTACCATCTTTGAGCTTCTCCGACTTTCGGAAGGGTTAGGGTTAGGGTTAGGGATGAAAGCACATAGGAGAAAGAGATATTCTTGAATAACTTTTTTTGTGAAGGTCGGAGAGACTTGAAAAGTGGTTGCATCTGGACTAATTTGGGTCCTGCAGATCGATTGGTACCATCCCCGAGCTTGTACGACCTTCGGAAGAGGTCGACCGACGAAATTCCCCCAAATCTGAGGAGATATTCTTGAATAACTTTTTTTGTGAAGGTCGGAGAGACTTGCAAGTAGGCTCTACCCCCACTAAATGGGGTTGCGCGCATCGATCGGTACCATCCTTGAGCTTCTCCGACTTTCGGAAGGGTTAGGGTTAGGGTTAGGGATGAAAGCACATAGGAGAAAGAGATATTCTTGAATAACTTTTTTTGTGAAGGTCGGAGAGACTTGAAAAGTGGTTGCATCTGGACTAATTTGGGTCCTGCGGATCGATTGGTACCATCCCCGAGCTTGTACGACCTTCGGAAGAGGTCGACCGACGAAATTCCCCCAAATCTGAGGAGATATTCTTGAGTAACTTTTTTTGTGAAGGTCGGAGAGACTTGCAAGTAGGCTCTACCCCCACTAAATGGGGTTGCGCGCATCGATCGGTACCATCCTTGAGCTTCTCCGACTTTCGGAAGGGTTAGGGTTAGGGTTAGGGATGAAAGCACATAGGAGAAAGAGATATTCTTGAATAACTTTTTTTGTGAAGGTCGGAGAGACTTGCAAGTAGGCTCTACCCCCACTAAATGGGGTAGCGCGCATCGATCGGTACCATCCTTGAGCTTCTCCGACTTTCGGAAGGGTTAGGGTTAGGGTTAGGGATGAAAGCACATAGGAGAAAGAGATATTCTTGAATAACTTTTTTTGTAAAGGTCGGAGAGACTTGGAAAGTGGTTGCATCTGGACTAATTTGGGTCCTGCGGATCGATTGGTACCATCCCCGAGCTTGTACGACCTTCGGAAGAGGTCGACCGACGAAATTCCCCCAAATCTGAGGAGATATTCTTGAATAACTTTTTTTGTGAAGGTCGGAGAGACTTGCAAGTAGGCTCTACCCCCACTAAATGGGGTTGCGCGCATCGATCGGTACCATCCTTGAGCTTCTCCGACTTTCGGAAGGGTTAGGGTTAGGGTTAGGGATGAAAGCACATAGGAGAAAGAGATATTCTTGAATAACTTTTTTTGTGAAGGTCGGAGAGACTTGCAAGTAGGCTCTACCCCCACTAAATGGGGTAGCGCGCATCGATCGGTACCATCCTTGAGCTTCTCCGACTTTCGGAAGGGTTAGGGTTAGGGTTAGGGATGAAAGCACATAGGAGAAAGAGATATTCTTGAATAACTTTTTTTGTGAAGGTCGGAGAGACTTGGAAAGTGGTTGCATCTGGACTAATTTGGGTCCTGCGGATCGATTGGTACCATCCCCGAGCTTGTACGACCTTCGGAAGAGGTCGACCGACGAAATTCCCCCAAATCTGAGGAGATATTCTTGAATAACTTTTTTTGTGAAGGTCGGAGAGACTTGCAAGTAGGCTCTACCCCCACTAAATGGGGTTGCGCGCATCGATCGGTACCATCCTTGAGCTTCTCCGACTTTCGGAAGGGTTAGGGTTAGGGTTAGGGATGAAAGCACATAGGAGAAAGAGATATTCTTGAATAACTTTTTTTGTGAAGGTCGGAGAGACTTGCAAGTAGGCTCTACCCCCACTAAATGGGGTAGCGCGCATCGATCGGTACCATCTTTGAGCTTCTCCGACTTTCGGAAGGGTTAGGGTTAGGGTTAGGGATGAAAGCACATAGGAGAAAGAGATATTCTTGAATAACTTTTTTTGTGAAGGTCGGAGAGACTTGAAAAGTGGTTGCATCTGGACTAATTTGGGTCCTGCAGATCGATTGGTACCATCCCCGAGCTTGTACGACCTTCGGAAGAGGTCGACCGACGAAATTCCCCCAAATCTGAGGAGATATTCTTGAATAACTTTTTTTGTGAAGGTCGGAGAGACTTGCAAGTAGGCTCTACCCCCACTAAATGGGGTTGCGCGCATCGATCGGTACCATCCTTGAGCTTCTCCGACTTTCGGAAGGGTTAGGGTTAGGGTTAGGGATGAAAGCACATAGGAGAAAGAGATATTCTTGAATAACTTTTTTTGTGAAGGTCGGAGAGACTTGCAAGTAGGCTCTACTCCCACTAAATGGGGTAGCGCGCATCGATCGGTACCATCCTTGAGCTTCTCCGACTTTCGGAAGGGTTAGGGTTAGGGATGAAAGCACATAGGAGAAAGAGATATTCTTGAATAACTTTTTTTGTGAAGGTCGGAGAGACTTGCAAGTAGGCTCTACTCCCACTAAATGGGGTAGCGCGCATCGATCGGTACCATCCTTGAGCTTCTCCGACTTTCGGAAGGGTTAGGGTTAGGGTTAGGGATGAAAGCACATAGGAGAAAGAGATATTCTTGAATAACTTTTTTTGTGAAGGTCGGAGAGACTTGCAAGTAGGCTCTACCCCCACTAAATGGGGTAGCGCGCATCGATCGGTACCATCCTTGAGCTTCTCCGACTTTCGGAAGGGTTAGGGTTAGGGTTAGGGATGAAAGCACATAGGAGAAAGAGATATTCTTGAATAACTTTTTTTGTGAAGGTCGGAGAGACTTGAAAAGTGGTTGCATCTGGACTAATTTGGGTCCTGCGGATCGATTGGTACCATCCCCGAGCTTGTACGACCTTCGGAAGAGGTCGACCGACGAAATTCCCCCAAATCTGAGGAGATATTCTTGAATAACTTTTTTTGTGAAGGTCGGAGAGACTTGCAAGTAGGCTCTACCCCCACTAAATGGGGTTGCGCGCATCGATCGGTACCATCCTTGAGCTTCTCCGACTTTCGGAAGGGTTAGGGTTAGGGTTAGGGATGAAAGCACATAGGAGAAAGAGATATTCTTGAATAACTTTTTTTGTGAAGGTCGGAGAGACTTGCAAGTAGGCTCTACCCCCACTAAATGGGGTAGCGCGCATCGATCGGTACCATCCTTGAGCTTCTCCGACTTTCGGAAGGGTTAGGGTTAGGGTTAGGGATGAAAGCACATAGGAGAAAGAGATATTCTTGAATAACTTTTTTTGTGAAGGTCGGAGAGACTTGGAAAGTGGTTGCATCTGGACTAATTTGGGTCCTGCGGATCGATTGGTACCATCCCCGAGCTTGTACGACCTTCGGAAGAGGTCGACCGACGAAATTCCCCCAAATCTGAGGAGATATTCTTGAATAACTTTTTTTGTGAAGGTCGGAGAGACTTGCAAGTAGGCTCTACCCCCACTAAATGGGGTTGCGCGCATCGATCGGTACCATCCTTGAGCTTCTCCGACTTTCGGAAGGGTTAGGGTTAGGGTTAGGGATGAAAGCACATAGGAGAAAGAGATATTCTTGAATAACTTTTTTTGTGAAGGTCGGAGAGACTTGAAAAGTGGTTGCATCTGGACTAATTTGGGTCCTGCGGATCGATTGGTACCATCCCCGAGCTTGTACGACCTTCGGAAGAGGTCGACCGACGAAATTCCCCCAAATCTGAGGAGATATTCTTGAATAACTTTTTTTGTGAAGGTCGGAGAGACTTGCAAGTAGGCTCTACCCCCACTAAATGGGGTTGCGCGCATCGATCGGTACCATCCTTGAGCTTCTCCGACTTTCGGAAGGGTTAGGGTTAGGGTTAGGGATGAAAGCACATAGGAGAAAGAGATATTCTTGAATAACTTTTTTTGTGAAGGTCGGAGAGACTTGCAAGTAGGCTCTACCCCCACTAAATGGGGTAGCGCGCATCGATCGGTACCATCTTTGAGCTTCTCCGACTTTCGGAAGGGTTAGGGTTAGGGTTAGGGATGAAAGCACATAGGAGAAAGAGATATTCTTGAATAACTTTTTTTGTGAAGGTCGGAGAGACTTGAAAAGTGGTTGCATCTGGACTAATTTGGGTCCTGCAGATCGATTGGTACCATCCCCGAGCTTGTACGACCTTCGGAAGAGGTCGACCGACGAAATTCCCCCAAATCTGAGGAGATATTCTTGAATAACTTTTTTTGTGAAGGTCGGAGAGACTTGCAAGTAGGCTCTACCCCCACTAAATGGGGTTGCGCGCATCGATCGGTACCATCCTTGAGCTTCTCCGACTTTCGGAAGGGTTAGGGTTAGGGTTAGGGATGAAAGCACATAGGAGAAAGAGATATTCTTGAATAACTTTTTTTGTGAAGGTCGGAGAGACTTGAAAAGTGGTTGCATCTGGACTAATTTGGGTCCTGCGGATCGATTGGTACCATCCCCGAGCTTGTACGACCTTCGGAAGAGGTCGACCGACGAAATTCCCCCAAATCTGAGGAGATATTCTTGAATAACTTTTTTTGTGAAGGTCGGAGAGACTTGCAAGTAGGCTCTACCCCCACTAAATGGGGTTGCGCGCATCGATCGGTACCATCCTTGAGCTTCTCCGACTTTCGGAAGGGTTAGGGTTAGGGTTAGGGATGAAAGCACATAGGAGAAAGAGATATTCTTGAATAACTTTTTTTGTGAAGGTCGGAGAGACTTGCAAGTAGGCTCTACCCCCACTAAATGGGGTAGCGCGCATCGATCGGTACCATCTTTGAGCTTCTCCGACTTTCGGAAGGGTTAGGGTTAGGGTTAGGGATGAAAGCACATAGGAGAAAGAGATATTCTTGAATAACTTTTTTTGTGAAGGTCGGAGAGACTTGAAAAGTGGTTGCATCTGGACTAATTTGGGTCCTGCAGATCGATTGGTACCATCCCCGAGCTTGTACGACCTTCGGAAGAGGTCGACCGACGAAATTCCCCCAAATCTGAGGAGATATTCTTGAATAACTTTTTTTGTGAAGGTCGGAGAGACTTGCAAGTAGGCTCTACCCCCACTAAATGGGGTTGCGCGCATCGATCGGTACCATCCTTGAGCTTCTCCGACTTTCGGAAGGGTTAGGGTTAGGGTTAGGGATGAAAGCACATAGGAGAAAGAGATATTCTTGAATAACTTTTTTTGTGAAGGTCGGAGAGACTTGCAAGTAGGCTCTACTCCCACTAAATGGGGTAGCGCGCATCGATCGGTACCATCCTTGAGCTTCTCCGACTTTCGGAAGGGTTAGGGTTAGGGATGAAAGCACATAGGAGAAAGAGATATTCTTGAATAACTTTTTTTGTGAAGGTCGGAGAGACTTGCAAGTAGGCTCTACTCCCACTAAATGGGGTAGCGCGCATCGATCGGTACCATCCTTGAGCTTCTCCGACTTTCGGAAGGGTTAGGGTTAGGGTTAGGGATGAAAGCACATAGGAGAAAGAGATATTCTTGAATAACTTTTTTTGTGAAGGTCGGAGAGACTTGCAAGTAGGCTCTACCCCCACTAAATGGGGTAGCGCGCATCGATCGGAACCATCCTTGAGCTTCTCCGACTTTCGGAAGGGTTAGGGTTAGGGTTAGGGATGAAAGCACATAGGAGAAAGAGATATTCTTGAATAACTTTTTTTGTGAAGGTCGGAGAGACTTGAAAAGTGGTTGCATCTGGACTAATTTGGGTCCTGCGGATCGATTGGTACCATCCCCGAGCTTGTACGACCTTCGGAAGAGGTCGACCGACGAAATTCCCCCAAATCTGAGGAGATATTCTTGAATAACTTTTTTTGTGAAGGTCGGAGAGACTTGCAAGTAGGCTCTACCCCCACTAAATGGGGTTGCGCGCATCGATCGGTACCATCCTTGAGCTTCTCCGACTTTCGGAAGGGTTAGGGTTAGGGTTAGGGATGAAAGCACATAGGAGAAAGAGATATTCTTGAATAACTTTTTTTGTGAAGGTCGGAGAGACTTGCAAGTAGGCTCTACCCCCACTAAATGGGGTAGCGCGCATCGATCGGTACCATCCTTGAGCTTCTCCGACTTTCGGAAGGGTTAGGGTTAGGGTTAGGGATGAAAGCACATAGGAGAAAGAGATATTCTTGAATAACTTTTTTTGTGAAGGTCGGAGAGACTTGGAAAGTGGTTGCATCTGGACTAATTTGGGTCCTGCGGATCGATTGGTACCATCCCCGAGCTTGTACGACCTTCGGAAGAGGTCGACCGACGAAATTCCCCCAAATCTGAGGAGATATTCTTGAATAACTTTTTTTGTGAAGGTCGGAGAGACTTGCAAGTAGGCTCTACCCCCACTAAATGGGCTTGCGCGCATCGATCAGTACCATCCTTGAGCTTCTCCGACTTTCGGAAGGGTTAGGGTTAGGGTTAGGGATGAAAGCACATAGGAGAAAGAGATATTCTTGAATAACTTTTTTTGTGAAGGTCGGAGAGACTTGCAAGTAGGCTCTACCCCCACTAAATGGGGTAGCGCGCATCGATCGGTACCATCCTTGAGCTTCTCCGACTTTCGGAAGGGTTAGGGTTAGGGTTAGGGATGAAAGCACATAGGAGAAAGAGATATTCTTGAATAACTTTTTTTGTGAAGGTCGGAGAGACTTGCAAGTAGGCTCTACCCCCACTAAATGGGGTAGCGCGCATCGATCGGTACCATCCTTGAGCTTCTCCGACTTTCGGAAGGGTTAGGGTTAGGGTTAGGGATGAAAGCACATAGGAGAAAGAGATATTCTTGAATAACTTTTTTTGTGAAGGTCGGAGAGACTTGGAAAGTGGTTGCATCTGGACTAATTTGGGTCCTGCGGATCGATTGGTACCATCCCCGAGCTTGTACGACCTTCGGAAGAGGTCGACCGACGAAATTCCCCCAAATCTGAGGAGATATTCTTGAATAACTTTTTTTGTGAAGGTCGGAGAGACTTGCAGGTAGGCTCTACCCCCACTAAATGGGGTAGCGCGCATCGATCGGTACCATCCTTGAGCTTCTCCGACTTTCGGAAGGGTTAGGGTTAGGGTTAGGGATGAAAGCACATAGGAGAAAGAGATATTCTTGAATAACTTTTTTTGTGAAGGTCGGAGAGACTTGCAAGTAGGCTCTACCCCCACTAAATGGGGTAGCGCGCATCGATCGGTACCATCCTTGAGCTTCTCCGACTTTCGGAAGGGTTAGGGTTAGGGTTAGGGATGAAAGCACATAGGAGAAAGAGATATTCTTGAATAACTTTTTTTGTGAAGGTCGGAGAGACTTGAAAAGTGGTTGCATCTGGACTAATTTGGGTCCTGCGGATCGATTGGTACCATCCCCGAGCTTGTACGACCTTCGGAAGAGGTCGACCGACGAAATTCCCCCAAATCTGAGGAGATATTCTTGAATAACTTTTTTTGTGAAGGTCGGAGAGACTTGCAAGTAGGCTCTACCCCCACTAAATGGGGTTGCGCGCATCGATCGGTACTATCCTTGAGCTTCTCCGACTTTCGGAAGGGTTAGGGTTAGGGTTAGGGATGAAAGCACATAGGAGAAAGAGATATTCTTGAATAACTTTTTTTGTGAAGGTCGGAGAGACTTGCAAGTAGGCTCTACCCCCACTAAATGGGGTAGCGCACATCGATCGGTACCATCCTTGAGCTTCTCCGACTTTCGGAAGGGTTAGGGTTAGGGTTAGGGATGAAAGCACATAGGAGAAAGAGATATTCTTGAATAACTTTTTTTGTGAAGGTCGGAGAGACTTGCAAGTAGGCTCTACCCCCACTAAATGGGGTAGCGCGCATCGATCGGTACCATCTTTGAGCTTCTCCGACTTTCGGAAGGGTTAGGGTTAGGGATGAAAGCACATAGGAGAAAGAGATATTCTTGAATAACTTTTTTTGTGAAGGTCGGAGAGACTTGGAAAGTGGTTGCATCTGGACTAATTTGGGTCCTGCGGATCGATTGGTACCATCCCCGAGCTTGTACGACCTTCGGAAGAGGTCAACCGACGAAATTCCCCCAAATCTGAGGAGATATTCTTGAATAACTTTTTTTGTGAAGGTCGGAGAGACTTGCAGGTAGGCTCTACCCCCACTAAATGGGGTAGCGCGCATCGATCGGTACCATCCTTGAGCTTCTCCGACTTTCGGAAGGGTTAGGGTTAGGGTTAGGGATGAAAGCACATAGGAGAAAGAGATATTCTTGAATAACTTTTTTTGTGAAGGTCGGAGAGACTTGCAAGTAGGCTCTACCCCCACTAAATGGGGTAGCGCGCATCGATCGGTACCATCCTTGAGCTTCTCCGACTTTCGGAAGGGTTAGGGTTAGGGTTAGGGATGAAAGCACATAGGAGAAAGAGATATTCTTGAATAACTTTTTTTGTGAAGGTCGGAGAGACTTGAAAAGTGGTTGCATCTGGACTAATTTGGGTCCTGCGGATCGATTGGTACCATCCCCGAGCTTGTACGACCTTCGGAAGAGGTCGACCGACGAAATTCCCCCAAATCTGAGGAGATATTCTTGAATAACTTTTTTTGTGAAGGTCGGAGAGACTTGCAAGTAGGCTCTACCCCCACTAAATGGGGTTGCGCGCATCGATCGGTACTATCCTTGAGCTTCTCCGACTTTCGGAAGGGTTAGGGTTAGGGTTAGGGATGAAAGCACATAGGAGAAAGAGATATTCTTGAATAACTTTTTTTGTGAAGGTCGGAGAGAAGTAGGCTCTACCCCCACTAAATGGGGTAGCGCGCATCGATCGGTACCATCCTTGAGCTTCTCCGACTTTCGGAAGGGTTAGGGTTAGGGTTAGGGATGAAAGCACATAGGAGAAAGAGATATTCTTGAATAACTTTTTTTGTGAAGGTCGGAGAGACTTGCAAGTAGGCTCTACCCCCACTAAATGGGGTAGCGCGCATCGATCGGTACCATCCTTGAGCTTCTCCGACTTTCGGAAGGGTTAGGGTTAGGGTTAGGGATGAAAGCACATAGGAGAAAGAGATATTCTTGAATAACTTTTTTTGTGAAGGTCGGAGAGACTTGAAAAGTGGTTGCATCTGGACTAATTTGGGTCCTGCGGATCGATTGGTACCATCCCCGAGCTTGTACGACCTTCGGAAGAGGTCGACCGACGAAATTCCCCCAAATCTGAGGAGATATTCTTGAATAACTTTTTTTGTGAAGGTCGGAGAGACTTGCAAGTAGGCTCTACCCCCACTAAATGGGGTTGCGCACATCGATCGGTACCATCCTTGAGCTTCTCCGACTTTCGGAAGGGTTAGGGTTAGGGTTAGGGATGAAAGCACATAGGAGAAAGAGATATTCTTGAATAACTTTTTTTGTGAAGGTCGGAGAGACTTGCAAGTAGGCTCTACCCCCACTAAATGGGGTAGCGCGCATCGATCGGTACCATCCTTGAGCTTCTCCGACTTTCGGAAGGGTTAGGGTTAGGGTTAGGGATGAAAGCACATAGGAGAAAGAGATATTCTTGAATAACTTTTTTTGTGAAGGTCGGAGAGACTTGAAAAGTGGTTGCATCTGGACTAATTTGGGTCCTGCGGATCGATTGGTACCATCCCCGAGCTTGTACGACCTTCGGAAGAGGTCGACCGACGAAATTCCCCCAAATCTGAGGAGATATTCTTGAATAACTTTTTTTTTGAAGGTCGGAGAGACTTGCAAGTAGGCTCTACCCCCACTAAATGGGGTTGAGCGCATCGATCGGTACCATCCTTGAGCTTCTCCGACTTTCGGAAGGGTTAGGGTTAGGGTTAGGGATGAAAGCACATAGGAGAAAGAGATATTCTTGAATAACTTTTTTTGTGAAGGTCGGAGAGACTTGCAAGTAGGCTCTACTCCCACTAAATGGGGTAGCGCGCATCGATCGGTACCATCCTTGAGCTTCTCCGACTTTCGGAAGGGTTAGGGTTAGGGTTAGGGATGAAAGCACATAGGAGAAAGAGATATTCTTGAATAACTTTTTTTGTGAAGGTCGGAGAGACTTGCAAGTAGGCTCTACCCCCACTAAATGGGGTAGCGCGCATCGATCGGTACCATCCTTGAGCTTCTCCGACTTTCGGAAGGGTTAGGGTTAGGGTTAGGGATGAAAGCACATAGGAGAAAGAGATATTCTTGAATAACTTTTTTTGTGAAGGTCGGAGAGACTTGCAAGTAGGCTCTACCCCCACTAAATGGGGTAGCGCACATCGATCGGTACCATCTTTGAGCTTCTCCGACTTTCGGAAGGGTTAGGGTTAGGGTTAGGGATGAAAGCACATAGGAGAAAGAGATATTCTTGAATAACTTTTTTTGTGAAGGTCGGAGAGACTTGGAAAGTGGTTGCATCTGGACTAATTTGGGTCCTGCGGATCGATTGGTACCATGCCCGAGCTTGTACGACCTTCGGAAGAGGTCGACCGACGAAATTCCCCCAAATCTGAGGAGATATTCTTGAATAACTTTTTTTGTGAAGGTCGGAGAGACTTGCAAGTAGGCTCTACTCCCACTAAATGGGGTAGCGCGCATCGATCGGTACCATCCTTGAGCTTCTCCGACTTTCGGAAGGGTTAGGGTTAGGGTTAGGGATGAAAGCACATAGGAGAAAGAGATATTCTTGAATAACTTTTTTTGTAAAGGTCGGAGAGACTTGGAAAGTGGTTGCATCTGGACTAATTTGGGTCCTGCAGATCGATTGGTACCATCCCCGAGCTTGTACGACCTTCGGAAGAGGTCGACCGACGAAATTCCCCCAAATCTGAGGAGATATTCTTGAATAACTTTTTTTGTGAAGGTCGGAGAGACTTGCAAGTAGGCTCTACCCCCACTAAATGGGGTTGCGCGCATCGATCGGTACCATCCTTGAGCTTCTCCGACTTTCGGAAGGGTTAGGGTTAGGGTTAGGGATGAAAGCACATAGGAGAAAGAGATATTCTTGAATAACTTTTTTTGTGAAGGTCGGAGAGACTTGCAAGTAGGCTCTACCCCCACTAAATGGGGTAGCGCGCATCGATCGGTACCATCCTTGAGCTTCTCCGACTTTCGGAAGGGTTAGGGTTAGGGTTAGGGATGAAAGCACATAGGAGAAAGAGATATTCTTGAATAACTTTTTTTGTGAAGGTCGGAGAGACTTGGAAAGTGGTTGCATCTGGACTAATTTGGGTCCTGCGGATCGATTGGTACCATCCCCGAGCTTGTACGACCTTCGGAAGAGGTCGACCGACGAAATTCCCCCAAATCTGAGGAGATATTCTTGAATAACTTTTTTTGTGAAGGTCGGAGAGACTTGCAAGTAGGCTCTACCCCCACTAAATGGGGTTGCGCGCATCGATCGGTACCATCCTTGAGCTTCTCCGACTTTCGGAAGGGTTAGGGTTAGGGTTAGGGATGAAAGCACATAGGAGAAAGAGATATTCTTGAATAACTTTTTTTGTGAAGGTCGGAGAGACTTGAAAAGTGGTTGCATTTGGACTAATTTGGGTCCTGCGGATCGATTGGTACCATCCCCGAGCTTGTACGACCTTCGGAAGAGGTCGACCGACGAAATTCCCCCAAATCTGAGGAGATATTCTTGAATAACTTTTTTTGTGAAGGTCGGAGAGACTTGCAAGTAGGCTCTACCCCCACTAAATGGGGTTGCGCGCATCGATCGGTACCATCCTTGAGCTTCTCCGACTTTCGGAAGGGTTAGGGTTAGGGTTAGGGATGAAAGCACATAGGAGAAAGAGATATTCTTGAATAACTTTTTTTGTGAAGGTCGGAGAGACTTGCAAGTAGGCTTTACCCCCACTAAATGGGGTAGCGCGCATCGATCGGTACCATCCTTGAGCTTCTCCGACTTTCGGAAGGGTTAGGGTTAGGGTTAGGGATGAAAGCACATAGGAGAAAGAGATATTCTTGAATAACTTTTTTTGTGAAGGTCGGAGAGACTTGGAAAGTGGTTGCATCTGGACTAATTTGGGTCCTGCGGATCGATTGGTACCATGCCCGAGCTTGTACGACCTTCGGAAGAGGTCGACCGACGAAATTCCCCCAAATCTGAGGAGATATTCTTGAATAACTTTTTTTGTGAAGGTCGGAGAGACTTGCAAGTAGGCTCTACCCCCACTAAATGGGGTAGCGCGCATCGATCGGTACCATCCTTGAGCTTCTCCGACTTTCGGAAGGGTTAGGGTTAGGGTTAGGGATGAAAGCACATAGGAGAAAGAGATATTCTTGAATAACTTTTTTTTTAAAGGTCGGAGAGACTTGGAAAGTGGTTGCATCTGGACTAATTTGGGTCCTGCGGATCGATTGGTACCATCCCCGAGCTTGTACGACCTTCGGAAGAGGTCGACCGACGAAATTCCCCCAAATCTGAGGAGATATTCTTGAATAACTTTTTTTGTGAAGGTCGGAGAGACTTGCAAGTAGGCTCTACCCCCACTAAATGGGGTTGCGCGCATCGATCGGTACCATCCTTGAGCTTCTCCGACTTTCGGAAGGGTTAGGGTTAGGGTTAGGGATGAAAGCACATAGGAGAAAGAGATATTCTTGAATAACTTTTTTTGTGAAGGTCGGAGAGACTTGCAAGTAGGCTCTACCCCCACTAAATGGGGTAGCGCGCATCGATCGGTACCATCCTTGAGCTTCTCCGACTTTCGGAAGGGTTAGGGTTAGGGTTAGGGATGAAAGCACATAGGAGAAAGAGATATTCTTGAATAACTTTTTTTGTGAAGGTCGGAGAGACTTGGAAAGTGGTTGCATCTGGACTAATTTGGGTCCTGCGGATCGATTGGTACCATCCCCGAGCTTGTACGACCTTCGGAAGAGGTCGACCGACGAAATTCCCCCAAATCTGAGGAGATATTCTTGAATAACTTTTTTTGTGAAGGTCGGAGAGACTTGCAAGTAGGCTCTACCCCCACTAAATGGGGTTGCGCGCATCGATCGGTACCATCCTTGAGCTTCTCCGACTTTCGGAAGGGTTAGGGTTAGGGTTAGGGATGAAAGCACATAGGAGAAAGAGATATTCTTGAATAACTTTTTTTGTGAAGGTCGGAGAGACTTGAAAAGTGGTTGCATCTGGACTAATTTGGGTCCTGCGGATCGATTGGTACCATCCCCGAGCTTGTACGACCTTCGGAAGAGGTCGACCGACGAAATTCCCCCAAATCTGAGGAGATATTCTTGAATAACTTTTTTTGTGAAGGTCGGAGAGACTTGCAAGTAGGCTCTACCCCCACTAAATGGGGTTGCGCGCATCGATCGGTACCATCCTTGAGCTTCTCCGACTTTCGGAAGGGTTAGGGTTAGGGATGAAAGCACATAGGAGAAAGAGATATTCTTGAATAACTTTTTTTGTGAAGGTCGGAGAGACTTGCAAGTAGGCTCTACCCCCACTAAATGGGGTAGCGCGCATCGATCGGTACCATCCTTGAGCTTCTCCGACTTTCGGAAGGGTTAGGGTTAGGGTTAGGGATGAAAGCACATAGGAGAAAGAGATATTCTTGAATAACTTTTTTTGTGAAGGTCGGAGAGACTTGAAAAGTGGTTGCATCTGGACTAATTTGGGTCCTGCGGATCGATTGGTACCATCCCCGAGCTTGTACGACCTTCGGAAGAGGTCGACCGACGAAATTCCCCCAAATCTGAGGAGATATTCTTGAATAACTTTTTTTGTGAAGGTCGGAGAGACTTGCAAGTAGGCTCTATCCCCACTAAATGGGGTTGCGCGCATCGATCGGTACCATCCTTGAGCTTCTCCGACTTTCGGAAGGGTTAGGGTTAGGGTTAGGGATGAAAGCACATAGGAGAAAGAGATATTCTTGAATAACTTTTTTTGTGAAGGTCGGAGAGACTTGCAAGTAGGCTCTACTCCCACTAAATGGGGTAACGCGCATCGATCGGTACCATCCTTGAGCTTCTCCGACTTTCGGAAGGGTTAGGGTTAGGGTTAGGGATGAAAGCACATAGGAGAAAGAGATATTCTTGAATAACTTTTTTTGTGAAGGTCGGAGAGACTTGCAAGTAGGCTCTACCCCCACTAAATGGGGTAGCGCGCATCGATCGGTACCATCCATGAGCTTCTCCGACTTTCGGAAGGGTTAGGGTTAGGGTTAGGGATGAAAGCACATAGGAGAAAGAGATATTCTTGAATAACTTTTTTTGTGAAGGTCGGAGAGACTTGCAAGTAGGCTCTACCCCCACTAAATGGGGTAGCGCGCATCGATCGGTACCATCCTTGAGCTTCTCCGACTTTCGGAAGGGTTAGGGTTAGGGATGAAAGCACATAGGAGAAAGAGATATTCTTGAATAACTTTTTTTGTGAAGGTCGGAGAGACTTGAAAAGTGGTTGCATCTGGACTAATTTGGGTCCTGCGGATCGATTGGTACCATCCCCGAGCTTGTACGACCTTCGGAAGAGGTCGACCGACGAAATTCCCCCAAATCTGAGGAGATATTCTTGAATAACTTTTTTTGTGAAAGTCAGAGAGACTTGCAAGTAGGCTCTACCCCCACTAAATGGGGTTGCGCGCATCGATCGGTACCATCCTTGAGCTTCTCCGACTTTTGGAAGGGTTAGGGTTAGGGTTAGGGATGAAAGCACATAGGAGAAAGAGATATTCTTGAATAACTTTTTTTGTGAAGGTCGGAGAGACTTGCAAGTAGGCTCTACCCCCACTAAATGGGGTAGCGCGCATCGATCGGTACCATCCTTGAGCTTCTCCGACTTTCGGAAGGGTTAGGGTTAGGGTTAGGGATGAAAGCACATAGGAGAAAGAGATATTCTTGAATAACTTTTTTTGTGAAGGTCGGAGAGACTTGGAAAGTGGTTGCATCTGGACTAATTTGGGTCCTGCGGATCGATTGGTACCATGCCCGAGCTTGTACGACCTTCGGAAGAGGTCGACCGACGAAATTCCCCCAAATCTGAGGAGATATTCTTGAATAACTTTTTTTGTGAAGGTCGGAGAGACTTGCAAGTAGGCTCTACCCCCACTAAATGGGGTAGCGCGCATCGATCGGTACCATCCTTGAGCTTCTCCGACTTTCGGAAGGGTTAGGGTTAGGGTTAGGGATGAAAGCACATAGGAGAAAGAGATATTCTTGAATAACTTTTTTTTTAAAGGTCGGAGAGACTTGGAAAGTGGTTGCATCTGGACTAATTTGGGTCTTGCGGATCGATTGGTACCATCCCCGAGCTTGTACGACCTTCGGAAGAGGTCGACCGACGAAATTCCCCCAAATCTGAGGAGATATTCTTGAATAACTTTTTTTGTGAAGGTCGGAGAGACTTGCAAGTAGGCTCTACCCCCACTAAATGGGGTTGCGCGCATCGATCGGTACCATCCTTGAGCTTCTCCGACTTTCGGAAGGGTTAGGGTTAGGGTTAGGGATGAAAGCACATAGGAGAAAGAGATATTCTTGAATAACTTTTTTTGTGAAGGTCGGAGAGACTTGCAAGTAGGCTCTACCCCCACTAAATGGGGTAGCGCGCATCGATCGGTACCATCCTTGAGCTTCTCCGACTTTCGGAAGGGTTAGGGTTAGGGTTAGGGATGAAAGCACATAGGAGAAAGAGATATTCTTGAATAACTTTTTTTGTGAAGGTCGGAGAGACTTGGAAAGTGGTTGCATCTGGACTAATTTGGGTCCTGCGGATCGATTGGTACCATCCCCGAGCTTGTACGACCTTCGGAAGAGGTCGACCGACGAAATTCCCCCAAATCTGAGGAGATATTCTTGAATAACTTTTTTTGTGAAGGTCGGAGAGACTTGCAAGTAGGCTCTACCCCCACTAAATGGGGTTGCGCGCATCGATCGGTACCATCCTTGAGCTTTCCGACTTTCGGAAGGGTTAGGGTTAGGGATGAAAGCACATAGGAGAAAGAGATATTCTTGAATAACTTTTTTTGTGAAGGTCGGAGAGACTTGCAAGTAGGCTCTACCCCCACTAAATGGGGTAGCGCACATCGATCGGTACCATCCTTGAGCTTCTCCGACTTTCGGAAGGGTTAGGGTTAGGGTTAGGGATGAAAGCACATAGGAGAAAGAGATATTCTTGAATAACTTTTTTTGTGAAGGTCGGAGAGACTTGAAAAGTGGTTGCATCTGGACTAATTTGGGTCCTGCAGATCGATTGGTACCATCCCCGAGCTTGTACGACCTTCGGAAGAGGTCGACCGACGAAATTCCCCCAAATCTGAGGAGATATTCTTGAATAACTTTTTTTGTGAAGGTCGGAGAGACTTGCAAGTAGGCTCTACTCCCACTAAATGGGGTTGCGCGCATCGATCGGTACCATCCTTGAGCTTCTCCGACTTTCGGAAGGGTTAGGGTTAGGGTTAGGGATGAAAGCACATAGGAGAAAGAGATATTCTTGAATAACTTTTTTTGTGAAGGTCGGAGAGACTTGCAAGTAGGCTCTACTCCCACTAAATGGGGTAGCGCGCATCGATCGGTACCATCCTTGAGCTTCTCCGACTTTCGGAAGGGTTAGGGTTAGGGTTAGGGATGAAAGCACATAGGAGAAAGAGATATTCTTGAATAACTTTTTTTGTGAAGGTCGGAGAGACTTGCAAGTAGGCTCTACCCCCACTAAATGGGGTAGCGCGCATCGATCAGTACCATCCTTGAGCTTCTCCGACTTTCGGAAGGGTTAGGGTTAGGGTTAGGGATGAAAGCACATAGGAGAAAGAGATATTCTTGAATAACTTTTTTTGTGAAGGTCGGAGAGACTTGCAAGTAGGCTCTACCCCCACTAAATGGGGTAGCGCGCATCGATCGGTACCATCCTTGAGCTTCTCCGACTTTCGGAAGGGTTAGGGTTAGGGTTAGGGATGAAAGCACATAGGAGAAAGAGATATTCTTGAATAACTTTTTTTGTGAAGGTCGGAGAGACTTGCAAGTAGGCTCTACTCCCACTAAATGGGGTAGCGCGCATCGATCGGTACCATCCTTGAGCTTCTCCGACTTTCGGAAGGGTTAGGGTTAGGGTTAGGGATGAAAGCACATAGGAGAAAGAGATATTCTTGAATAACTTTTTTTGTGAAGGTCGGAGAGACTTGCAAGTAGGCTCTACCCCCACTAAATGGGGTAGCGCGCATCGATCAGTACCATCGTTGAGCTTCTCCGACTTTCGGAAGGGTTAGGGTTAGGGTTAGGGATGAAAGCACATAGGAGAAAGAGATATTCTTGAATAACTTTTTTTGTGAAGGTCGGAGAGACTTGCAAGTAGGCTCTACCCCCACTAAATGGGGTAGCGCGCATCGATCGGTACCATCCTTGAGCTTCTCCGACTTTCGGAAGGGTTAGGGTTAGGGTTAGGGATGAAAGCACATAGGAGAAAGAGATATTCTTGAATAACTTTTTTTGTGAAGGTCGGAGAGACTTGAAAAGTGGTTGCATCTGGACTAATTTGGGTCCTGCGGATCGATTGGTACCATCCCCGAGCTTGTACGACCTTCGGAAGAGGTCGACCGACGAAATTCCCCCAAATCTGAGGAGATATTCTTGAATAACTTTTTTTGTGAAGGTCGGAGAGACTTGCAAGTAGGCTCTACCCCCACTAAATGGGGTTGCGCGCATCGATCGGTACCATCCTTGAGCTTCTCCGACTTTCGGAAGGGTTAGGGTTAGGGTTAGGGATGAAAGCACATAGGAGAAAGAGATATTCTTGAATAACTTTTTTTGTGAAGGTCGGAGAGACTTGCAAGTAGGCTCTACCCCCACTAAATGGGGTAGCGCGCATCGATCGGTACCATCCTTGAGCTTCTCCGACTTTCGGAAGGGTTAGGGTTAGGGTTAGGGATGAAAGCACATAGGAGAAAGAGATATTCTTGAATAACTTTTTTTGTGAAGGTCGGAGAGACTTGGAAAGTGGTTGCATCTGGACTAATTTGGGTCCTGCGGATCGATTGGTACCATCCCCGAGCTTGTACGACCTTCGGAAGAGGTCGACCGACGAAATTCCCCCAAATCTGAGGAGATATTCTTGAATAACTTTTTTTGTGAAGGTCGGAGAGACTTGCAAGTAGGCTCTACCCCCACTAAATGGGGTAGCGCGCATCGATCGGTACCATCCTTGAGCTTCTCTGACTTTCGGAAGGGTTAGGGTTAGGGTTAGGGATGAAAGCACATAGGAGAAAGAGATATTCTTGAATAACTTTTTTTGTGAAGGTCGGAGAGACTTGCAAGTAGGCTCTACCCCCACTAAATGGGGTAGCGCGCATCGATCGGTACCATCCTTGAGCTTCTCCGACTTTCGGAAGGGTTAGGGTTAGGGTTAGGGATGAAAGCACATAGGAGAAAGAGATATTCTTGAATAACTTTTTTTGTGAAGGTCGGAGAGACTTGAAAAGTGGTTGCATCTGGACTAATTTGGGTCCTGCGGATCGATTGGTACCATCCCCGAGCTTGTACGACCTTCGGAAGAGGTCGACCGACGAAATTCCCCCAAATCTGAGGAGATATTCTTGAATAACTTTTTTTGTGAAGGTCGGAGAGACTTGCAAGTAGGCTCTACCCCCACTAAATGGGGTTGCGTGCATCGATCGGTACCATCCTTGAGCTTCTCCGACTTTCGGAAGGGTTAGGGTTAGGGTTAGGGATGAAAGCACATAGGAGAAAGAGATATTCTTGAATAACTTTTTTTGTGAAGGTCGGAGAGACTTGCAAGTAGGCTCTACCCCCACTAAATGGGGTAGCGCGCATCGATCGGTACCATCCTTGAGCTTCTCCGACTTTCGGAAGGGTTAGGGTTAGGGTTAGGGATGAAAGCACATAGGAGATAGAGATATTCTTGAATAACTTTTTTTGTGAAGGTCGGAGAGACTTGAAAAGTGGTTGCATCTGGACTAATTTGGGTCCTGCGGATCGATTGGTACCATCCCCGAGCTTGTACGACCTTCGGAAGAGGTCGACCGACGAAATTCCCCCAAATCTGAGGAGATATTCTTGAATAACTTTTTTTGTGAAGGTCGGAGAGACTTGCAAGTAGGCTCTACCCCCACTAAATGGGGTTGCGCGCATCGATCGGTACCATCCTTGAGCTTCTCCGACTTTCGGAAGGGTTAGGGTTAGGGTTAGGGATGAAAGCACATAGGAGAAAGAGATATTCTTGAATAACTTTTTTTGTGAAGGTCGGAGAGACTTGCAAGTAGGCTCTACTCCAACTAAATGGGGTAGCGCGCATCGATCGGTACCATCCTTGAGCTTCTCCGACTTTCGGAAGGGTTAGGGTTAGGGTTAGGGATGAAAGCACATAGGAGAAAGAGATATTCTTGAATAACTTTTTTTGTGAAGGTCGGAGAGACTTGCAAGTAGGCTCTACCCCCACTAAATGGGGTAGCGCGCATCGATCGGTACCATCCTTGAGCTTCTCCGACTTTCGGAAGGGTTAGGGTTAGGGTTAGGGATGAAAGCACATAGGAGAAAGAGATATTCTTGAATAACTTTTTTTGTGAAGGTCGGAGAGACTTGCAAGTAGGCTCTACCCCCACTAAATGGGGTTGCGCGCATCGATCGGTACCATCCTTGAGCTTCTCCGACTTTCGGAAGGGTTAGGGTTAGGGTTAGGGATGAAAGCACATAGGAGAAAGAGATATTCTTGAATAACTTTTTTTGTGAAGGTCGGAGAGACTTGGAAAGTGGTTGCATCTGGACTAATTTGGGTCCTGCGGATCGATTGGTACCATCCCCGAGCTTGTACGACCTTCGGAAGAGGTCGACCGACGAAATTCCCCCAAATCTGAGGAGATATTCTTGAATAACTTTTTTTGTGAAGGTCGGAGAGACTTGCAAGTAGGCTCTACCCCCACTAAATGGGGTTGCGCGCATCGATCGGTACCATCCTTGAGCTTTCCGACTTTCGGAAGGGTTAGGGTTAGGGATGAAAGCACATAGGAGAAAGAGATATTCTTGAATAACTTTTTTTGTGAAGGTCGGAGAGACTTGCAAGTAGGCTCTACCCCCACTAAATGGGGTAGCGCACATCGATCGGTACCATCCTTGAGCTTCTCCGACTTTCGGAAGGGTTAGGGTTAGGGTTAGGGATGAAAGCACATAGGAGAAAGAGATATTCTTGAATAACTTTTTTTGTGAAGGTCGGAGAGACTTGAAAAGTGGTTGCATCTGGACTAATTTGGGTCCTGCAGATCGATTGGTACCATCCCCGAGCTTGTACGACCTTCGGAAGAGGTCGACCGACGAAATTCCCCCAAATCTGAGGAGATATTCTTGAATAACTTTTTTTGTGAAGGTCGGAGAGACTTGCAAGTAGGCTCTACTCCCACTAAATGGGGTTGCGCGCATCGATCGGTACCATCCTTGAGCTTCTCCGACTTTCGGAAGGGTTAGGGTTAGGGTTAGGGATGAAAGCACATAGGAGAAAGAGATATTCTTGAATAACTTTTTTTGTGAAGGTCGGAGAGACTTGCAAGTAGGCTCTACTCCCACTAAATGGGGTAGCGCGCATCGATCGGTACCATCCTTGAGCTTCTCCGACTTTCGGAAGGGTTAGGGTTAGGGTTAGGGATGAAAGCACATAGGAGAAAGAGATATTCTTGAATAACTTTTTTTGTGAAGGTCGGAGAGACTTGCAAGTAGGCTCTACCCCCACTAAATGGGGTAGCGCGCATCGATCAGTACCATCCTTGAGCTTCTCCGACTTTCGGAAGGGTTAGGGTTAGGGTTAGGGATGAAAGCACATAGGAGAAAGAGATATTCTTGAATAACTTTTTTTGTGAAGGTCGGAGAGACTTGCAAGTAGGCTCTACCCCCACTAAATGGGGTAGCGCGCATCGATCGGTACCATCCTTGAGCTTCTCCGACTTTCGGAAGGGTTAGGGTTAGGGTTAGGGATGAAAGCACATAGGAGAAAGAGATATTCTTGAATAACTTTTTTTGTGAAGGTCGGAGAGACTTGCAAGTAGGCTCTACTCCCACTAAATGGGGTAGCGCGCATCGATCGGTACCATCCTTGAGCTTCTCCGACTTTCGGAAGGGTTAGGGTTAGGGTTAGGGATGAAAGCACATAGGAGAAAGAGATATTCTTGAATAACTTTTTTTGTGAAGGTCGGAGAGACTTGCAAGTAGGCTCTACCCCCACTAAATGGGGTAGCGCGCATCGATCAGTACCATCCTTGAGCTTCTCCGACTTTCGGAAGGGTTAGGGTTAGGGTTAGGGATGAAAGCACATAGGAGAAAGAGATATTCTTGAATAACTTTTTTTGTGAAGGTCGGAGAGACTTGCAAGTAGGCTCTACCCCCACTAAATGGGGTAGCGCGCATCGATCGGTACCATCCTTGAGCTTCTCCGACTTTCGGAAGGGTTAGGGTTAGGGTTAGGGATGAAAGCACATAGGAGAAAGAGATATTCTTGAATAACTTTTTTTGTGAAGGTCGGAGAGACTTGAAAAGTGGTTGCATCTGGACTAATTTGGGTCCTGCGGATCGATTGGTACCATCCCCGAGCTTGTACGACCTTCGGAAGAGGTCGACCGACGAAATTCCCCCAAATCTGAGGAGATATTCTTGAATAACTTTTTTTGTGAAGGTCGGAGAGACTTGCAAGTAGGCTCTACCCCCACTAAATGGGGTTGCGCGCATCGATCGGTACCATCCTTGAGCTTCTCCGACTTTCGGAAGGGTTAGGGTTAGGGTTAGGGATGAAAGCACATAGGAGAAAGAGATATTCTTGAATAACTTTTTTTGTGAAGGTCGGAGAGACTTGCAAGTAGGCTCTACCCCCACTAAATGGGGTAGCGCGCATCGATCGGTACCATCCTTGAGCTTCTCCGACTTTCGGAAGGGTTAGGGTTAGGGTTAGGGATGAAAGCACATAGGAGAAAGAGATATTCTTGAATAACTTTTTTTGTGAAGGTCGGAGAGACTTGGAAAGTGGTTGCATCTGGACTAATTTGGGTCCTGCGGATCGATTGGTACCATCCCCGAGCTTGTACGACCTTCGGAAGAGGTCGACCGACGAAATTCCCCCAAATCTGAGGAGATATTCTTGAATAACTTTTTTTGTGAAGGTCGGAGAGACTTGCAAGTAGGCTCTACCCCCACTAAATGGGGTAGCGCGCATCGATCGGTACCATCCTTGAGCTTCTCTGACTTTCGGAAGGGTTAGGGTTAGGGTTAGGGATGAAAGCACATAGGAGAAAGAGATATTCTTGAATAACTTTTTTTGTGAAGGTCGGAGAGACTTGCAAGTAGGCTCTACCCCCACTAAATGGGGTAGCGCGCATCGATCGGTACCATCCTTGAGCTTCTCCGACTTTCGGAAGGGTTAGGGTTAGGGTTAGGGATGAAAGCACATAGGAGAAAGAGATATTCTTGAATAACTTTTTTTGTGAAGGTCGGAGAGACTTGAAAAGTGGTTGCATCTGGACTAATTTGGGTCCTGCGGATCGATTGGTACCATCCCCGAGCTTGTACGACCTTCGGAAGAGGTCGACCGACGAAATTCCCCCAAATCTGAGGAGATATTCTTGAATAACTTTTTTTGTGAAGGTCGGAGAGACTTGCAAGTAGGCTCTACCCCCACTAAATGGGGTTGCGTGCATCGATCGGTACCATCCTTGAGCTTCTCCGACTTTCGGAAGGGTTAGGGTTAGGGTTAGGGATGAAAGCACATAGGAGAAAGAGATATTCTTGAATAACTTTTTTTGTGAAGGTCGGAGAGACTTGCAAGTAGGCTCTACCCCCACTAAATGGGGTAGCGCGCATCGATCGGTACCATCCTTGAGCTTCTCCGACTTTCGGAAGGGTTAGGGTTAGGGTTAGGGATGAAAGCACATAGGAGATAGAGATATTCTTGAATAACTTTTTTTGTGAAGGTCGGAGAGACTTGAAAAGTGGTTGCATCTGGACTAATTTGGGTCCTGCGGATCGATTGGTACCATCCCCGAGCTTGTACGACCTTCGGAAGAGGTCGACCGACGAAATTCCCCCAAATCTGAGGAGATATTCTTGAATAACTTTTTTTGTGAAGGTCGGAGAGACTTGCAAGTAGGCTCTACCCCCACTAAATGGGGTTGCGCGCATCGATCGGTACCATCCTTGAGCTTCTCCGACTTTCGGAAGGGTTAGGGTTAGGGTTAGGGATGAAAGCACATAGGAGAAAGAGATATTCTTGAATAACTTTTTTTGTGAAGGTCGGAGAGACTTGCAAGTAGGCTCTACTCCAACTAAATGGGGTAGCGCGCATCGATCGGTACCATCCTTGAGCTTCTCCGACTTTCGGAAGGGTTAGGGTTAGGGTTAGGGATGAAAGCACATAGGAGAAAGAGATATTCTTGAATAACTTTTTTTGTGAAGGTCGGAGAGACTTGCAAGTAGGCTCTACCCCCACTAAATGGGGTAGCGCGCATCGATCGGTACCATCCTTGAGTTTCTCCGACTTTCGGAAGGGTTAGGGTTAGGGTTAGGGATGAAAGCACATAGGAGAAAGAGATATTCTTGAATAACTTTTTTTGTGAAGGTCGGAGAGACTTGCAAGTAGGCTCTACTCCCACTAAATGGGGTAGCGCGCATCGATCGGTACCATCCTTGAGCTTCTCCGACTTTCGGAAGGGTTAGGGTTAGGGTTAGGGATGAAAGCACATAGGAGAAAGAGATATTCTTGAATAACTTTTTTTGTGAAGGTCGGAAAGACTTGCAAGTAGGCTCTACTCCAACTAAATGGGGTAGCGCGCATCGATCGGTACCATCCTTGAGCTTCTCCGACTTTCGGAAGGGTTAGGGTTAGGGTTAGGGATGAAAGCACATAGGAGAAAGAGATATTCTTGAATAACTTTTTTTGTGAAGGTCGGAGAGACTTGAAAAGTGGTTGCATCTGGACTAATTTGGGTCCTGCGGATCGATTGGTACCATCCCCGAGCTTGTACGACCTTCGGAAGAGGTCGACCGACGAAATTCCCCCAAATCTGAGGAGATATTCTTGAATAACTTTTTTTGTGAAGGTCGGAGAGACTTGCAAGTAGGCTCTACCCCCACTAAATGGGGTTGCGCGCATCGATCGGTACCATCCTTGAGCTTCTCCGACTTTCGGAAGGGTTAGGGTTAGGGTTAGGGATGAAAGCACATAGGAGAAAGAGATATTCTTGAATAACTTTTTTTGTGAAGGTCGGAGAGACTTGAAAAGTGGTTGCATCTGGACTAATTTGGGTCCTGCGGATCGATTGGTACCATCCCCGAGCTTGTACGACCTTCGGAAGAGGTCGACCGACGAAATTCCCCCAAATCTGAGGAGATATTCTTGAATAACTTTTTTTGTGAAGGTCGGAGAGACTTGCAAGTAGGCTCTACCCCCACTAAATGGGGTTGCGCGCATCGATCGGTACCATCCTTGAGCTTTCCGACTTTCGGAAGGGTTAGGGTTAGGGATGAAAGCACATAGGAGAAAGAGATATTCTTGAATAACTTTTTTTGTGAAGGTCGGAGAGACTTGCAAGTAGGCTCTACCCCCACTAAATGGGGTAGCGCACATCGATCGGTACCATCCTTGAGCTTCTCCGACTTTCGGAAGGGTTAGGGTTAGGGTTAGGGATGAAAGCACATAGGAGAAAGAGATATTCTTGAATAACTTTTTTTGTGAAGGTCGGAGAGACTTGAAAAGTGGTTGCATCTGGACTAATTTGGGTCCTGCAGATCGATTGGTACCATCCCCGAGCTTGTACGACCTTCGGAAGAGGTCGACCGACGAAATTCCCCCAAATCTGAGGAGATATTCTTGAATAACTTTTTTTGTGAAGGTCGGAGAGACTTGCAAGTAGGCTCTACTCCCACTAAATGGGGTTGCGCGCATCGATCGGTACTATCCTTGAGCTTCTCCGACTTTCGGAAGGGTTAGGGTTAGGGTTAGGGATGAAAGCACATAGGAGAAAGAGATATTCTTGAATAACTTTTTTTGTGAAGGTCGGAGAGACTTGCAAGTAGGCTCTACTCCCACTAAATGGGGTAGCGCGCATCGATCGGTACCATCCTTGAGCTTCTCCGACTTTCGGAAGGGTTAGGGTTAGGGTTAGGGATGAAAGCACATAGGAGAAAGAGATATTCTTGAATAACTTTTTTTGTGAAGGTCGGAGAGACTTGCAAGTAGGCTCTACCCCCACTAAATGGGGTAGCGCGCATCGATCAGTACCATCCTTGAGCTTCTCCGACTTTCGGAAGGGTTAGGGTTAGGGTTAGGGATGAAAGCACATAGGAGAAAGAGATATTCTTGAATAACTTTTTTTGTGAAGGTCGGAGAGACTTGCAAGTAGGCTCTACCCCCACTAAATGGGGTAGCGCGCATCGATCGGTACCATCCTTGAGCTTCTCCGACTTTCGGAAGGGTTAGGGTTAGGGTTAGGGATGAAAGCACATAGGAGAAAGAGATATTCTTGAATAACTTTTTTTGTGAAGGTCGGAGAGACTTGCAAGTAGGCTCTACTCCCACTAAATGGGGTAGCGCGCATCGATCGGTACCATCCTTGAGCTTCTCCGACTTTCGGAAGGGTTAGGGTTAGGGTTAGGGATGAAAGCACATAGGAGAAAGAGATATTCTTGAATAACTTTTTTTGTGAAGGTCGGAGAGACTTGCAAGTAGGCTCTACCCCCACTAAATGGGGTAGCGCGCATCGATCAGTACCATCCTTGAGCTTCTCCGACTTTCGGAAGGGTTAGGGTTAGGGTTAGGGATGAAAGCACATAGGAGAAAGAGATATTCTTGAATAACTTTTTTTGTGAAGGTCGGAGAGACTTGCAAGTAGGCTCTACCCCCTCTAAATGGGGTAGCGCGCATCGATCGGTACCATCCTTGAGCTTCTCCGACTTTCGGAAGGGTTAGGGTTAGGGTTAGGGATGAAAGCACATAGGAGAAAGAGATATTCTTGAATAACTTTTTTTGTGAAGGTCGGAGAGACTTGAAAAGTGGTTGCATCTGGACTAATTTGGGTCCTGCGGATCGATTGGTACCATCCCCGAGCTTGTACGACCTTCGGAAGAGGTCGACCGACGAAATTCCCCCAAATCTGAGGAGATATTCTTGAATAACTTTTTTTGTGAAGGTCGGAGAGACTTGCAAGTAGGCTTTACCCCCACTAAATGGGGTTGCGCGCATCGATCGGTACCATCCTTGAGCTTCTCCGACTTTCGGAAGGGTTAGGGTTAGGGATGAAAGCACATAGGAGAAAGAGATATTCTTGAATAACTTTTTTTGTGAAGGTCGGAGAGACTTGCAAGTAGGCTCTACCCCCACTAAATGGGGTAGCGCGCATCGATCGGTACCATCCTTGAGCTTATCCGACTTTCGGAAGGGTTAGGGTTAGGGTTAGGGATGAAAGCACATAGGAGATAGAGATATTCTTGAATAACTTTTTTTGTGAAGGTCGGAGAGACTTGAAAAGTGGTTGCATCTGGACTAATTTGGGTCCTGCGGATCGATTGGTACCATCCCCGAGCTTGTACGACCTTCGGAAGAGGTCGACCGACGAAATTCCCCCAAATCTGAGGAGATATTCTTGAATAACTTTTTTTGTGAAGGTCGGAGAGACTTGCAAGTAGGCTCTACCCCCACTAAATGGGGTTGCGCGCATCGATCGGTACCATCCTTGAGCTTCTCCGACTTTCGGAAGGGTTAGGGTTAGGGATGAAAGCACATAGGAGAAAGAGATATTCTTGAATAACTTTTTTTGTGAAGGTCGGAGAGACTTGCAAGTAGGCTCTACTCCAACTAAATGGGGTAGCGCGCATCGATCGGTACCATCCTTGAGCTTCTCCGACTTTCGGAAGGGTTAGGGTTAGGGTTAGGGATGAAAGCACATAGGAGAAAGAGATATTCTTGAATAACTTTTTTTGTGAAGGTCGGAGAGACTTGCAAGTAGGCTCTACCCCCACTAAATGGGGTAGCGCGCATCGATCGGTACCATCCTTGAGCTTCTCCGACTTTCGGAAGGGTTAGGGTTAGGGTTAGGGATGAAAGCACATAGGAGAAAGAGATATTCTTGAATAACTTTTTTTGTGAAGGTCGGAGAGACTTGCAAGTAGGCTCTACCCCCACTAAATGGGGTAGCGCGCATCGATCGGTACCATCCTTGAGCTTCTCCGACTTTCGGAAGGGTTAGGGTTAGGGTTAGGGATGAAAGCACATAGGAGAAAGAGATATTCTTGAATAACTTTTTTTGTGAAGGTCGGAGAGACTTGGAAAGTGGTTGCATCTGGACTAATTTGGGTCCTGCGGATCGATTGGTACCATGCCCGAGCTTGTACGACCTTCGGAAGAGGTCGACCGACGAAATTCCCCCAAATCTGAGGAGATATTCTTGAATAACTTTTTTTGTGAAGGTCGGAGAGACTTGCAAGTAGGCTCTACCCCCACTAAATGGGGTAGCGCGCATCGATCGGTACCATCCTTGAGCTTCTCCGACTTTCGGAAGGGTTAGGGTTAGGGTTAGGGATGAAAGCACATAGGAGATAGAGATATTCTTGAATAACTTTTTTTGTGAAGGTCGGAGAGACTTGAAAAGTGGTTGCATCTGGACTAATTTGGGTCCTGCGGATCGATTGGTACCATCCCCGAGCTTGTACGACCTTCGGAAGAGGTCGACCGACGAAATTCCCCCAAATCTGAGGAGATATTCTTGAATAACTTTTTTTGTGAAGGTCGGAGAGACTTGCAAGTAGGCTCTACCCCCACTAAATGGGGTTGCGCACATCGATCGGTACCATCCTTGAGCTTCTCCGACTTTCGGAAGGGTTAGGGTTAGGGTTAGGGATGAAAGCACATAGGAGAAAGAGATATTCTTGAATAACTTTTTTTGTGAAGGTCGGAGAGACTTGCAAGTAGGCTCTACTCCAACTAAATGGGGTAGCGCGCATCGATCGGTACCATCCTTGAGCTTCTCCGACTTTCGGAAGGGTTAGGGTTAGGGTTAGGGATGAAAGCACATAGGAGAAAGAGATATTCTTGAATAACTTTTTTTGTGAAGGTCGGAGAGACTTGCAAGTAGGCTCTACCCCCACTAAATGGGGTAGCGCGCATCGATCGGTACCATCCTTGAGCTTCTCCGACTTTCGGAAGGGTTAGGGTTAGGGTTAGGGATGAAAGCACATAGGAGAAAGAGATATTCTTGAATAACTTTTTTTGTGAAGGTCGGAGAGACTTGCAAGTAGGCTCTACCCCCACTAAATGGGGTAGCGCGCATCGATCGGTACCATCCTTGAGCTTCTCCGACTTTCGGAAGGGTTAGGGTTAGGGTTAGGGATGAAAGCACATAGGAGAAAGAGATATTCTTGAATAACTTTTTTTGTGAAGGTCGGAGAGACTTGGAAAGTGGTTGCATCTGGACTAATTTGGGTCCTGCGGATCGATTGGTACCATGCCCGAGCTTGTACGACCTTCGGAAGAGGTCGACCGACGAAATTCCCCCAAATCTGAGGAGATATTCTTGAATAACTTTTTTTGTGAAGGTCGGAGAGACTTGCAAGTAGGCTCTACCCCCACTAAATGGGGTAGCGCGCATCGATCGGTACCATTCTTGAGCTTCTCCGACTTTCGGAAGGGTTAGGGTTAGGGTTAGGGATGAAAGCACATAGGAGAAAGAGATATTCTTGAATAACTTTTTTTGTAAAGGTCGGAGAGACTTGGAAAGTGGTTGCATCTGGACTAATTTGGGTCCTGCGGATCGATTGGTACCATCCCCGAGCTTGTACGACCTTTGGAAGAGGTCGACCGACGAAATTCCCCCAAATCTGAGGAGATATTCTTGAATAACTTTTTTTGTGAAGGTCGGAGAGACTTGCAAGTAGGCTCTACCCCCACTAAATGGGGTTGCGCGCATCGATCGGTACCATCCTTGAGCTTCTCCGACTTTCGGAAGGGTTAGGGTTAGGGTTAGGGATGAAAGCACATAGGAGAAAGAGATATTCTTGAATAACTTTTTTTGTGAAGGTCGGAGAGACTTGCAAGTAGGCTCTACCCCCACTAAATGGGGTAGCGCGCATCGATCGGTACCATCCTTGAGCTTCTCCGACTTTCGGAAGGGTTAGGGTTAGGGTTAGGGATGAAAGCACATAGGAGAAAGAGATATTCTTGAATAACTTTTTTTGTGAAGGTCGGAGAGACTTGGAAAGTGGTTGCATCTGGACTAATTTGGGTCCTGCGGATCGATTGGTACCATCCCCGAGCTTGTACGACCTTCGGAAGAGGTCGACCGACGAAATTCCCCCAAATCTGAGGAGATATTCTTGAATAACTTTTTTTGTGAAGGTCGGAGAGACTTGCAAGTAGGCTCTACCCCCACTAAATGGGGTTGCGCGCATCGATCGGTACCATCCTTGAGCTTCTCCGACTTTCGGAAGGGTTAGGGTTAGGGTTAGGGATGAAAGCACATAGGAGAAAGAGATATTCTTGAATAACTTTTTTTGTGAAGGTCGGAGAGACTTGAAAAGTGGTTGCATCTGGACTAATTTGGGTCCTGCGGATCGATTGGTACCATCCCCGAGCTTGTACGACCTTCGGAAGAGGTCGACCGACGAAATTCCCCCAAATCTGAGGAGATATTCTTGAATAACTTTTTTTGTGAAGGTCGGAGAGACTTGCAAGTAGGCTCTACCCCCACTAAATGGGGTTGCGCGCATCGATCGGTACCATCCTTGAGCTTCTCCGACTTTCGGAAGGGTTAGGGTTAGGGTTAGGGATGAAAGCACATAGGAGAAAGAGATATTCTTGAATAACTTTTTTTGTGAAGGTCGGAGAGACTTGCAAGTAGGCTCTACCCCCACTAAATGGGGTAGCGCGCATCGATCGGTACCATCCTTGAGCTTCTCCGACTTTCGGAAGGGTTAGGGTTAGGGTTAGGGATGAAAGCACATAGGAGAAAGAGATATTCTTGAATAACTTTTTTTGTGAAGGTCGGAGAGACTTGGAAAGTGGTTGCATCTGGACTAATTTGGGTCCTGCGGATCGATTGGTACCATCCCCGAGCTTGTACGACCTTCGGAAAAGGTCGACCGACGAAATTCCCCCAAATCTGAGGAGATATTCTTGAATAACTTTTTTTGTGAAGGTCGGAGAGACTTGCAAGTAGGCTCTACCCCCACTAAATGGGGTAGCGCGCATCGATCGGTACCATCCTTGAGCTTCTCCGACTTTCGGAAGGGTTAGGGTTAGGGTTAGGGATGAAAGCACATAGGAGAAAGAGATATTCTTGAATAACTTTTTTTGTGAAGGTCGGAGAGACTTGCAAGTAGGCTCTACCCCCACTAAATGGGGTAGCGCGCATCGATCGGTACCATCCTTGAGCTTCTCCGACTTTCGGAAGGGTTAGGGTTAGGGTTAGGGATGAAAGCACATAGGAGAAAGAGATATTCTTGAATAACTTTTTTTGTGAAGGTCGGAGAGACTTGAAAAGTGGTTGCATCTGGACTAATTTGGGTCCTGCGGATCGATTGGTACCATCCCCGAGCTTGTACGACCTTCGGAAGAGGTCGACCGACGAAATTCCCCCAAATCTGAGGAGATATTCTTGAATAACTTTTTTTGTGAAGGTCGGAGAGACTTGCAAGTAGGCTCTACCCCCACTAAATGGGGTTGCGTGCATCGATCGGTACCATCCTTGAGCTTCTCCGACTTTCGGAAGGGTTAGGGTTAGGGTTAGGGATGAAAGCACATAGGAGAAAGAGATATTCTTGAATAACTTTTTTTGTGAAGGTCGGAGAGACTTGCAAGTAGGCTCTACCCCCACTAAATGGGGTAGCGCGCATCGATCGGTACCATCCTTGAGCTTCTCCGACTTTCGGAAGGGTTAGGGTTAGGGTTAGGGATGAAAGCACATAGGAGATAGAGATATTCTTGAATAACTTTTTTTGTGAAGGTCGGAGAGACTTGAAAAGTGGTTGCATCTGGACTAATTTGGGTCCTGCGGATCGATTGGTACCATCCCCGAGCTTGTACGACCTTCGGAAGAGGTCGACCGACGAAATTCCCCCAAATCTGAGGAGATATTCTTGAATAACTTTTTTTGTGAAGGTCGGAGAGACTTGCAAGTAGGCTCTACCCCCACTAAATGGGGTTGCGCGCATCGATCGGTACCATCCTTGAGCTTCTCCGACTTTCGGAAGGGTTAGGGTTAGGGTTAGGGATGAAAGCACATAGGAGAAAGAGATATTCTTGAATAACTTTTTTTGTGAAGGTCGGAGAGACTTGCAAGTAGGCTCTACTCCAACTAAATGGGGTAGCGCGCATCGATCGGTACCATCCTTGAGCTTCTCCGACTTTCGGAAGGGTTAGGGTTAGGGATGAAAGCACATAGGAGAAAGAGATATTCTTGAATAACTTTTTTTGTGAAGGTCGGAGAGACTTGCAAGTAGGCTCTACCCCCACTAAATGGGGTAGCGCGCATCGATCGGTACCATCCTTGAGCTTCTCCGACTTTCGGAAGGGTTAGGGTTAGGGATGAAAGCACATAGGAGAAAGAGATATTCTTGAATAACTTTTTTTGTGAAGGTCGGAGAGACTTGCAAGTAGGCTCTACCCCCACTAAATGGGGTAGCGCGCATCGATCGGTACCATCCTTGAGCTTCTCCGACTTTCGGAAGGGTTAGGGTTAGGGTTAGGGATGAAAGCACATAGGAGAAAGAGATATTCTTGAATAACTTTTTTTGTGAAGGTCGGAGAGACTTGGAAAGTGGTTGCATCTGGACTAATTTGGGTCCTGCGGATCGATTGGTACCATGCCCGAGCTTGTACGACCTTCGGAAGAGGTCGACCGACGAAATTCCCCCAAATCTGAGGAGATATTCTTGAATAACTTTTTTTGTGAAGGTCGGAGAGACTTGCAAGTAGGCTCTACCCCCACTAAATGGGGTAGCGCGCATCGATCGGTACCATCCTTGAGCTTCTCCGACTTTCGGAAGGGTTAGGGTTAGGGTTAGGGATGAAAGCACATAGGAGAAAGAGATATTCTTGAATAACTTTTTTTGTAAAGGTCGGAGAGACTTGGAAAGTGGTTGCATCTGGACTAATTTGGGTCCTGCGGATCGATTGGTACCATCCCCGAGCTTGTACGACCTTCGGAAGAGGTCGACCGACGAAATTCCCCCAAATCTGAGGAGATATTCTTGAATAACTTTTTTTGTGAAGGTCGGAGAGACTTGCAAGTAGGCTCTACCCCCACTAAATGGGGTTGCGCGCATCGATCGGTACCATCCTTGAGCTTCTCCGACTTTCGGAAGGGTTAGGGTTAGGGATGAAAGCACATAGGAGAAAGAGATATTCTTGAATAACTTTTTTTGTGAAGGTCGGAGAGACTTGCAAGTAGGCTCTACCCCCACTAAATGGGGTAGCGCGCATCGATCGGTACCATCCTTGAGCTTCTCCGACTTTCGGAAGGGTTAGGGTTAGGGTTAGGGATGAAAGCACATAGGAGAAAGAGATATTCTTGAATAACTTTTTTTGTGAAGGTCGGAGAGACTTGGAAAGTGGTTGCATCTGGACTAATTTGGGTCCTGCGGATCGATTGGTACCATCCCCGAGCTTGTACGACCTTCGGAAGAGGTCGACCGACGAAATTCCCCCAAATCTGAGGAGATATTCTTGAATAACTTTTTTTGTGAAGGTCGGAGAGACTTGCAAGTAGGCTTTACCCCCACTAAATGGGGTTGCGCGCATCGATCGGTACCATCCTTGAGCTTCTCCGACTTTCGGAAGGGTTAGGGTTAGGGTTAGGGATGAAAGCACATAGGAGAAAGAGATATTCTTGAATAACTTTTTTTGTGAAGGTCGGAGAGACTTGAAAAGTGGTTGCATCTGGACTAATTTGGGTCCTGCGGATCGATTGGTACCATCCCCGAGCTTGTACGACCTTCGGAAGAGGTCGACCGACGAAATTCCCCCAAATCTGAGGAGATATTCTTGAATAACTTTTTTTGTGAAGGTCGGAGAGACTTGCAAGTAGGCTCTACCCCCACTAAATGGGGTTGCGCACATCGATCGGTACCATCCTTGAGCTTCTCCGACTTTCGGAAGGGTTAGGGTTAGGGTTAGGGATGAAAGCACATAGGAGAAAGAGATATTCTTGAATAACTTTTTTTGTGAAGGTCGGAGAGACTTGCAAGTAGGCTCTACCCCCACTAAATGGGGTAGCGCGCATCGATCGGTACCATCCTTGAGCTTCTCCGACTTTCGGAAGGGTTAGGGTTAGGGATGAAAGCACATAGGAGAAAGAGATATTCTTGAATAACTTTTTTTGTGAAGGTCGGAGAGACTTGAAAAGTGGTTGCATCTGGACTAATTTGGGTCCTGCGGATCGATTGGTACCATCCCCGAGCTTGTACGACCTTCGGAAGAGGTCGACCGACGAAATTCCCCCAAATCTGAGGAGATATTCTTGAATAACTTTTTTTGTGAAGGTCGGAGAGACTTGCAAGTAGGCTCTACCCCCACTAAATGGGGTTGCGCGCATCGATCGGTACCATCCTTGAGCTTCTCCGACTTTCGGAAGGGTTAGGGTTAGGGATGAAAGCACATAGGAGAAAGAGATATTCTTGAATAACTTTTTTTGTGAAGGTCGGAGAGACTTGCAAGTAGGCTCTACTCCCACTAAATGGGGTAGCGCGCATCGATCGGTACCATCTTTGAGCTTCTCCGACTTTCGGAAGGGTTAGGGTTAGGGTTAGGGATGAAAGCACATAGGAGAAAGAGATATTCTTGAATAACTTTTTTTGTGAAGGTCGGAGAGACTTGCAAGTAGGCTCTACCCCCACTAAATGGGGTAACGCGCATCGATCGGTACCATCCTTGAGCTTCTCCGACTTTCGGAAGGGTTAGGGTTAGGGTTAGGGATGAAAGCACATAGGAGAAAGAGATATTCTTGAATAACTTTTTTTGTGAAGGTCGGAGAGACTTGCAAGTAGGCTCTACCCCCACTAAATGGGGTAGCGCGCATCGATCGGTACCATCCTTGAGCTTCTCCGACTTTCGGAAGGGTTAGGGTTAGGGTTAGGGATGAAAGCACATAGGAGAAAGAGATATTCTTGAATAACTTTTTTTGTAAAGGTCGGAGAGACTTGGAAAGTGGTTGCATCTGGACTAATTTGGGTCCTGCGGATCGATTGGTACCATCCCCGAGCTTGTACGACCTTCGGAAGAGGTCGACCGACGAAATTCCCCCAAATCTGAGGAGATATTCTTGAATAACTTTTTTTGTGAAGGTCGGAGAGACTTGCAAGTAGGCTCTACCCCCACTAAATGGGGTTGCGCGCATCGATCGGTACCATCCTTGAGCTTCTCCGACTTTCGGAAGGGTTAGGGTTAGGGTTAGGGATGAAAGCACATAGGAGAAAGAGATATTCTTGAATAACTTTTTTTGTGAAGGTCGGAGAGACTTGCAAGTAGGCTCTACCCCCACTAAATGGGGTAGCGCGCATCGATCGGTACCATCCTTGAGCTTCTCCGACTTTCGGAAGGGTTAGGGTTAGGGTTAGGGATGAAAGCACATAGGAGAAAGAGATATTCTTGAATAACTTTTTTTGTGAAGGTCGGAGAGACTTGCAAGTAGGCTCTACCCCCACTAAATGGGGTAGCGCGCATCGATCGGTACCATCCTTGAGCTTCTCCGACTTTCGGAAGGGTTAGGGTTAGGGTTAGGGATGAAAGCACATAGGAGAAAGAGATATTCTTGAATAACTTTTTTTGTAAAGGTCGGAGAGACTTGGAAAGTGGTTGCATCTGGACTAATTTGGGTCCTGCGGATCGATTGGTACCATCCCCGAGCTTGTACGACCTTCGGAAGAGGTCGACCGACGAAATTCCCCCAAATCTGAGGAGATATTCTTGAATAACTTTTTTTGTGAAGGTCGGAGAGACTTGCAAGTAGGCTCTACCCCCACTAAATGGGGTTGCGCGCATCGATCGGTACCATCCTTGAGCTTCTCCGACTTTCGGAAGGGTTAGGGTTAGGGTTAGGGATGAAAGCACATAGGAGAAAGAGATATTCTTGAATAACTTTTTTTGTGAAGGTCGGAGAGACTTGCAAGTAGGCTGTACCCCCACTAAATGGGGTAGCGCGCATCGATCGGTACCATCCTTGAGCTTCTCCGACTTTCGGAAGGGTTAGGGTTAGGGTTAGGGATGAAAGCACATAGGAGAAAGAGATATTCTTGAATAACTTTTTTTGTGAAGGTCGGAGAGACTTGGAAAGTGGTTGCATCTGGACTAATTTGGGTCCTGCGGATCGATTGGTACCATCCCCGAGCTTGTACGACCTTCGGAAGAGGTCGACCGACGAAATTCCCCCAAATCTGAGGAGATATTCTTGAATAAATTTTTTTGTGAAGGTCGGAGAGACTTGCAAGTAGGCTCTACCCCCACTAAATGGGGTTGCGCGCATCGATCGGTACCATCCTTGAGCTTCTCCGACTTTCGGAAGGGTTAGGGTTAGGGTTAGGGATGAAAGCACATAGGAGAAAGAGATATTCTTGAATAACTTTTTTTGTGAAGGTCGGAGAGACTTGAAAAGTGGTTGCATCTGGACTAATTTGGGTCCTGCGGATCGATTGGTACCATCCCCGAGCTTGTACGACCTTCGGAAGAGGTCGACCGACGAAATTCCCCCAAATCTGAGGAGATATTCTTGAATAACTTTTTTTGTGAAGGTCGGAGAGACTTGCAAGTAGGCTCTACCCCCACTAAATGGGGTTGCGCGCATCGATCGGTACCATCCTTGAGCTTCTCCGACTTTCGGAAGGGTTAGGGTTAGGGTTAGGGATGAAAGCACATAGGAGAAAGAGATATTCTTGAATAACTTTTTTTGTGAAGGTCGGAGAGACTTGCAAGTAGGCTCTACCCCCACTAAATGGGGTAGCGCGCATCGATCGGTACCATCCTTGAGCTTCTCCGACTTTCGGAAGGGTTAGGGTTAGGGTTAGGGATGAAAGCACATAGGAGAAAGAGATATTCTTGAATAACTTTTTTTGTGAAGGTCGGAGAGACTTGGAAAGTGGTTGCATCTGGACTAATTTGGGTCCTGCGGATCGATTGGTACCATCCCCGAGCTTGTACGACCTTCGGAAGAGGTCGACCGACGAAATTCCCCCAAATCTGAGGAGATATTCTTGAATAAATTTTTTTGTGAAGGTCGGAGAGACTTGCAAGTAGGCTCTACCCCCACTAAATGGGGTTGCGCGCATCGATCGGTACCATCCTTGAGCTTCTCCGACTTTCGGAAGGGTTAGGGTTAGGGATGAAAGCACATAGGAGAAAGAGATATTCTTGAATAACTTTTTTTGTGAAGGTCGGAGAGACTTGCAAGTAGGCTCTACCCCCACTAAATGGGGTAGCGCGCATCGATCGGTACCATCCTTGAGCTTCTCCGACTTTCGGAAGGGTTAGGGTTAGGGTTAGGGATGAAAGCACATAGGAGAAAGAGATATTCTTGAATAACTTTTTTTGTGAAGGTCGGAGAGACTTGAAAAGTGGTTGCATCTGGACTAATTTGGGTCCTGCGGATCGATTGGTACCATCCCCGAGCTTGTACGACCTTCGGAAGAGGTCGACCGACGAAATTCCCCCAAATCTGAGGAGATATTCTTGAATAACTTTTTTTGTGAAGGTCGGAGAGACTTGCAAGTAGGCTCTACCCCCACTACATGGGGTTGCGCGCATCGATCGGTACCATCCTTGAGCTTCTCCGACTTTCGGAAGGGTTAGGGTTAGGGTTAGGGATGAAAGCACATAGGAGAAAGAGATATTCTTGAATAACTTTTTTTGTGAAGGTCGGAGAGACTTGCAAGTAGGCTCTACTCCCACTAAATGGGGTAGCGCGCATCGATCGGTACCATCTTTGAGCTTCTCCGACTTTCGGAAGGGTTAGGGTTAGGGTTAGGGATGAAAGCACATAGGAGAAAGAGATATTCTTGAATAACTTTTTTTTTGAAGGTCGGAGAGACTTGAAAAGTGGTTGCATCTGGACTAATTTGGGTCCTGCGGATCGATTGGTACCATCCCCGAGCTTGTACGACCTTCGGAAGAGGTCGACCGACGAAATTCCCCCAAATCTGAGGAGATATTCTTGAATAACTTTTTTTGTGAAGGTCGGAGAGACTTGCAAGTAGGCTCTACCCCCACTAAATGGGGTTGCGCGCATCGATCGGTACCATCCTTGAGCTTCTCCGACTTTCGGTAGGGTTAGGGTTAGGGTTAGGGATGAAAGCACATAGGAGAAAGAGATATTCTTGAATAACTTTTTTTGTGAAGGTCGGAGAGACTTGCAAGTAGGCTCTACTCCCACTAAATGGGGTAGCGCACATCGATCGGTACCATCTTTGAGCTTCTCCGACTTTCGGAAGGGTTAGGGTTAGGGTTAGGGATGAAAGCACATAGGAGAAAGAGATATTCTTGAATAACTTTTTTTGTGAAGGTCGGAGAGACTTGCAAGTAGGCTCTACCCCCACTAAATGGGGTAGCGCGCATCGATCGGTACCATCCTTGAGCTTCTCCGACTTTCGGAAGGGTTAGGGTTAGGGTTAGGGATGAAAGCACATAGGAGAAAGAGATATTCTTGAATAACTTTTTTTGTGAAGGTCGGAGAGACTTGCAAGTAGGCTCTACCCCCACTAAATGGGGTAGCGCGCATCGATCGGTACCATCCTTGAGCTTCTCCGACTTTCGGAAGGGTTAGGGTTAGGGTTAGGGATGAAAGCACATAGGAGAAAGAGATATTCTTGAATAACTTTTTTTGTGAAGGTCGGAGAGACTTGGAAAGTGGTTGCATCTGGACTAATTTGGGTCCTGCGGATCGATTGGTACCATCCCCGAGCTTGTACGACCTTCGGAAGAGGTCGACCGACGAAATTCCCCCAAATCTGAGGAGATATTCTTGAATAACTTTTTTTGTGAAGGTCGGAGAGACTTGCAAGTAGGCTCTACCCCCACTAAATGGGGTTGCGCACATCGATCGGTACCATCCTTGAGCTTCTCCGACTTTCGGAAGGGTTAGGGTTAGGGATGAAAGCACATAGGAGAAAGAGATATTCTTGAATAACTTTTTTTGTGAAGGTCGGAGAGACTTGCAAGTAGGCTCTACCCCCACTAAATGGGGTAGCGCGCATCGATCGGTACCATCCTTGAGCTTCTCCGACTTTCGGAAGGGTTAGGGTTAGGGTTAGGGATGAAAGCACATAGGAGAAAGAGATATTCTTGAATAACTTTTTTTGTGAAGGTCGGAGAGACTTGAAAAGTGGTTGCATCTGGACTAATTTGGGTCCTGCGGATCGATTGGTACCATCCCCGAGCTTGTACGACCTTCGGAAGAGGTCGACCGACGAAATTCCCCCAAATCTGAGGAGATATTCTTGAATAACTTTTTTTGTGAAGGTCGGAGAGACTTGCAAGTAGGCTCTACCCCCACTACATGGGGTTGCGCGCATCGATCGGTACCATCCTTGAGCTTCTCCGACTTTCGGAAGGGTTAGGGTTAGGGTTAGGGATGAAAGCACATAGGAGAAAGAGATATTCTTGAATAACTTTTTTTGTGAAGGTCGGAGAGACTTGCAAGTAGGCTCTACTCCCACTAAATGGGGTAGCGCGCATCGATCGGTACCATCTTTGAGCTTCTCCGACTTTCGGAAGGGTTAGGGTTAGGGTTAGGGATGAAAGCACATAGGAGAAAGAGATATTCTTGAATAACTTTTTTTGTGAAGGTCGGAGAGACTTGCAAGTAGGCTCTACCCCCACTAAATGGGGTAGCGCGCATCGATCGGTACCATCCTTGAGCTTCTCCGACTTTCGGAAGGGTTAGGGTTAGGGATGAAAGCACATAGGAGAAAGAGATATTCTTGAATAACTTTTTTTGTGAAGGTCGGAGAGACTTGAAAAGTGGTTGCATCTGGACTAATTTGGGTCCTGCGGATCGATTGGTACCATCCCCGAGCTTGTACGACCTTCGGAAGAGGTCGACCGACGAAATTCCCCCAAATCTGAGGAGATATTCTTGAATAACTTTTTTTGTGAAGGTCGGAGAGACTTGCAAGTAGGCTCTACCCCCACTAAATGGGGTTGCGCGCATCGATCGGTACCATCCTTGAGCTTCTCCGACTTTCGGAAGGGTTAGGGTTAGGGATGAAAGCACATAGGAGAAAGAGATATTCTTGAATAACTTTTTTTGTGAAGGTCGGAGAGACTTGCAAGTAGGCTCTACTCCCACTAAATGGGGTAGCGCGCATCGATCGGTACCATCTTTGAGCTTCTCCGACTTTCGGAAGGGTTAGGGTTAGGGTTAGGGATGAAAGCACATAGGAGAAAGAGATATTCTTGAATAACTTTTTTTGTGAAGGTCGGAGAGACTTGCAAGTAGGCTCTACCCCCACTAAATGGGGTAACGCGCATCGATCGGTACCATCCTTGAGCTTCTCCGACTTTCGGAAGGGTTAGGGTTAGGGTTAGGGATGAAAGCACATAGGAGAAAGAGATATTCTTGAATAACTTTTTTTGTGAAGGTCGGAGAGACTTGCAAGTAGGCTCTACCCCCACTAAATGGGGTAGCGCGCATCGATCGGTACCATCCTTGAGCTTCTCCGACTTTCGGAAGGGTTAGGGTTAGGGTTAGGGATGAAAGCACATAGGAGAAAGAGATATTCTTGAATAACTTTTTTTGTAAAGGTCGGAGAGACTTGGAAAGTGGTTGCATCTGGACTAATTTGGGTCCTGCGGATCGATTGGTACCATCCCCGAGCTTGTACGACCTTCGGAAGAGGTCGACCGACGAAATTCCCCCAAATCTGAGGAGATATTCTTGAATAACTTTTTTTGTGAAGGTCGGAGAGACTTGCAAGTAGGCTCTACCCCCACTAAATGGGGTTGCGCGCATCGATCGGTACCATCCTTGAGCTTCTCCGACTTTCGGAAGGGTTAGGGTTAGGGTTAGGGATGAAAGCACATAGGAGAAAGAGATATTCTTGAATAACTTTTTTTGTGAAGGTCGGAGAGACTTGCAAGTAGGCTCTACCCCCACTAAATGGGGTAGCGCGCATCGATCGGTACCATCCTTGAGCTTCTCCGACTTTCGGAAGGGTTAGGGTTAGGGTTAGGGATGAAAGCACATAGGAGAAAGAGATATTCTTGAATAACTTTTTTTGTGAAGGTCGGAGAGACTTGCAAGTAGGCTCTACCCCCACTAAATGGGGTAGCGCGCATCGATCGGTACCATCCTTGAGCTTCTCCGACTTTCGGAAGGGTTAGGGTTAGGGTTAGGGATGAAAGCACATAGGAGAAAGAGATATTCTTGAATAACTTTTTTTGTAAAGGTCGGAGAGACTTGGAAAGTGGTTGCATCTGGACTAATTTGGGTCCTGCGGATCGATTGGTACCATCCCCGAGCTTGTACGACCTTCGGAAGAGGTCGACCGACGAAATTCCCCCAAATCTGAGGAGATATTCTTGAATAACTTTTTTTGTGAAGGTCGGAGAGACTTGCAAGTAGGCTCTACCCCCACTAAATGGGGTTGCGCGCATCGATCGGTAACATCCTTGAGCTTCTCCGACTTTCGGAAGGGTTAGGGTTAGGGTTTGGGATGAAAGCACATAGGAGAAAGAGATATTCTTGAATAACTTTTTTTGTGAAGGTCGGAGAGACTTGGAAAGTGGTTGCATCTGGACTAATTTGGGTCCTGCGGATCGATTGGTACCATCCCCGAGCTTGTACGACCTTCGAAAGAGGTCGACCGACGAAATTCCCCCAAATCTGAGGAGATATTCTTGAATAACTTTTTTTGTGAAGGTCGGAGAGACTTGCAAGTAGGCTCTACCCCCACTAAATGGGGTTGCGCGCATCGATCGGTACCATCCTTGAGCTTCTCCGACTTTCGGAAGGGTTAGGGTTAGGGTTAGGGATGAAAGCACATAGGAGAAAGAGATATTCTTGAATAACTTTTTTTGTGAAGGTCGGAGAGACTTGAAAAGTGGTTGCATCTGGACTAATTTGGGTCCTGCGGATCGATTGGTACCATCCCCGAGCTTGTACGACCTTCGGAAGAGGTCGACCGACGAAATTCCCCCAAATCTGAGGAGATATTCTTGAATAACTTTTTTTGTGAAGGTCGGAGAGACTTGCAAGTAGGCTCTACCCCCACTAAATGGGGTTGCGCGCATCGATCGGTACCATCCTTGAGCTTCTCCGACTTTCGGTAGGGTTAGGGTTAGGGTTAGGGATGAAAGCACATAGGAGAAAGAGATATTCTTGAATAACTTTTTTTGTGAAGGTCGGAGAGACTTGCAAGTAGGCTCTACTCCCACTAAATGGGGTAGCGCACATCGATCGGTACCATCTTTGAGCTTCTCCGACTTTCGGAAGGGTTAGGGTTAGGGTTAGGGATGAAAGCACATAGGAGAAAGAGATATTCTTGAATAACTTTTTTTGTGAAGGTCGGAGAGACTTGCAAGTAGGCTCTACCCCCACTAAATGGGGTAGCGCGCATCGATCGGTACCATCCTTGAGCTTCTCCGACTTTCGGAAGGGTTAGGGTTAGGGTTAGGGATGAAAGCACATAGGAGAAAGAGATATTCTTGAATAACTTTTTTTGTGAAGGTCGGAGAGACTTGCAAGTAGGCTCTACCCCCACTAAATGGGGTAGCGCGCATCGATCGGTACCATCCTTGAGCTTCTCCGACTTTCGGAAGGGTTAGGGTTAGGGTTAGGGATGAAAGCACATAGGAGAAAGAGATATTCTTGAATAACTTTTTTTGTGAAGGTCGGAGAGACTTGGAAAGTGGTTGCATCTGGACTAATTTGGGTCCTGCGGATCGATTGGTACCATCCCCGAGCTTGTACGACCTTCGGAAGAGGTCGACCGACGAAATTCCCCCAAATCTGAGGAGATATTCTTGAATAACTTTTTTTGTGAAGGTCGGAGAGACTTGCAAGTAGGCTCTACCCCCACTAAATGGGGTTGCGCACATCGATCGGTACCATCCTTGAGCTTCTCCGACTTTCGGAAGGGTTAGGGTTAGGGATGAAAGCACATAGGAGAAAGAGATATTCTTGAATAACTTTTTTTGTGAAGGTCGGAGAGACTTGCAAGTAGGCTCTACCCCCACTAAATGGGGTAGCGCGCATCGATCGGTACCATCCTTGAGCTTCTCCGACTTTCGGAAGGGTTAGGGTTAGGGTTAGGGATGAAAGCACATAGGAGAAAGAGATATTCTTGAATAACTTTTTTTGTGAAGGTCGGAGAGACTTGAAAAGTGGTTGCATCTGGACTAATTTGGGTCCTGCGGATCGATTGGTACCATCCCCGAGCTTGTACGACCTTCGGAAGAGGTCGACCGACGAAATTCCCCCAAATCTGAGGAGATATTCTTGAATAACTTTTTTTGTGAAGGTCGGAGAGACTTGCAAGTAGGCTCTACCCCCACTACATGGGGTTGCGCGCATCGATCGGTACCATCCTTGAGCTTCTCCGACTTTCGGAAGGGTTAGGGTTAGGGTTAGGGATGAAAGCACATAGGAGAAAGAGATATTCTTGAATAACTTTTTTTGTGAAGGTCGGAGAGACTTGCAAGTAGGCTCTACTCCCACTAAATGGGGTAGCGCGCATCGATCGGTACCATCTTTGAGCTTCTCCGACTTTCGGAAGGGTTAGGGTTAGGGTTAGGGATGAAAGCACATAGGAGAAAGAGATATTCTTGAATAACTTTTTTTGTGAAGGTCGGAGAGACTTGCAAGTAGGCTCTACCCCCACTAAATGGGGTAGCGCGCATCGATCGGTACCATCCTTGAGCTTCTCCGACTTTCGGAAGGGTTAGGGTTAGGGATGAAAGCACATAGGAGAAAGAGATATTCTTGAATAACTTTTTTTGTGAAGGTCGGAGAGACTTGAAAAGTGGTTGCATCTGGACTAATTTGGGTCCTGCGGATCGATTGGTACCATCCCCGAGCTTGTACGACCTTCGGAAGAGGTCGACCGACGAAATTCCCCCAAATCTGAGGAGATATTCTTGAATAACTTTTTTTGTGAAGGTCGGAGAGACTTGCAAGTAGGCTCTACCCCCACTAAATGGGGTTGCGCGCATCGATCGGTACCATCCTTGAGCTTCTCCGACTTTCGGAAGGGTTAGGGTTAGGGATGAAAGCACATAGGAGAAAGAGATATTCTTGAATAACTTTTTTTGTGAAGGTCGGAGAGACTTGCAAGTAGGCTCTACTCCCACTAAATGGGGTAGCGCGCATCGATCGGTACCATCTTTGAGCTTCTCCGACTTTCGGAAGGGTTAGGGTTAGGGTTAGGGATGAAAGCACATAGGAGAAAGAGATATTCTTGAATAACTTTTTTTGTGAAGGTCGGAGAGACTTGCAAGTAGGCTCTACCCCCACTAAATGGGGTAACGCGCATCGATCGGTACCATCCTTGAGCTTCTCCGACTTTCGGAAGGGTTAGGGTTAGGGTTAGGGATGAAAGCACATAGGAGAAAGAGATATTCTTGAATAACTTTTTTTGTGAAGGTCGGAGAGACTTGCAAGTAGGCTCTACCCCCACTAAATGGGGTAGCGCGCATCGATCGGTACCATCCTTGAGCTTCTCCGACTTTCGGAAGGGTTAGGGTTAGGGTTAGGGATGAAAGCACATAGGAGAAAGAGATATTCTTGAATAACTTTTTTTGTAAAGGTCGGAGAGACTTGGAAAGTGGTTGCATCTGGACTAATTTGGGTCCTGCGGATCGATTGGTACCATCCCCGAGCTTGTACGACCTTCGGAAGAGGTCGACCGACGAAATTCCCCCAAATCTGAGGAGATATTCTTGAATAACTTTTTTTGTGAAGGTCGGAGAGACTTGCAAGTAGGCTCTACCCCCACTAAATGGGGTTGCGCGCATCGATCGGTACCATCCTTGAGCTTCTCCGACTTTCGGAAGGGTTAGGGTTAGGGTTAGGGATGAAAGCACATAGGAGAAAGAGATATTCTTGAATAACTTTTTTTGTGAAGGTCGGAGAGACTTGCAAGTAGGCTCTACCCCCACTAAATGGGGTAGCGCGCATCGATCGGTACCATCCTTGAGCTTCTCCGACTTTCGGAAGGGTTAGGGTTAGGGTTAGGGATGAAAGCACATAGGAGAAAGAGATATTCTTGAATAACTTTTTTTGTGAAGGTCGGAGAGACTTGCAAGTAGGCTCTACCCCCACTAAATGGGGTAGCGCGCATCGATCGGTACCATCCTTGAGCTTCTCCGACTTTCGGAAGGGTTAGGGTTAGGGTTAGGGATGAAAGCACATAGGAGAAAGAGATATTCTTGAATAACTTTTTTTGTAAAGGTCGGAGAGACTTGGAAAGTGGTTGCATCTGGACTAATTTGGGTCCTGCGGATCGATTGGTACCATCCCCGAGCTTGTACGACCTTCGGAAGAGGTCGACCGACGAAATTCCCCCAAATCTGAGGAGATATTCTTGAATAACTTTTTTTGTGAAGGTCGGAGAGACTTGCAAGTAGGCTCTACCCCCACTAAATGGGGTTGCGCGCATCGATCGGTACCATCCTTGAGCTTCTCCGACTTTCGGAAGGGTTAGGGTTAGGGTTTGGGATGAAAGCACATAGGAGAAAGAGATATTCTTGAATAACTTTTTTTGTGAAGGTCGGAGAGACTTGGAAAGTGGTTGCATCTGGACTAATTTGGGTCCTGCGGATCGATTGGTACCATCCCCGAGCTTGTACGACCTTCGAAAGAGGTCGACCGACGAAATTCCCCCAAATCTGAGGAGATATTCTTGAATAACTTTTTTTGTGAAGGTCGGAGAGACTTGCAAGTAGGCTCTACCCCCACTAAATGGGGTTGCGCGCATCGATCGGTACCATCCTTGAGCTTCTCCGACTTTCGGAAGGGTTAGGGTTAGGGTTAGGGATGAAAGCACATAGGAGAAAGAGATATTCTTGAATAACTTTTTTTGTGAAGGTCGGAGAGACTTGAAAAGTGGTTGCATCTGGACTAATTTGGGTCCTGCGGATCGATTGGTACCATCCCCGAGCTTGTACGACCTTCGGAAGAGGTCGACCGACGAAATTCCCCCAAATCTGAGGAGATATTCTTGAATAACTTTTTTTGTGAAGGTCGGAGAGACTTGCAAGTAGGCTCTACCCCCACTAAATGGGGTTGCGCGCATCGATCGGTACCATCCTTGAGCTTCTCCGACTTTCGGAAGGGTTAGGGTTAGGGTTAGGGATGAAAGCACATAGGAGAAAGAGATATTCTTGAATAACTTTTTTTGTGAAGGTCGGAGAGACTTGCAAGTAGGCTCTACCCCCACTAAATGGGGTAGCGCGCATCGATCGGTACCATCCTTGAGCTTCTCCGACTTTCGGAAGGGTTAGGGTTAGGGTTAGGGATGAAAGCACATAGGAGAAAGAGATATTCTTGAATAACTTTTTTTGTGAAGGTCGGAGAGACTTGAAAAGTGGTTGCATCTGGACTAATTTGGGTCCTGCGGATCGATTGGTACCATCCCCGAGCTTGTACGACCTTCGGAAGAGGTCGACCGACGAAATTCCCCCAAATCTGAGGAGATATTCTTGAATAACTTTTTTTGTGAAGGTCGGAGAGACTTGCAAGTAGGCTCTACCCCCACTAAATGGGGTTGCGCGCATCGATCGGTACCATCCTTGAGCTTCTCCGACTTTCGGTAGGGTTAGGGTTAGGGTTAGGGATGAAAGCACATAGGAGAAAGAGATATTCTTGAATAACTTTTTTTGTGAAGGTCGGAGAGACTTGCAAGTAGGCTCTACTCCCACTAAATGGGGTAGCGCGCATCGATCGGTACCATCTTTGAGCTTCTCCGACTTTCGGAAGGGTTAGGGTTAGGGATGAAAGCACATAGGAGAAAGAGATATTCTTGAATAACTTTTTTTGTGAAGGTCGGAGAGACTTGCAAGTAGGCTCTACCCCCACTAAATGGGGTAGCGCGCATCGATCGGTACCATCCTTGAGCTTCTCCGACTTTCGGAAGGGTTAGGGTTAGGGTTAGGGATGAAAGCACATAGGAGAAAGAGATATTCTTGAATAACTTTTTTTGTGAAGGTCGGAGAGACTTGCAAGTAGGCTCTACCCCCACTAAATGGGGTAGCGCGCATCGATCGGTACCATCCTTGAGCTTCTCCGACTTTCGGAAGGGTTAGGGTTAGGGTTAGGGATGAAAGCACATAGGAGAAAGAGATATTCTTGAATAACTTTTTTTGTGAAGGTCGGAGAGACTTGGAAAGTGGTTGCATCTGGACTAATTTGGGTCCTGCGGATCGATTGGTACCATCCCCGAGCTTGTACGACCTTCGGAAGAGGTCGACCGACGAAATTCCCCCAAATCTGAGGAGATATTCTTGAATAACTTTTTTTGTGAAGGTCGGAGAGACTTGCAAGTAGGCTCTACCCCCACTAAATGGGGTTGCGCGCATCGATCGGTACCATCCTTGAGCTTCTCCGACTTTCGGAAGGGTTAGGGTTAGGGATGAAAGCACATAGGAGAAAGAGATATTCTTGAATAACTTTTTTTGTGAAGGTCGGAGAGACTTGCAAGTAGGCTCTACCCCCACTAAATGGGGTAGCGCGCATCGATCGGTACCATCCTTGAGCTTCTCCGACTTTCGGAAGGGTTAGGGTTAGGGTTAGGGATGAAAGCACATAGGAGAAAGAGATATTCTTGAATAACTTTTTTTGTGAAGGTCGGAGAGACTTGAAAAGTGGTTGCATCTGGACTAATTTGGGTCCTGCGGATCGATTGGTACCATCCCCGAGCTTGTACGACCTTCGGAAGAGGTCGACCGACGAAATTCCCCCAAATCTGAGGAGATATTCTTGAATAACTTTTTTTGTGAAGGTCGGAGAGACTTGCAAGTAGGCTCTACCCCCACTACATGGGGTTGCGCGCATCGATCGGTACCATCCTTGAGCTTCTCCGACTTTCGGAAGGGTTAGGGTTAGGGTTAGGGATGAAAGCACATAGGAGAAAGAGATATTCTTGAATAACTTTTTTTGTGAAGGTCGGAGAGACTTGCAAGTAGGCTCTACTCCCACTAAATGGGGTAGCGCGCATCGATCGGTACCATCTTTGAGCTTCTCCGACTTTCGGAAGGGTTAGGGTTAGGGTTAGGGATGAAAGCACATAGGAGAAAGAGATATTCTTGAATAACTTTTTTTGTGAAGGTCGGAGAGACTTGCAAGTAGGCTCTACTCCCACTAAATGGGGTAGCGCGCATCGATCGGTACCATCTTTGAGCTTCTCCGACTTTCGGAAGGGTTAGGGTTAGGGTTAGGGATGAAAGCACATAGGAGAAAGAGATATTCTTGAATAACTTTTTTTGTAAAGGTCGGAGAGACTTGCAAGTAGGCTCTACCCCCACTAAATGGGGTAGCGCGCATCGATCGGTACCATCCTTGAGCTTCTCCGACTTTCGGAAGGGTTAGGGTTAGGGTTAGGGATGAAAGCACATAGGAGAAAGAGATATTCTTGAATAACTTTTTTTGTGAAGGTCGGAGAGACTTGCAAGTAGGCTCTACCCCCACTAAATGGGGTAGCGCGCATCGATCGGTACCATCCTTGAGCTTCTTCGACTTTCGGAAGGGTTAGGGTTAGGGTTAGGGATGAAAGCACATAGGAGAAAGAGATATTCTTGAATAACTTTTTTTGTGAAGGTCGGAGAGACTTGGAAAGTGGTTGCATCTGGACTAATTTGGGTCCTGCGGATCGATTGGTACCATGCCCGAGCTTGTACGACCTTCGGAAGAGGTCGACCGACGAAATTCCCCCAAATCTGAGGAGATATTCTTGAATAACTTTTTTTGTGAAGGTCGGAGAGACTTGCAAGTAGGCTCTACCCCCACTAAATGGGGTAGCGCGAATCGATCGGTACCATCCTTGAGCTTCTCCGACTTTCGGAAGGGTTAGGGTTAGGGTTAGGGATGAAAGCACATAGGAGAAAGAGATATTCTTGAATAACTTTTTTTGTAAAGGTCGGAGAGACTTGGAAAGTGGTTGCATCTGGACTAATTTGGGTCCTGCGGATCGATTGGTACCATCCCCGAGCTTGTACGACCTTCGGAAGAGGTCGACCGACGAAATTCCCCCAAATCTGAGGAGATATTCTTGAATAACTTTTTTTGTGAAGGTCGGAGAGACTTGCAAGTAGGCTCTACCCCCACTAAATGGGGTTGCGCGCATCGATCGGTACCATCCTTGAGCTTCTCCGACTTTCGGAAGGGTTAGGGTTAGGGTTAGGGATGAAAGCACATAGGAGAAAGAGATATTCTTGAATAACTTTTTTTGTGAAGGTCGGAGAGACTTGCAAGTAGGCTCTACCCCCACTAAATGGGGTAGCGCGCATCGATCGGTACCATCCTTGAGCTTCTCCGACTTTCGGAAGGGTTAGGGTTAGGGTTAGGGATGAAAGCACATAGGAGAAAGAGATATTCTTGAATAACTTTTTTTGTGAAGGTCGGAGAGACTTGGAAAGTGGTTGCATCTGGACTAATTTGGGTCCTGCGGATCGATTGGTACCATCCCCGAGCTTGTACGACCTTCGGAAGAGGTCGACCGACGAAATTCCCCCAAATCTGAGGAGATATTCTTGAATAACTTTTTTTGTGAAGGTCGGAGAGACTTGCAAGTAGGCTCTACCCCCACTAAATGGGGTTGCGCGCATCGATCGGTACCATCCTTGAGCTTCTCCGACTTTCGGAAGGGTTAGGGTTAGGGTTAGGGATGAAAGCACATAGGAGAAAGAGATATTCTTGAATAACTTTTTTTGTGAAGGTCGGAGAGACTTGAAAAGTGGTTGCATCTGGACTAATTTGGGTCCTGCGGATCGATTGGTACCATCCCCGAGCTTGTACGACCTTCGGAAGAGGTCGACCGACGAAATTCCCCCAAATCTGAGGAGATATTCTTGAATAACTTTTTTTGTGAAGGTCGGAGAGACTTGCAAGTAGGCTCTACCCCCACTAAATGGGGTTGCGCGCATCGATCGGTACCATCCTTGAGCTTCTCCGACTTTCGGAAGGGTTAGGGTTAGGGTTAGGGATGAAAGCACATAGGAGAAAGAGATATTCTTGAATAACTTTTTTTGTGAAGGTCGGAGAGACTTGCAAGTAGGCTCTACCCCCACTAAATGGGGTAGCGCGCATCGATCGGTACCATCCTTGAGCTTCTCCGACTTTCGGAAGGGTTAGGGTTAGGGTTAGGGATGAAAGCACATAGGAGAAAGAGATATTCTTGAATAACTTTTTTTGTGAAGGTCGGAGAGACTTGAAAAGTGGTTGCATCTGGACTAATTTGGGTCCTGCGGATCGATTGGTACCATCCCCGAGCTTGTCCGACCTTCGGAAGAGGTCGACCGACGAAATTCCCCCAAATCTGAGGAGATATTCTTGAATAACTTTTTTTGTGAAGGTCGGAGAGACTTGCAAGTAGGCTCTACCCCCACTAAATGGGGTTGCGCGCATCGATCGGTACCATCCTTGAGCTTCTCCGACTTTCGGAAGGGTTAGGGTTAGGGTTAGGGATGAAAGCACATAGGAGAAAGAGATATTCTTGAATAACTTTTTTTGTGAAGGTCGGAGAGACTTGCAAGTAGGCTCTACTCCCACTAAATGGGGTAGCGCGCATCGATCGGTACCATCTTTGAGCTTCTCCGACTTTCGGAAGGGTTAGGGTTAGGGTTAGGGATGAAAGCACATAGGAGAAAGAGATATTCTTGAATAACTTTTTTTGTGAAGGTCGGAGAGACTTGCAAGTAGGCTCTACCCCCACTAAATGGGGTAGCGCGCATCGATCGGTACCATCATTGAGCTTCTCCGACTTTCGGAAGGGTTAGGGTTAGGGTTAGGGATGAAAGCACATAGGAGAAAGAGATATTCTTGAATAACTTTTTTTGTGAAGGTCGGAGAGACTTGCAAGTAGGCTCTACCCCCACTAAATGGGGTAGCGCGCATCGATCGGTACCATCCTTGAGCTTCTTCGACTTTCGGAAGGGTTAGGGTTAGGGTTAGGGATGAAAGCACATAGGAGAAAGAGATATTCTTGAATAACCTTTTTTGTGAAGGTCGGAGAGACTTGGAAAGTGGTTGCATCTGGACTAATTTGGGTCCTGCGGATCGATTGGTACCATGCCCGAGCTTGTACGACCTTCGGAAGAGGTCGACCGACGAAATTCCCCCAAATCTGAGGAGATATTCTTGAATAACTTTTTTTGTGAAGGTCGGAGAGACTTGCAAGTAGGCTCTACCCCCACTAAATGGGGTAGCGCGCATCGATCAGTACCATCCTTGAGCTTCTCCGACTTTCGGAAGGGTTAGGGTTAGGGTTAGGGATGAAAGCACATAGGAGAAAGAGATATTCTTGAATAACTTTTTTTGTAAAGGTCGGAGAGACTTGGAAAGTGGTTGCATCTGGACTAATTTGGGTCCTGCGGATCGATTGGTACCATCCCCGAGCTTGTACGACCTTCGGAAGAGGTCGACCGACGAAATTCCCCCAAATCTGAGGAGATATTCTTGAATAACTTTTTTTGTGAAGGTCGGAGAGACTTGCAAGTAGGCTCTACCCCCACTAAATGGGGTTGCGCGCATCGATCGGTACCATCCTTGAGCTTCTCCGACTTTCGGAAGGGTTAGGGTTAGGGTTAGGGATGAAAGCACATAGGAGAAAGAGATATTCTTGAATAACTTTTTTTGTGAAGGTCGGAGAGACTTGCAAGTAGGCTCTACCCCCACTAAATGGGGTAGCGCGCATCGATCGGTACCATCCTTGAGCTTCTCCGACTTTCGGAAGGGTTAGGGTTAGGGTTAGGGATGAAAGCACATAGGAGAAAGAGATATTCTTGAATAACTTTTTTTGTGAAGGTCGGAGAGACTTGAAAAGTGGTTGCATCTGGACTAATTTGGGTCCTGCGGATCGATTGGTACCATCCCCGAGCTTGTACGACCTTCGGAAGAGGTCGACCGACGAAATTCCCCCAAATCTGAGGAGATATTCTTGAATAACTTTTTTTGTGAAGGTCGGAGAGACTTGCAAGTAGGCTCTACCCCCACTAAATGGGGTTGCGCGCATCGATCGGTACCATCCTTGAGCTTCTCCGACTTTCGGAAGGGTTAGGGTTAGGGTTAGGGATGAAAGCACATAGGAGAAAGAGATATTCTTGAATAACTTTTTTTGTGAAGGTCGGAGAGACTTGCAAGTAGGCTCTACTCCCACTAAATGGGGTAGCGCGCATCGATCGGTACCATCTTTGAGCTTCTCCGACTTTCGGAAGGGTTAGGGTTAGGGTTAGGGATGAAAGCACATAGGAGAAAGAGATATTCTTGAATAACTTTTTTTGTGAAGGTCGGAGAGACTTGCAAGTAGGCTCTACCCCCACTAAATGGGGTAGCGCGCATCGATCGGTACCATCCTTGAGCTTCTCCGACTTTCGGAAGGGTTAGGGTTAGGGTTAGGGATGAAAGCACATAGGAGAAAGAGATATTCTTGAATAACTTTTTTTGTGAAGGTCGGAGAGACTTGCAAGTAGGCTCTACCCCCACTAAATGGGGTAGCGCGCATCGATCGGTACCATCCTTGAGCTTCTCCGACTTTCGGAAGGGTTAGGGTTAGGGTTAGGGATGAAAGCACATAGGAGAAAGAGATATTCTTGAATAACTTTTTTTGTGAAGGTCGGAGAGACTTGCAAGTAGGCTCTACCCCCACTAAATGGGGTAGCGCGCATCGATCGGTACCATCCTTGAGCTTCTCCGACTTTCGGAAGGGTTAGGGTTAGGGTTAGGGATGAAAGCACATAGGAGAAAGAGATATTCTTGAATAACTTTTTTTGTGAAGGTCGGAGAGACTTGCAAGTAGGCTCTACCCCCACTAAATGGGGTAGCGCGCATCGATCGGTACCATCCTTGAGCTTCTCCGACTTTCGGAAGGGTTAGGGTTAGGGTTAGGGATGAAAGCACATAGGAGAAAGAGATATTCTTGAATAACTTTTTTTGTGAAGGTCGGAGAGACTTGAAAAGTGGTTGCATCTGGACTAATTTGGGTCCTGCGGATCGATTGGTACCATCCCCGAGCTTGTACGACCTTCGGAAGAGGTCGACCGACGAAATTCCCCCAAATCTGAGGAGATATTCTTGAATAACTTTTTTTGTGAAGGTCGGAGAGACTTGCAAGTAGGCTCTACCCCCACTAAATGGGGTTGCGCGCATCGATCGGTACCATCCTTGAGCTTCTCCGACTTTCGGAAGGGTTAGGGTTAGGGTTAGGGATGAAAGCACATAGGAGAAAGAGATATTCTTGAATAACTTTTTTTGTGAAGGTCGGAGAGACTTGCAAGTAGGCTCTACTCCCACTAAATGGGGTAGCGCGCATCGATCGGTACCATCTTTGAGCTTCTCCGACTTTCGGAAGGGTTAGGGTTAGGGTTAGGGATGAAAGCACATAGGAGAAAGAGATATTCTTGAATAACTTTTTTTGTGAAGGTCGGAGAGACTTGCAAGTAGGCTCTACCCCCACTAAATGGGGTAGCGCGCATCGATCGGTACCATCCTTGAGCTTCTCAGACTTTCGGAAGGGTTAGGGTTAGGGTTAGGGATGAAAGCACATAGGAGAAAGAGATATTCTTGAATAACTTTTTTTGTGAAGGTCGGAGAGACTTGCAAGTAGGCTCTACCCCCACTAAATGGGGTAGCGCGCATCGATCGGTACCATCCTTGAGCTTCTCCGACTTTCGGAAGGGTTAGGGTTAGGGTTAGGGATGAAAGCACATAGGAGAAAGAGATATTCTTGAATAACTTTTTTTGTGAAGGTCGGAGAGACTTGAAAAGTGGTTGCATCTGGACTAATTTGGGTCCTGCAGATCGATTGGTACCATCCCCGAGCTTGTACGACCTTCGGAAGAGGTCGACCGACGAAATTCCCCCAAATCTGAGGAGATATTCTTGAATAACTTTTTTTGTGAAGGTCGGAGAGACTTGCAAGTAGGCTCTACCCCCACTAAATGGGGTTGCGCGCATCGATCGGTACCATCCTTGAGCTTCTCCGACTTTCGGAAGGGTTAGGGTTAGGGTTAGGGATGAAAGCACATAGGAGAAAGAGATATTCTTGAATAACTTTTTTTGTGAAGGTCGGAGAGACTTGCAAGTAGGCTCTACCCCCACTAAATGGGGTAGCGCGCATCGATCGGTACCATCCTTGAGCTTCTCCGACTTTCGGAAGGGTTAGGGTTAGGGTTAGGGATGAAAGCACATAGGAGAAAGAGATATTCTTGAATAACTTTTTTTGTGAAGGTCGGAGAGACTTGAAAAGTGGTTGCATCTGGACTAATTTGGGTCCTGCGGATCGATTAGTACCATCCCCGAGCTTGTACGACCTTCGGAAGAGGTCGACCGACGAAATTCCCCCAAATCTGAGGAGATATTCTTGAATAAATTTTTTTGTGAAGGTCGGAGAGACTTGCAAGTAGGCTCTACCCCCACTAAATGGGGTTGCGCGCATCGATCGGTACCATCCTTGAGCTTCTCCGACTTTCGGAAGGGTTAGGGTTAGGGTTAGGGATGAAAGCACATAGGAGAAAGAGATATTCTTGAATAACTTTTTTTGTGAAGGTCGGAGAGACTTGCAAGTAGGCTCTACTCCCACTAAATGGGGTAGCGCGCATCGATCGGTACCATCTTTGAGCTTCTCCGACTTTCGGAAGGGTTAGGGTTAGGGTTAGGGATGAAAGCACATAGGAGAAAGAGATATTCTTGAATAACTTTTTTTGTGAAGGTCGGAGAGACTTGCAAGTAGGCTCTACCCCCACTAAATGGGGTAACGCGCATCGATCGGTACCATCCTTGAGCTTCTCCGACTTTCGGAAGGGTTAGGGTTAGGGTTAGGGATGAAAGCACATAGGAGAAAGAGATATTCTTGAATAACTTTTTTTGTGAAGGTCGGAGAGACTTGCAAGTAGGCTCTACCCCCACTAAATGGGGTAGCGCGCATCGATCGGTACCATCCTTGAGCTTCTTCGACTTTCGGAAGGGTTAGGGTTAGGGTTAGGGATGAAAGCACATAGGAGAAAGAGATATTCTTGAATAACTTTTTTTGTGAAGGTCGGAGAGACTTGGAAAGTGGTTGCATCTGGACTAATTTGGGTCCTGCGGATCGATTGGTACCATGCCCGAGCTTGTACGACCTTCGGAAGAGGTCGACCGACGAAATTCCCCCAAATCTGAGGAGATATTCTTGAATAACTTTTTTTGTGAAGGTCGGAGAGACTTGCAAGTAGGCTCTACCCCCACTAAATGGGGTAGCGCGCATCGATCGGTACCATCCTTGAGCTTCTCCGACTTTCGGAAGGGTTAGGGTTAGGGTTAGGGATGAAAGCACATAGGAGAAAGAGATATTCTTGAATAACTTTTTTTGTAAAGGTCGGAGAGACTTGGAAAGTGGTTGCATCTGGACTAATTTGGGACCTGCGGATCGATTGGTACCATCCCCGAGCTTGTACGACCTTCGGAAGAGGTCGACCGACGAAATTCCCCCAAATCTGAGGAGATATTCTTGAATAACTTTTTTTGTGAAGGTCGGAGAGACTTGCAAGTAGGCTCTACCCCCACTAAATGGGGTTGCGCGCATCGATCGGTACCATCCTTGAGCTTCTCCGACTTTCGGAAGGGTTAGGGTTAGGGTTAGGGATGAAAGCACATAGGAGAAAGAGATATTCTTGAATAACTTTTTTTGTGAAGGTCGGAGAGACTTGCAAGTAGGCTCTACCCCCACTAAATGGGGTAGCGCGCATCGATCGGTTACATCTTTGAGCTTCTCCGACTTTCGGAAGGGTTAGGGTTAGGGTTAGGGATGAAAGCACATAGGAGAAAGAGATATTCTTGAATAACTTTTTTTGTGAAGGTCGGAGAGACTTGGAAAGTGGTTGCATCTGGACTAATTTGGGTCCTGCGGATCGATTGGTACCATCCCCGAGCTTGTACGACCTTCGGAAGAGGTCGACCGACGAAATTCCCCCAAATCTGAGGAGATATTCTTGAATAACTTTTTTTGTGAAGGTCGGAGAGACTTGCAAGTAGGCTCTACCCCCACTAAATGGGGTTGCGCGCATCGATCGGTACCATCCTTGAGCTTCTCCGACTTTCGGAAGGGTTAGGGTTAGGGTTAGGGATGAAAGCACATAGGAGAAAGAGATATTCTTGAATAACTTTTTTTGTGAAGGTCGGAGAGACTTGAAAAGTGGTTGCATCTGGACTAATTTGGGTCCTGCGGATCGATTGGTACCATCCCCGAGCTTGTACGACCTTCGGAAGAGGTCGACCGACGAAATTCCCCCAAATCTGAGGAGATATTCTTGAATAACTTTTTTTGTGAAGGTCGGAGAGACTTGCAAGTAGGCTCTACCCCCACTAAATGGGGTTGCGCGCATCGATCGGTACCATCCTTGAGCTTCTCCGACTTTCGGAAGGGTTAGGGTTAGGGTTAGGGATGAAAGCACATAGGAGAAAGAGATATTCTTGAATAACTTTTTTTGTGAAGGTCGGAGAGACTTGCAAGTAGGCTCTACCCCCACTAAATGGGGTAGCGCGCATCGATCGGTACCATCCTTGAGCTTCTTCGACTTTCGGAAGGGTTAGGGTTAGGGTTAGGGATGAAAGCACATAGGAGAAAGAGATATTCTTGAATAACTTTTTTTGTGAAGGTCGGAAAGACTTGGAAAGTGGTTGCATCTGGACTAATTTGGGTCCTGCGGATCGATTGGTACCATGCCCGAGCTTGTACGACCTTCGGAAGAGGTCGACCGACGAAATTCCCCCAAATCTGAGGAGATATTCTTGAATAACTTTTTTTGTGAAGGTCGGAGAGACTTGCAAGTAGGCTCTACCCCCACTAAATGGGGTAGCGCGCATCGATCGGTACCATCCTTGAGCTTCTCCGACTTTCGGAAGGGTTAGGGTTAGGGTTAGGGATGAAAGCACATAGGAGAAAGAGATATTCTTGAATAACTTTTTTTGTAAAGGTCGGAGAGACTTGGAAAGTGGTTGCATCTGGACTAATTTGGGTCCTGCGGATCGATTGGTACCATCCCCGAGCTTGTACGACCTTCGGAAGAGGTCGACCGACGAAATTCCCCCAAATCTGAGGAGATATTCTTGAATAACTTTTTTTGTGAAGGTCGGAGAGACTTGCAAGTAGGCTCTACCCCCACTAAATGGGGTTGCGCGCATCGATCGGTACCATCCTTGAGCTTCTCCGACTTTCGGAAGGGTTAGGGTTAGGGTTAGGGATGAAAGCACATAGGAGAAAGAGATATTCTTGAATAACTATTTTTGTGAAGGTTTGAGAGACTTGCAAGTAGGCTCTACCCCCACTAAATGGGGTAGCGCGCATCGATCGGTACCATCCTTGAGCTTCTCCGACTTTCGGAAGGGTTAGGGTTAGGGTTAGGGATGAAAGCACATAGGAGAAAGAGATATTCTTGAATAACTTTTTTTGTGAAGGTCGGAGAGACTTGGAAAGTGGTTGCATCTGGACTAATTTGGGTCCTGCGGATCGATTGGTACCATCCCCGAGCTTGTACGACCTTCGGAAGAGGTCGACCGACGAAATTCCCCCAAATCTGAGGAGATATTCTTGAATAACTTTTTTTGTGAAGGTCGGAGAGACTTGCAAGTAGGCTCTACCCCCACTAAATGGGGTTGCGCGCATCGATCGGTACCATCCTTGAGCTTCTCCGACTTTCGGAAGGGTTAGGGTTAGGGTTAGGGATGAAAGCACATAGGAGAAAGAGATATTCTTGAATAACTTTTTTTGTGAAGGTCGGAGAGACTTGAAAAGTGGTTGCATCTGGACTAATTTGGGTCCTGCGGATCGATTGGTACCATCCCCGAGCTTGTCCGACCTTCGGAAGAGGTCGACCGACGAAATTCCCCCAAATCTGAGGAGATATTCTTGAATAACTTTTTTTGTGAAGGTCGGAGAGACTTGCAAGTAGGCTCTACCCCCACTAAATGGGGTTGCGCGCATCGATCGGTACCATCCTTGAGCTTCTCCGACTTTCGGAAGGGTTAGGGTTAGGGTTAGGGATGAAAGCACATAGGAGAAAGAGATATTCTTGAATAACTTTTTTTGTGAAGGTCGGAGAGACTTGCAAGTAGGCTCTACTCCCACTAAATGGGGTAGCGCGCATCGATCGGTACCATCTTTGAGCTTCTCCGACTTTCGGAAGGGTTAGGGTTAGGGTTAGGGATGAAAGCACATAGGAGAAAGAGATATTCTTGAATAACTTTTTTTGTGAAGGTCGGAGAGACTTGCAAGTAGGCTCTACCCCCACTAAATGGGGTAACGCGCATCGATCGGTACCATCCTTGAGCTTCTCCGACTTTCGGAAGGGTTAGGGTTAGGGTTAGGGATGAAAGCACATAGGAGAAAGAGATATTCTTGAATAACTTTTTTTGTGAAGGTCGGAGAGACTTGCAAGTAGGCTCTACCCCCACTAAATGGGGTAGCGCGCATCGATCGGTACCATCCTTGAGCTTCTTCGACTTTCGGAAGGGTTAGGGTTAGGGTTAGGGATGAAAGCACATAGGAGAAAGAGATATTCTTGAATAACTTTTTTTGTGAAGGTCGGAGAGACTTGGAAAGTGGTTGCATCTGGACTAATTTGGGTCCTGCGGATCGATTGGTACCATGCCCGAGCTTGTACGACCTTCGGAAGAGGTCGACCGACGAAATTCCCCCAAATCTGAGGAGATATTCTTGAATAACTTTTTTTGTGAAGGTCGGAGAGACTTGCAAGTAGGCTCTACCCCCACTAAATGGGGTAGCGCGCATCGATCGGTACCATCCTTGAGCTTCTCCGACTTTCGGAAGGGTTAGGGTTAGGGTTAGGGATGAAAGCACATAGGAGAAAGAGATATTCTTGAATAACTTTTTTTGTAAAGGTCGGAGAGACTTGGAAAGTGGTTGCATCTGGACTAATTTGGGACCTGCGGATCGATTGGTACCATCCCCGAGCTTGTACGACCTTCGGAAGAGGTCGACCGACGAAATTCCCCCAAATCTGAGGAGATATTCTTGAATAACTTTTTTTGTGAAGGTCGGAGAGACTTGCAAGTAGGCTCTACCCCCACTAAATGGGGTTGCGCGCATCGATCGGTACCATCCTTGAGCTTCTCCGACTTTCGGAAGGGTTAGGGTTAGGGTTAGGGATGAAAGCACATAGGAGAAAGAGATATTCTTGAATAACTTTTTTTGTGAAGGTCGGAGAGACTTGCAAGTAGGCTCTACCCCCACTAAATGGGGTAGCGCGCATCGATCGGTTACATCTTTGAGCTTCTCCGACTTTCGGAAGGGTTAGGGTTAGGGTTAGGGATGAAAGCACATAGGAGAAAGAGATATTCTTGAATAACTTTTTTTGTGAAGGTCGGAGAGACTTGGAAAGTGGTTGCATCTGGACTAATTTGGGTCCTGCGGATCGATTGGTACCATCCCCGAGCTTGTACGACCTTCGGAAGAGGTCGACCGACGAAATTCCCCCAAATCTGAGGAGATATTCTTGAATAACTTTTTTTGTGAAGGTCGGAGAGACTTGCAAGTAGGCTCTACCCCCACTAAATGGGGTTGCGCGCATCGATCGGTACCATCCTTGAGCTTCTCCGACTTTCGGAAGGGTTAGGGTTAGGGTTAGGGATGAAAGCACATAGGAGAAAGAGATATTCTTGAATAACTTTTTTTGTGAAGGTCGGAGAGACTTGCAAGTAGGCTCTACCCCCACTAAATGGGGTAGCGCGCATCGATCGGTACCATCCTTGAGCTTCTTCGACTTTCGGAAGGGTTAGGGTTAGGGTTAGGGATGAAAGCACATAGGAGAAAGAGATATTCTTGAATAACTTTTTTTGTGAAGGTCGGAGAGACTTGGAAAGTGGTTGCATCTGGACTAATTTGGGTCCTGCGGATCGATTGGTACCATGCCCGAGCTTGTACGACCTTCGGAAGAGGTCGACCGACGAAATTCCCCCAAATCTGAGGAGATATTCTTGAATAACTTTTTTTGTGAAGGTCGGAGAGACTTGCAAGTAGGCTCTACCCCCACTAAATGGGGTAGCGCGCATCGATCGGTACCATCCTTGAGCTTCTCCGACTTTCGGAAGGGTTAGGGTTAGGGTTAGGGATGAAAGCACATAGGAGAAAGAGATATTCTTGAATAACTTTTTTTGTAAAGGTCGGAGAGACTTGGAAAGTGGTTGCATCTGGACTAATTTGGGTCCTGCGGATCGATTGGTACCATCCCCGAGCTTGTACGACCTTTGGAAGAGGTCGACCGACGAAATTCCCCCAAATCTGAGGAGATATTCTTGAATAACTTTTTTTGTGAAGGTCGGAGAGACTTGCAAGTAGGCTCTACCCCCACTAAATGGGGTTGCGCGCATCGATCGGTACCATCCTTGAGCTTCTCCGACTTTCGGAAGGGTTAGGGTTAGGGTTAGGGATGAAAGCACATAGGAGAAAGAGATATTCTTGAATAACTATTTTTGTGAAGGTTTGAGAGACTTGCAAGTAGGCTCTACCCCCACTAAATGGGGTAGCGCGCATCGATCGGTACCATCCTTGAGCTTCTCCGACTTTCGGAAGGGTTAGGGTTAGGGTTAGGGATGAAAGCACATAGGAGAAAGAGATATTCTTGAATAACTTTTTTTGTGAAGGTCGGAGAGACTTGGAAAGTGGTTGCATCTGGACTAATTTGGGTCCTGCGGATCGATTGGTACCATCCCCGAGCTTGTACGACCTTCGGAAGAGGTCGACCGACGAAATTCCCCCAAATCTGAGGAGATATTCTTGAATAACTTTTTTTGTGAAGGTCGGAGAGACTTGCAAGTAGGCTCTACCCCCACTAAATGGGGTTGCGCGCATCGATCGGTACCATCCTTGAGCTTCTCCGACTTTCGGAAGGGTTAGGGTTAGGGTTAGGGATGAAAGCACATAGGAGAAAGAGATATTCTTGAATAACTTTTTTTGTGAAGGTCGGAGAGACTTGAAAAGTGGTTGCATCTGGACTAATTTGGGTCCTGCGGATCGATTGGTACCATCCCCGAGCTTGTACGACCTTCGGAAGAGGTCGACCGACAAAATTCCCCCAAATCTGAGGAGATATTCTTGAATAACTTTTTTTGTGAAGGTCGGAGAGACTTGCAAGTAGGCTCTACCCCCACTAAATGGGGTTGCGCGCATCGATCGGTACCATCCTTGAGCTTCTCCGACTTTCGGAAGGGTTAGGGTTAGGGTTAGGGATGAAAGCACATAGGAGAAAGAGATATTCTTGAATAACTTTTTTTGTGAAGGTCGGAGAGACTTGCAAGTAGGCTCTACCCCCACTAAATGGGGTAGCGCGCATCGATCGGTACCATCCTTGAGCTTCTCCGACTTTCGGAAGGGTTAGGGTTAGGGTTAGGGATGAAAGCACATAGGAGAAAGAGATATTCTTGAATAACTTTTTTTGTGAAGGTCGGAGAGACTTGAAAAGTGGTTGCATCTGGACTAATTTGGGTCCTGCGGATCGATTGGTACCATCCCCGAGCTTGTCCGACCTTCGGAAGAGGTCGACCGACGAAATTCCCCCAAATCTGAGGAGATATTCTTGAATAACTTTTTTTGTGAAGGTCGGAGAGACTTGCAAGTAGGCTCTACCCCCACTAAATGGGGTTGCGCGCATCGATCGGTACCATCCTTGAGCTTCTCCGACTTTCGGAAGGGTTAGGGTTAGGGTTAGGGATGAAAGCACATAGGAGAAAGAGATATTCTTGAATAACTTTTTTTGTGAAGGTCGGAGAGACTTGCAAGTAGGCTCTACTCCCACTAAATGGGGTAGCGCGCATCGATCGGTACCATCTTTGAGCTTCTCCGACTTTCGGAAGGGTTAGGGTTAGGGTTAGGGATGAAAGCACATAGGAGAAAGAGATATTCTTGAATAACTTTTTTTGTGAAGGTCGGAGAGACTTGCAAGTAGGCTCTACCCCCACTAAATGGGGTAGCGCACATCGATCGGTACCATCCTTGAGCTTCTCCGACTTTCGGAAGGGTTAGGGTTAGGGTTAGGGATGAAAGCACATAGGAGAAAGAGATATTCTTGAATAACTTTTTTTGTGAAGGTCGGAGAGACTTGCAAGTAGGCTCTACCCCCACTAAATGGGGTAGCGCGCATCGATCGGTACCATCCTTGAGCTTCTTCGACTTTCGGAAGGGTTAGGGTTAGGGTTAGGGATGAAAGCACATAGGAGAAAGAGATATTCTTGAATAACCTTTTTTGTGAAGGTCGGAGAGACTTGGAAAGTGGTTGCATCTGGACTAATTTGGGTCCTGCGGATCGATTGGTACCATGCCCGAGCTTGTACGACCTTCGGAAGAGGTCGACCGACGAAATTCCCCCAAATCTGAGGAGATATTCTTGAATAACTTTTTTTGTGAAGGTCGGAGAGACTTGCAAGTAGGCTCTACCCCCACTAAATGGGTTGCGCGCATCGATCGGTACCATCCTTGAGCTTCTCCGACTTTCGGAAGGGTTAGGGTTAGGGTTAGGGATGAAAGCACATAGGAGAAAGAGATATTCTTGAATAACTTTTTTTGTAAAGGTCGGAGAGACTTGGAAAGTGGTTGCATCTGGACTAATTTGGGTCCTGCGGATCGATTGGTACCATCCCCGAGCTTGTACGACCTTCGGAAGAGGTCGACCGACGAAATTCCCCCAAATCTGAGGAGATATTCTTGAATAACTTTTTTTGTGAAGGTCGGAGAGACTTGCAAGTAGGCTCTACCCCCACTAAATGGGGTTGCGCGCATCGATCGGTACCATCCTTGAGCTTCTCCGACTTTCGGAAGGGTTAGGGTTAGGGTTAGGGATGAAAGCACATAGGAGAAAGAGATATTCTTGAATAACTTTTTTTGTGAAGGTCGGAGAGACTTGCAAGTAGGCTCTACCCCCACTAAATGGGGTAGCGCGCATCGATCGGTACCATCCTTGAGCTTCTCCGACTTTCGGAAGGGTTAGGGTTAGGGTTAGGGATGAAAGCACATAGGAGAAAGAGATATTCTTGAATAACTTTTTTTGTGAAGGTCGGAGAGACTTGGAAAGTGGTTGCATCTGGACTAATTTGGGTCCTGCGGATCGATTGGTACCATCCCCGAGCTTGTACGACCTTCGGAAGAGGTCGACCGACGAAATTCCCCCAAATCTGAGGAGATATTCTAGAATAACTTTTTTTGTGAAGGTCGGAGAGACTTGCAAGTAGGCTCTACCCCCACTAAATGGGGTTGCGCGCATCGATCGGTACCATCCTTGAGCTTCTCCGACTTTCGGAAGGGTTAGGGTTAGGGTTAGGGATGAAAGCACATAGGAGAAAGAGATATTCTTGAATAACTTTTTTTGTGAAGGTCGGAGAGACTTGAAAAGTGGTTGCATCTGGACTAATTTGGGTCCTGCGGATCGATTGGTACCATCCCCGAGCTTGTACGACCTTCGGAAGAGGTCGACCGACGAAATTCCCCCAAATCTGAGGAGATATTCTTGAATAACTTTTTTTGTGAAGGTCGGAGAGACTTGCAAGTAGGCTCTACACCCACTAAATGGGGTTGCGCGCATCGATCGGTACCATCCTTGAGCTTCTCCGACTTTCGGAAGGGTTAGGGTTAGGGTTAGGGATGAAAGCACATAGGAGAAAGAGATATTCTTGAATAACTTTTTTTGTGAAGGTCGGAGAGACTTGCAAGTAGGCTCTACCCCCACTAAATGGGGTAGCGCGCATCGATCGGTACCATCCTTGAGCTTCTCCGACTTTCGGAAGGGTTAGGGTTAGGGTTAGGGATGAAAGCACATAGGAGAAAGAGATATTCTTGAATAACTTTTTTTGTGAAGGTCGGAGAGACTTGAAAAGTGGTTGCATCTGGACTAATTTGGGTCCTGCGGATCGATTGGTACCATCCCCGAGCTTGTACGACCTTCGGAAGAGGTCGACCGACGAAATTCCCCCAAATCTGAGGAGATATTCTTGAATAACTTTTTTTGTGAAGGTCGGAGAGACTTGCAAGTAGGCTCTACCCCCACTAAATGGGGTTGCGCGCATCGATCGGTACCATCCTTGAGCTTCTCCGACTTTCGGAAGGGTTAGGGTTAGGGTTAGGGATGAAAGCACATAGGAGAAAGAGATATTCTTGAATAACTTTTTTTGTGAAGGTCGGAGAGACTTGCAAGTAGGCTCTACTCCCACTAAATGGGGTAGCGCGCATCGATCGGTACCATCTTTGAGCTTCTCCGACTTTCGGAAGGGTTAGGGTTAGGGTTAGGGATGAAAGCACATAGGAGAAAGAGATATTCTTGAATAACTTTTTTTGTGAAGGTCGGAGAGACTTGCAAGTAGGCTCTACCCCCACTAAATGGGGTAGCGCGCATCGATCGGTACCATCTTTGAGCTTCTCCGACTTTCGGAAGGGTTAGGGTTAGGGTTAGGGATGAAAGCACATAGGAGAAAGAGATATTCTTGAATAACTTTTTTTGTGAAGGTCGGAGAGACTTGCAAGTAGGCTCTACCCCCACTAAATGGGGTAGCGCGCATCGATCGGTACCATCCTTGAGCTTCTCCGACTTTCGGAAGGGTTAGGGTTAGGGTTAGGGATGAAAGCACATAGGAGAAAGAGATATTCTTGAATAACTTTTTTTGTGAAGGTCGGAGAGACTTGGAAAGTGGTTGCATCTGGACTAATTTGGGTCCTGCGGATCGATTGGTACCATCCCCGAGCTTGTACGACCTTCGGAAGAGGTCGACCGACGAAATTCCCCCAAATCTGAGGAGATATTCTTGAATAACTTTTTTTGTGAAGGTCGGAGAGACTTGCAAGTAGGCTCTACCCCCACTAAATGGGGTTGCGCGCATCGATCGGTACCATCCTTGAGCTTCTCCGACTTTCGGAAGGGTTAGGGTTAGGGTTAGGGATGAAAGCACATAGGAGAAAGAGATATTCTTGAATAACTTTTTTTGTGAAGGTCGGAGAGACTTGCAAGTAGGCTCTACCCCCACTAAATGGGGTAGCGCGCATCGATCGGTACCATCCTTGAGCTTCTCCGACTTTCGGAAGGGTTAGGGTTAGGGTTAGGGATGAAAGCACATAGGAGAAAGAGATATTCTTGAATAACTTTTTTTGTGAAGGTCGGAGAGACTTGAAAAGTGGTTGCATCTGGACTAATTTGGGTCCTGCGGATCGATTAGTACCATCCCCGAGCTTGTACGACCTTCGGAAGAGGTCGACCGACGAAATTCCCCCAAATCTGAGGAGATATTCTTGAATAACTTTTTTTGTGAAGGTCGGAGAGACTTGCAAGTAGGCTCTACCCCCACTAAATGGGGTTGCGCGCATCGATCGGTACCATCCTTGAGCTTCTCCGACTTTCGGAAGGGTTAGGGTTAGGGTTAGGGATGAAAGCACATAGGAGAAAGAGATATTCTTGAATAACTTTTTTTGTGAAGGTCGGAGAGACTTGCAAGTAGGCTCTACTCCCACTAAATGGGGTAGCGCGCATCGATCGGTACCATCTTTGAGCTTCTCCGACTTTCGGAAGGGTTAGGGTTAGGGTTAGGGATGAAAGCACATAGGAGAAAGAGATATTCTTGAATAACTTTTTTTGTGAAGGTCGGAGAGACTTGCAAGTAGGCTCTACCCCCACTAAATGGGGTAACGCGCATCGATCGGTACCATCCTTGAGCTTCTCCGACTTTCGGAAGGGTTAGGGTTAGGGTTAGGGATGAAAGCACATAGGAGAAAGAGATATTCTTGAATAACTTTTTTTGTGAAGGTCGGAGAGACTTGCAAGTAGGCTCTACCCCCACTAAATGGGGTAGCGCGCATCGATCGGTACCATCCTTGAGCTTCTTCGACTTTCGGAAGGGTTAGGGTTAGGGTTAGGGATGAAAGCACATAGGAGAAAGAGATATTCTTGAATAACTTTTTTTGTGAAGGTCGGAGAGACTTGGAAAGTGGTTGCATCTGGACTAATTTGGGTCCTGCGGATCGATTGGTACCATGCCCGAGCTTGTACGACCTTCGGAAGAGGTCGACCGACGAAATTCCCCCAAATCTGAGGAGATATTCTTGAATAACTTTTTTTGTGAAGGTCGGAGAGACTTGCAAGTAGGCTCTACCCCCACTAAATGGGGTAGCGCGCATCGATCGGTACCATCCTTGAGCTTCTCCGACTTTCGGAAGGGTTAGGGTTAGGGTTAGGGATGAAAGCACATAGGAGAAAGAGATATTCTTGAATAACTTTTTTTGTAAAGGTCGGAGAGACTTGGAAAGTGGTTGCATCTGGACTAATTTGGGACCTGCGGATCGATTGGTACCATCCCCGAGCTTGTACGACCTTCGGAAGAGGTCGACCGACGAAATTCCCCCAAATCTGAGGAGATATTCTTGAATAACTTTTTTTGTGAAGGTCGGAGAGACTTGCAAGTAGGCTCTACCCCCACTAAATGGGGTTGCGCGCATCGATCGGTACCATCCTTGAGCTTCTCCGACTTTCGGAAGGGTTAGGGTTAGGGTTAGGGATGAAAGCACATAGGAGAAAGAGATATTCTTGAATAACTTTTTTTGTGAAGGTCGGAGAGACTTGAAAAGTGGTTGCATCTGGACTAATTTGGGTCCTGCGGATCGATTGGTACCATCCCCGAGCTTGTACGACCTTCGGAAGAGGTCGACCGACGAAATTCCCCCAAATCTGAGGAGATATTCTTGAATAACTTTTTTTGTGAAGGTCGGAGAGACTTGCAAGTAGGCTCTACCCCCACTAAATGGGGTTGCGCGCATCGATCGGTACCATCCTTGATCTTCTCCGACTTTCGGAAGGGTTAGGGTTAGGGTTAGGGATGAAAGCACATAGGAGAAAGAGATATTCTTGAATAACTTTTTTTGTGAAGGTCGGAGAGACTTGCAAGTAGGCTCTACCCCCACTAAATGGGGTAGCGCGCATCGATCGGTACCATCCTTGAGCTTCTCCGACTTTCGGAAGGGTTAGGGTTAGGGTTAGGGATGAAAGCACATAGGAGAAAGAGATATTCTTGAATAACTTTTTTTGTGAAGGTCGGAGAGACTTGAAAAGTGGTTGCATCTGGACTAATTTGGGTCCTGCGGATCGATTGGTACCATCCCCGAGCTTGTACGACCTTCGGAAGAGGTCGACCGACGAAATTCCCCCAAATCTGAGGAGATATTCTTGAATAACTTTTTTTGTGAAGGTCGGAGAGACTTGCAAGTAGGCTCTACCCCCACTAAATGGGGTTGCGCGCATCGATCGGTACCATCCTTGAGCTTCTCCGACTTTCGGAAGGGTTAGGGTTAGGGTTAGGGATGAAAGCACATAGGAGAAAGAGATATTCTTGAATAACTTTTTTTGTGAAGGTCGGAGAGACTTGCAAGTAGGCTCTACTCCCACTAAATGGGGTAGCGCGCATCGATCGGTACCATCTTTGAGCTTCTCCGACTTTCGGAAGGGTTAGGGTTAGGGTTAGGGATGAAAGCACATAGGAGAAAGAGATATTCTTGAATAACTTTTTTTGTGAAGGTCGGAGAGACTTGCAAGTAGGCTCTACCCCCACTAAATGGGGTAACGCGCATCGATCGGTACCATCCTTGAGCTTCTCCGACTTTCGGAAGGGTTAGGGTTAGGGTTAGGGATGAAAGCACATAGGAGAAAGAGATATTCTTGAATAACTTTTTTTGTGAAGGTCGGAGAGACTTGCAAGTAGGCTCTACCCCCACTAAATGGGGTAGCGCGCATCGATCGGTACCATCCTTGAGCTTCTTCGACTTTCGGAAGGGTTAGGGTTAGGGTTAGGGATGAAAGCACATATAAGAAAGAGATATTCTTGAATAACTTTTTTTGTGAAGGTCGGAGAGACTTGGAAAGTGGTTGCATCTGGACTAATTTGGGTCCTGCGGATCGATTGGTACCATGCCCGAGCTTGTACGACCTTCGGAAGAGGTCGACCGACGAAATTCCCCCAAATCTGAGGAGATATTCTTGAATAACTTTTTTTGTGAAGGTCGGAGAGACTTGCAAGTAGGCTCTACCCCCACTAAATGGGGTAGCGCGCATCGATCGGTACCATCCTTGAGCTTCTCCGACTTTCGGAAGGGTTAGGGTTAGGGTTAGGGATGAAAGCACATAGGAGAAAGAGATATTCTTGAATAACTTTTTTTGTAAAGGTCGGAGAGACTTGGAAAGTGGTTGCATCTGGACTAATTTGGGACCTGCGGATCGATTGGTACCATCCCCGAGCTTGTACGACCTTCGGAAGAGGTCGACCGACGAAATTCCCCCAAATCTGAGGAGATATTCTTGAATAACTTTTTTTGTGAAGGTCGGAGAGACTTGCAAGTAGGCTCTACCCCCACTAAATGGGGTTGCGCGCATCGATCGGTACCATCCTTGAGCTTCTCCGACTTTCGGAAGGGTTAGGGTTAGGGTTAGGGATGAAAGCACATAGGAGAAAGAGATATTCTTGAATAACTTTTTTTGTGAAGGTCGGAGAGACTTGAAAAGTGGTTGCATCTGGACTAATTTGGGTCCTGCGGATCGATTGGTACCATCCCCGAGCTTGTACGACCTTCGGAAGAGGTCGACCGACGAAATTCCCCCAAATCTGAGGAGATATTCTTGAATAACTTTTTTTGTGAAGGTCGGAGAGACTTGCAAGTAGGCTCTACCCCCACTAAATGGGGTTGCGCGCATCGATCGGTACCATCCTTGATCTTCTCCGACTTTCGGAAGGGTTAGGGTTAGGGTTAGGGATGAAAGCACATAGGAGAAAGAGATATTCTTGAATAACTTTTTTTGTGAAGGTCGGAGAGACTTGCAAGTAGGCTCTACCCCCACTAAATGGGGTAGCGCGCATCGATCGGTACCATCCTTGAGCTTCTCCGACTTTCGGAAGGGTTAGGGTTAGGGTTAGGGATGAAAGCACATAGGAGAAAGAGATATTCTTGAATAACTTTTTTTGTGAAGGTCGGAGAGACTTGAAAAGTGGTTGCATCTGGACTAATTTGGGTCCTGCGGATCGATTGGTACCATCCCCGAGCTTGTACGACCTTCGGAAGAGGTCGACCGACGAAATTCCCCCAAATCTGAGGAGATATTCTTGAATAACTTTTTTTGTGAAGGTCGGAGAGACTTGCAAGTAGGCTCTACCCCCACTAAATGGGGTTGCGCGCATCGATCGGTACCATCCTTGAGCTTCTCCGACTTTCGGAAGGGTTAGGGTTAGGGTTAGGGATGAAAGCACATAGGAGAAAGAGATATTCTTGAATAACTTTTTTTGTGAAGGTCGGAGAGACTTGCAAGTAGGCTCTACTCCCACTAAATGGGGTAGCGCGCATCGATCGGTACCATCTTTGAGCTTCTCCGACTTTCGGAAGGGTTAGGGTTAGGGTTAGGGATGAAAGCACATAGGAGAAAGAGATATTCTTGAATAACTTTTTTTGTGAAGGTCGGAGAGACTTGCAAGTAGGCTCTACCCCCACTAAATGGGGTAACGCGCATCGATCGGTACCATCCTTGAGCTTCTCCGACTTTCGGAAGGGTTAGGGTTAGGGTTAGGGATGAAAGCACATAGGAGAAAGAGATATTCTTGAATAACTTTTTTTGTGAAGGTCGGAGAGACTTGCAAGTAGGCTCTACCCCCACTAAATGGGGTAGCGCGCATCGATCGGTACCATCCTTGAGCTTCTTCGACTTTCGGAAGGGTTAGGGTTAGGGTTAGGGATGAAAGCACATAGGAGAAAGAGATATTCTTGAATAACTTTTTTTGTGAAGGTCGGAGAGACTTGGAAAGTGGTTGCATCTGGACTAATTTGGGTCCTGCGGATCGATTGGTACCATGCCCGAGCTTGTACGACCTTCGGAAGAGGTCGACCGACGAAATTCCCCCAAATCTGAGGAGATATTCTTGAATAACTTTTTTTGTGAAGGTCGGAGAGACTTGCAAGTAGGCTCTACCCCCACTAAATGGGGTAGCGCGCATCGATCGGTACCATCCTTGAGCTTCTCCGACTTTCGGAAGGGTTAGGGTTAGGGTTAGGGATGAAAGCACATAGGAGAAAGAGATATTCTTGAATAACTTTTTTTGTAAAGGTCGGAGAGACTTGGAAAGTGGTTGCATCTGGACTAATTTGGGACCTGCGGATCGATTGGTACCATCCCCGAGCTTGGACGACCTTCGGAAGAGGTCGACCGACGAAATTCCCCCAAATCTGAGGAGATATTCTTGAATAACTTTTTTTGTGAAGGTCGGAGAGACTTGCAAGTAGGCTCTACCCCCACTAAATGGGGTTGCGCGCATCGATCGGTACCATCCTTGAGCTTCTCCGACTTTCGGAAGGGTTAGGGTTAGGGTTAGGGATGAAAGCACATAGGAGAAAGAGATATTCTTGAATAACTTTTTTTGTGAAGGTCGGAGAGACTTGAAAAGTGGTTGCATCTGGACTAATTTGGGTCCTGCGGATCGATTGGTACCATCCCCGAGCTTGTACGACCTTCGGAAGAGGTCGACCGACGAAATTCCCCCAAATCTGAGGAGATATTCTTGAATAACTTTTTTTGTGAAGGTCGGAGAGACTTGCAAGTAGGCTCTACCCCCACTAAATGGGGTTGCGCGCATCGATCGGTACCATCCTTGATCTTCTCCGACTTTCGGAAGGGTTAGGGTTAGGGTTAGGGATGAAAGCACATAGGAGAAAGAGATATTCTTGAATAACTTTTTTTGTGAAGGTCGGAGAGACTTGCAAGTAGGCTCTACCCCCACTAAATGGGGTAGCGCGCATCGATCGGTACCATCCTTGAGCTTCTCCGACTTTCGGAAGGGTTAGGGTTAGGGTTAGGGATGAAAGCACATAGGAGAAAGAGATATTCTTGAATAACTTTTTTTGTGAAGGTCGGAGAGACTTGAAAAGTGGTTGCATCTGGACTAATTTGGGTCCTGCGGATCGATTGGTACCATCCCCGAGCTTGTACGACCTTCGGAAGAGGTCGACCGACGAAATTCCCCCAAATCTGAGGAGATATTCTTGAATAACTTTTTTTGTGAAGGTCGGAGAGACTTGCAAGTAGGCTCTACCCCCACTAAATGGGGTTGCGCGCATCGATCGGTACCATCCTTGAGCTTCTCCGACTTTCGGAAGGGTTAGGGTTAGGGTTAGGGATGAAAGCACATAGGAGAAAGAGATATTCTTGAATAACTTTTTTTGTGAAGGTCGGAGAGACTTGCAAGTAGGCTCTACTCCCACTAAATGGGGTAGCGCGCATCGATCGGTACCATCTTTGAGCTTCTCCGACTTTCGGAAGGGTTAGGGTTAGGGTTAGGGATGAAAGCACATAGGAGAAAGAGATATTCTTGAATAACTTTTTTTGTGAAGGTCGGAGAGACTTGCAAGTAGGCTCTACCCCCACTAAATGGGGTAGCGCGCATCGATCGGTACCATCCTTGAGCTTCTCCGACTTTCGGAAGGGTTAGGGTTAGGGTTAGGGATGAAAGCACATAGGAGAAAGAGATATTCTTGAATAACTTTTTTTGTGAAGGTCGGAGAGACTTGCAAGTAGGCTCTACCCCCACTAAATGGGGTAGCGCGCATCGATCGGTACCATCCTTGAGCTTCTCCGACTTTCGGAAGGGTTAGGGTTAGGGTTAGGGATGAAAGCACATAGGAGAAAGAGATATTCTTGAATAACTTTTTTTGTGAAGGTCGGAGAGACTTGGAAAGTGGTTGCATCTGGACTAATTTGGGTCCTGCGGATCGATTGGTACCATGCCCGAGCTTGTACGACCTTCGGAAGAGGTCGACCGACGAAATTCCCCCAAATCTGAGGAGATATTCTTGAATAACTTTTTTTGTGAAGGTCGGAGAGACTTGCAAGTAGGCTCTACCCCCACTAAATGGGGTAGCGCGCATCGATCGGTACCATCCTTGAGCTTCTCCGACTTTCGGAAGGGTTAGGGTTAGGGTTAGGGATGAAAGCACATAGGAGAAAGAGATATTCTTGAATAACTTTTTTTGTAAAGGTCGGAGAGACTTGGAAAGTGGTTGCATCTGGACTAATTTGGGTCCTGCGGATCGATTGGTACCATCCCCAAGCTTGGACGACCTTCGGAAGAGGTCGACCGACGAAATTCCCCCAAATCTGAGGAGATATTCTTGAATAACTTTTTTTGTGAAGGTCGGAGAGACTTGCAAGTAGGCTCTACCCCCACTAAATGGGGTTGCGCGCATCGATCGGTACCATCCTTGAGCTTCTCCGACTTTCGGAAGGGTTAGGGTTAGGGTTAGGGATGAAAGCACATAGGAGAAAGAGATATTCTTGAATAACTTTTTTTGTGAAGGTCGGAGAGACTTGCAAGTAGGCTCTACCCCCACTAAATGGGGTAGCGCGCATCGATCGGTACCATCCTTGAGCTTCTCCGACTTTCGGAAGGGTTAGGATTAGGGTTAGGGATGAAAGCACATAGGAGAAAGAGATATTCTTGAATAACTTTTTTTGTGAAGGTCGGAGAGACTTGGAAAGTGGTTGCATCTGGACTAATTTGGGTCCTGCGGATCGATTGGTACCATCCCCGAGCTTGTACGACCTTCGGAAGAGGTCGACCGACGAAATTCCCCCAAATCTGAGGAGATATTCTTGAATAACTTTTTTTGTGAAGGTCGGAGAGACTTGCAAGTAGGCTCTACCCCCACTAAATGGGGTTGCGCGCATCGATCGGTACCATCCTTGAGCTTCTCCGACTTTCGGAAGGGTTAGGGTTAGGGTTAGGGATGAAAGCACATAGGAGAAAGAGATATTCTTGAATAACTTTTTTTGTGAAAGTCGGAGAGACTTGAAAAGTGGTTGCATCTGGACTAATTTGGGTCCTGCGGATCGATTGGTACCATCCCCGAGCTTGTACGACCTTCGGAAGAGGTCGACCGACGAAATTCCCCCAAATCTGAGGAGATATTCTTGAATAACTTTTTTTGTAAAGGTCGGAGAGACTTGGAAAGTGGTTGCATCTGGACTAATTTGGGTCCTGCGGATCGATTGGTACCATCCCCGAGCTTGTACGACCTTCGGAAGAGGTCGACCGACGAAATTCCCCCAAATCTGAGGAGATATTCTTGAATAACTTTTTTTGTGAAGGTCGGAGAGACTTGGAGGTAGGCTCTACCCCCACTAAATGGGGTAGCGCGCATCGATCGGTACCATCCTTGAGCTTCTCCGACTTTCGGAAGGGTTAGGGTTAGGGTTAGGGATGAAAGCACATAGGAGAAAGAGATATTCTTGAATAACTTTTTTTGTGAAGGTCGGAGAGACTTGCAAGTAGGCTCTACCCCCACTAAATGGGGTAGCGCGCATCGATCGGTACCATCCTTGAGCTTCACCGACTTTCGGAAGGGTTAGGGTTAGGGTTAGGGATGAAAGCACATAGGAGAAAGAGATATTCTTGAATAACTTTTTTTGTGAAGGTCGGAGAGACTTGCAAGTAGGCTCTACCCCCACTAAATGGGGTAGCGCGCATCGATCGGTACCATCCTTGAGCTTCTCCGACTTTTGGAAGGGTTAGGGTTAGGGTTAGGGATGAAAGCACATAGGAGAAAGAGATATTCTTGAATAACTTTTTTTGTGAAGGTCGGAGAGACTTGCAAGTAGGCTCTACCCCCACTAAATGGGGTAGCGCGCATCGATCGGTACCATCCTTGAGCTTCTCCGACTTTCGGAAGGGTTAGGGTTAGGGTTAGGGATGAAAGCACATAGGAGAAAGAGATATTCTTGAATAACTTTTTTTGTGAAGGTCGGAGAGACTTGCAAGTAGGCTCTACCCCCACTAAATGGGGTAGCGCGCATCGATCGGTACCATCCTTGAGCTTCTCCGACTTTCGGAAGGGTTAGGGTTAGGGTTAGGGATGAAAGCACATAGGAGAAAGAGATATTCTTGAATAACTTTTTTTGTGAAGGTCGGAGAGACTTGCAAGTAGGCTCTACCCCCACTAAATGGGGTAGCGCACATCGATCAGTACCATCCTTGAGCTTCTCCGACTTTCGGAAGGGTTAGGGTTAGGGTTAGGGATGAAAGCACATAGGAGAAAGAGATATTCTTGAATAACTTTTTTTGTGAAGGTCGGAGAGACTTGCAAGTAGGCTCTACCCCCACTAAATGGGGTAGCGCGCATCGATCGGTACCATCCTTGAGCTTCTCCGACTTTCGGAAGGGTTAGGGTTAGGGTTAGGGATGAAAGCACATAGGAGAAAGAGATATTCTTGAATAACTTTTTTTGTGAAGGTCGGAGAGACTTGGAAAGTGGTTGCATCTGGACTAATTTGGGTCCTGCGGATCGATTGGTACCATCCCCGAGCTTGTACGACCTTCGGAAGAGGTCGACCGACGAAATTCCCCCAAATCTGAGGAGATATTCTTGAATAACTTTTTTTGTGAAGGTCGGAGAGACTTGCAAGTAGGCTCTACCCCCACTAAATGGGGTAGCGCGCATCGATCGGTACCATCCTTGAGCTTCTCCGACTTTCGGAAGGGTTAGGGTTAGGGATGAAAGCACATAGGAGAAAGAGATATTCTTGAATAACGTTTTTTGTGAAGGTCGGAGAGACTTGCAAGTAGGCTCTACCCCCACTAAATGGGGTAGCGCGCATCGATCGGTACCATCCTTGAGCTTCTCCGACTTTCGGAAGGGTTAGGGTTAGGGTTAGGGATGAAAGCACATAGGAGAAAGAGATATTCTTGAATAACTTTTTTTGTGAAGGTCGGAGAGACTTGGAAAGTGGTTGCATCTGGACTAATTTGGGTCCTGCGGATCGATTGGTACCATCCCCGAGCTTGTACGACCTTCGGAAGAGGTCGACCGACGAAATTCCCCCAAATCTGAGGAGATATTCTTGAATAACTTTTTTTGTGAAGGTCGGAGAGACTTGCAAGTAGGCTCTAACCCCACTAAATGGGGTTGCGCGCATCGATCGGTACCATCCTTGAGCTTCTCCGACTTTCGGAAGGGTTAGGGTTAGGGTTAGGGATGAAAGCACATAGGAGAAAGAGATATTCTTGAATAACTTTTTTTGTGAAGGTCGGAGAGACTTGCAAGTAGGCTCTACCCCCACTAAATGGGGTAGCGCGCATCGATCGGTACCATCCTTGAGCTTCTCCGACTTTCGGAAGGGTTAGGGTTAGGGTTAGGGATGAAAGCACATAGGAGAAAGAGATATTCTTGAATAACTTTTTTTGTGAAGGTCGGAGAGACTTGCAAGTAGGCTCTACCCCCACTAAATGGGGTAGCGCGCATCGATCGGTACCATCCTTGAGCTTCTCCGACTTTCGGAAGGGTTAGGGTTAGGGTTAGGGATGAAAGCACATAGGAGAAAGAGATATTCTTGAATAACTTTTTTTGTGAAGGTCGGAGAGACTTGGAAAGTGGTTGCATCTGGACTAATTTGGGTCCTGCGGATCGATTGGTACCATCCCCGAGCTTGTACGACCTTCGGAAGAGGTCGACCGACGAAATTCCCCCAAATCTGAAGAGATATTCTTGAATAACTTTTTTTGTGAAGGTCGGAGAGACTTGCAAGTAGGCTCTACCCCCACTAAATGGGGTAGCGCGCATCGATCGGTACCATCCTTGAGCTTCTCCGACTTTCGGAAGGGTTAGGGTTAGGGTTAGGGATGAAAGCACATAGGAGAAAGAGATATTCTTGAATAACTTTTTTTGTGAAGGTCGGAGAGACTTGCAAGTAGGCTCTACCCCCACTAAATGGGGTAGCGCGCATCGATCGGTACCATCCTTGAGCTTCTCCGACTTTCGGAAGGGTTAGGGTTAGGGTTAGGGATGAAAGCACATAGGAGAAAGAGATATTCTTGAATAACTTTTTTTGTGAAGGTCGGAGAGACTTGGAAAGTGGTTGCATCTGGACTAATTTGGGTCCTGCGGATCGATCGGTACCATCCCCGAGCTTGTACGACCTTCGGAAGAGGTCGACCGACGAAATTCCCCCAAATCTGAGGAGATATTCTTGAATAACTTTTTTTGTGAAGGTCGGAGAGACTTGCAAGTAGGCTCTACCCCCACTAAATGGGGTAGCGCGCATCGATCGGTACCATCCTTGAGCTTCTCCGACTTTCGGAAGGGTTAGGGTTAGGGTTAGGGATGAAAGCACATAGGAGAAAGAGATATTCTTGAATAACTTTTTTTGTGAAGGTCGGAGAGACTTGCAAGTAGGCTCTACCCCCACTAAATGGGGTAGCGCGCATCGATCGGTACCATCCTTGAGCTTCTCCGACTTTTGGAAGGGTTAGGGTTAGGGTTAGGGATGAAAGCACATAGGAGAAAGAGATATTCTTGAATAACTTTTTTTGTGAAGGTCGGAGAGACTTGCAAGTAGGCTCTACCCCCACTAAATGGGGTAGCGCGCATCGATCGGTACCATCCTTGAGCTTCTCCGACTTTCGGAAGGGTTAGGGTTAGGGTTAGGGATGAAAGCACATAGGAGAAAGAGATATTCTTGAATAACTTTTTTTGTGAAGGTCGGAGAGACTTGCAAGTAGGCTCTACCCCCACTAAATGGGGTAGCGCGCATCGATCGGTACCATCCTTGAGCTTCTCCGACTTTCGGAAGGGTTAGGGTTAGGGATGAAAGCACATAGGAGAAAGAGATATTCTTGAATAACTTTTTTTGTGAAGGTCGGAGAGACTTGCAAGTAGGCTCTACCCCCACTAAATGGGGTAGCGCGCATCGATCGGTACCATCCTTGAGCTTCTCCAACTTTCGGAAGGGTTAGGGTTAGGGTTAGGGATGAAAGCACATAGGAGAAAGAGATATTCTTGAATAACTTTTTTTGTGAAGGTCGGAGAGACTTGGAAAGTGGTTGCATCTGGACTAATTTGGGTCCTGCGGATCGATTGGTACCATCCCCGAGCTTGTACGACCTTCGGAAGAGGTCGACCGACGAAATTCCCCCAAATCTGAGGAGATATTCTTGAATAACTTTTTTTGTGAAGGTCGGAGAGACTTGCAAGTAGGCTCTACCCCCACTAAATGGGGTTGCGCGCATCGATCGGTACCATCCTTGAGCTTCTCCGACTTTCGGAAGGGTTAGGGTTAGGGTTAGGGATGAAAGCACATAGGAGAAAGAGATATTCTTGAATAACTTTTTTTGTGAAGGTCGGAGAGACTTGCAAGTAGGCTCTACCCCCACTAAATGGGGTAGCGCGCATCGATCGGTACCATCCTTGAGCTTCTCCGACTTTCGGAAGGGTTAGGGTTAGGGTTAGGGATGAAAGCACATAGTAGAAAGAGATATTCTTGAATAACTTTTTTTGTGAAGGTCGGAGAGACTTGGAAAGTGGTTGCATCTGGACTAATTTGGGTCCTGCAGATCGATTGGTACCATCCCCGAGCTTGTACGACCTTCGGAAGAGGTCGACCGACGAAATTCCCCCAAATCTGAGGAGATATTCTTGAATAACTTTTTTTGTGAAGGTCGGAGAGACTTGCAAGTAGGCTCTACCCCCACTAAATGGGGTAGCGCGCATCGATCGGTACCATCCTTGAGCTTCTCCGACTTTCGGAAGGGTTAGGGTTAGGGTTAGGGATGAAAGCACATAGGAGAAAGAGATATTCTTGAATAACTTTTTTTGTGAAGGTCGGAGAGACTTGCAAGTAGGCTCTACCCCCACTAAATGGGGTAGCGCGCATCGATCGGTACCATCCTTGAGCTTCTCCGACTTTTGGAAGGGTTAGGGTTAGGGTTAGGGATGAAAGCACATAGGAGAAAGAGATATTCTTGAATAACTTTTTTTGTGAAGGTCGGAGAGACTTGCAAGTAGGCTCTACCCCCACTAAATGGGGTAGCGCGCATCGATCGGTACCATCCTTGAGCTTCTCCGACTTTCGGAAGGGTTAGGGTTAGGGTTAGGGATGAAAGCACATAGGAGAAAGAGATATTCTTGAATAACTTTTTTTGTGAAGGTCGGAGAGACTTGCAAGTAGGCTCTACCCCCACTAAATGGGGTAGCGCGCATCGATCGGTACCATCCTTGAGCTTCTCCGACTTTCGGAAGGGTTAGGGTTAGGGATGAAAGCACATAGGAGAAAGAGATATTCTTGAATAACTTTTTTTGTGAAGGTCGGAGAGACTTGCAAGTAGGCTCTACCCCCACTAAATGGGGTAGCGCGCATCGATCGGTACCATCCTTGAGCTTCTCCGACTTTCGGAAGGGTTAGGGTTAGGGTTAGGGATGAAAGCACATAGGAGAAAGAGATATTCTTGAATAACTTTTTTTGTGAAGGTCGGAGAGACTTGGAAAGTGGTTGCATCTGGACTAATTTGGGTCCTGCGGATCGATTGGTACCATCCCCGAGCTTGTACGACCTTCGGAAGAGGTCGACCGACGAAATTCCCCCAAATCTGAGGAGATATTCTTGAATAACTTTTTTTGTGAAGGTCGGAGAGACTTGCAAGTAGGCTCTACCCCCACTAAATGGGGTAGCGCGCATCGATCGGTACCATCCTTGAGCTTCTCCGACTTTCGGAAGGGTTAGGGTTAGGGTTAGGGATGAAAGCACATAGGAGAAAGAGATATTCTTGAATAACTTTTTTTGTGAAGGTCGGAGAGACTTGCAAGTAGGCTCTACCCCCACTAAATGGGGTAGCGCGCATCGATCGGTACCATCCTTGAGCTTCTCCGACTTTTGGAAGGGTTAGGGTTAGGGTTAGGGATGAAAGCACATAGGAGAAAGAGATATTCTTGAATAACTTTTTTTGTGAAGGTCGGAGAGACTTGCAAGTAGGCTCTACCCCCACTAAATGGGGTAGCGCGCATCGATCGGTACCATCCTTGAGCTTCTCCGACTTTCGGAAGGGTTAGGGTTAGGGTTAGGGATGAAAGCACATAGGAGAAAGAGATATTCTTGAATAACTTTTTTTGTGAAGGTCGGAGAGACTTGCAAGTAGGCTCTACCCCCACTAAATGGGGTAGCGCGCATCGATCGGTACCATCCTTGAGCTTCTCCGACTTTCGGAAGGGTTAGGGTTAGGGATGAAAGCACATAGGAGAAAGAGATATTCTTGAATAACTTTTTTTGTGAAGGTCGGAGAGACTTGCAAGTAGGCTCTACCCCCACTAAATGGGGTAGCGCGCATCGATCGGTACCATCCTTGAGCTTCTCCGACTTTCGGAAGGGTTAGGGTTAGGGTTAGGGATGAAAGCACATAGGAGAAAGAGATATTCTTGAATAACTTTTTTTGTGAAGGTCGGAGAGACTTGGAAAGTGGTTGCATCTGGACTAATTTGGGTCCTGCGGATCGATTGGTACCATCCCCGAGCTTGTACGACCTTCGGAAGAGGTCGACCGACGAAATTCCCCCAAATCTGAGGAGATATTCTTGAATAACTTTTTTTGTGAAGGTCGGAGAGACTTGCAAGTAGGCTCTACTCCCACTAAATGGGGTTGCGCGCATCGATCGGTACCATCCTTGAGCTTCTCCGACTTTCGGAAGGGTTAGGGTTAGGGTTAGGGATGAAAGCACATAGGAGAAAGAGATATTCTTGAATAACTTTTTTTGTGAAGGTCGGAGAGACTTGCAAGTAGGCTCTACCCCCACTAAATGGGGTAGCGCGCATCGATCGGTACCATCCTTGAGCTTCTCCGACTTTCGGAAGGGTTAGGGTTAGGGTTAGGGATGAAAGCACATAGGAGAAAGAGATATTCTTGAATAACTTTTTTTGTGAAGGTCGGAGAGACTTGGAAAGTGGTTGCATCTGGACTAATTTGGGTCCTGCGGATCGATTGGTACCATCCCCGAGCTTGTACGACCTTCGGAAGAGGTCGACCGACGAAATTCCCCCAAATCTGAGGAGATATTCTTGAATAACTTTTTTTGTGAAGGTCGGAGAGACTTGCAAGTAGGCTCTACCCCCACTAAATGGGGTAGCGCGCATCGATCGGTACCATCCTTGAGCTTCTCCGACTTTCGGAAGGGTTAGGGTTAGGGATGAAAGCACATAGGAGAAAGAGATATTCTTGAATAACTTTTTTTGTGAAGGTCGGAGAGACTTGCAAGTAGGCTCTACCCCCACTAAATGGGGTAGCGCGCATCGATCGGTACCATCCTTGAGCTTCTCCGACTTTCGGAAGGGTTAGGGTTAGGGATGAAAGCACATAGGAGAAAGAGATATTCTTGAATAACTTCTTTTGTGAAGGTCGGAGAGACTTGGAAAGTGGTTGCATCTGGACTAATTTGGGTCCTGCAGATCGATTGGTACCATCCCCGAGCTTGTACGACCTTCGGAAGAGGTCGACCGACGAAATTCCCCCAAATCTGAGGAGATATTCTTGAATAACTTTTTTTGTGAAGGTCGGAGAGACTTGCAAGTAGGCTCTACCCCCACTAAATGGGGTAGCGCGCATCGATCGGTACCATCCTTGAGCTTCTCCGACTTTCGGAAGGGTTAGGGTTAGGGTTAGGGATGAAAGCACATAGGAGAAAGAGATATTCTTGAATAACTTTTTTTGTGAAGGTCGGAGAGACTTGCAAGTAGGCTCTACCCCCACTAAATGGGGTAGCGCGCATCGATCGGTACCATCCTTGAGCTTCTCCGACTTTTGGAAGGGTTAGGGTTAGGGTTAGGGATGAAAGCACATAGGAGAAAGAGATATTCTTGAATAACTTTTTTTGTGACGGTCGGAGAGACTTGCAAGTAGGCTCTACCCCCACTAAATGGGGTAGCGCGCATCGATCGGTACCATCCTTGAGCTTCTCCGACTTTCGGAAGGGTTAGGGTTAGGGTTAGGGATGAAAGCACATAGGAGAAAGAGATATTCTTGAATAACTTTTTTTGTGAAGGTCGGAGAGACTTGCAAGTAGGCTCTACCCCCACTAAATGGGGTAGCGCGCATCGATCGGTACCATCCTTGAGCTTCTCCGACTTTCGGAAGGGTTAGGGTTAGGGATGAAAGCACATAGGAGAAAGAGATATTCTTGAATAACTTTTTTTGTGAAGGTCGGAGAGACTTGCAAGTAGGCTCTACCCCCACTAAATGGGGTAGCGCGCATCGATCGGTACCATCCTTGAGCTTCTCCGACTTTCGGAAGGGTTAGGGTTAGGGTTAGGGATGAAAGCACATAGGAGAAAGAGATATTCTTGAATAACTTTTTTTGTGAAGGTCGGAGAGACTTGGAAAGTGGTTGCATCTGGACTAATTTGGGTCCTGCGGATCGATTGGTACCATCCCCGAGCTTGTACGACCTTCGGAAGAGGTCGACCGACGAAATTCCCCCAAATCTGAGGAGATATTCTTGAATAACTTTTTTTGTGAAGGTCGGAGAGACTTGCAAGTAGGCTCTACCCCCACTAAATGGGGTTGCGCGCATCGATCGGTACCATCCTTGAGCTTCTCCGACTTTCGGAAGGGTTAGGGTTAGGGTTAGGGATGAAAGCACATAGGAGAAAGAGATATTCTTGAATAACTTTTTTTGTGAAGGTCGGAGAGACTTGCAAGTAGGCTCTACCCCCACTAAATGGAGTAGCGCGCATCGATCGGTACCATCCTTGAGCTTCTCCGACTTTCGGAAGGGTTAGGGTTAGGGTTAGGGATGAAAGCACATAGGAGAAAGAGATATTCTTGAATAACTTTTTTTGTGAAGGTCGGAGAGACTTGCAAGTAGGCTCTACCCCCACTAAATGGGGTAGCGCGCATC